>NW_028274807.1:206191140-206492301 GCF_037043125.1 Eumetopias jubatus
CCCCTGGTACCTTTTTTTAAAAGTAGGCACCACACCAAGCGCAGAGCCCAATGTGGGGCTTGAACTCATGACCCTGAGATCAAGACCTGAGCTGAGATCAAGGGTCAGTTACTTAACTGACTGAGCCACCCAGACACCCTGAAAGTTTGTACTTTTTGAACATATCGCCATTCCTCTTCCTTCTAATCCTGGCATCCACCATTCTGCTCTGTTTCTATAAGTTTGACTTTTTTCCCCCCAGATCCTGCATATAAGTGAGATTATATGGTACTTGTCTTTTCTCTGCCTGGCTTATTCCACTTAACATAACGCGCCCTCCAGTTTTATCCATATTGTCACAAACGGTATTATTTCCCTCTTATCTGTATCTATAGATCTATATCTATATATCACATTTCTTTATCCATTCCTCCATTGACAGACACTTAGGTTGTTCCCATATCTTGGCTATTGTGAATAAAATGGGATTCCCAATGAACATGGGACTGCAGATATCTCTTTGAAACACAGGGCAATATCCCTGATGAACATGGATGCAAAAATCTTCAACAAAATACTAGCAAAACAAATTCAATAGCACATTAAAAGGATCATACACCATGATCAAGTGGGATTTATCTCTGGAATGCAAGGAAAGTACAACATATGTCAATAAGTAAATGTGATATAGAACACTAACAGAATGAAGAGTAAAAATCATATGATCTTATTAGATACAGAAGAAGCATCTGACAAAGCTCAACATCCTTTCTTGATAAAAACTTTCAATAAGTTGGGTATACAAGGAATGTACCTCAACATAATAAAGGCCATAGATGACAAGCTTACAGCTAGCATCATAGTCAACAGTGAAAGGTGGAAAGCTTTTCCTCTAAGATCAAGAACAGGACAAGAATGTCCATTCTCACCTCTCCTATTCAACACGGTACTGGAAGTCCTACCCAGAGCAATTAGGCAAGAAAAAGAAATAAAGGGCATCTAAAGTGGAAAGGAAGTAGTAAAATTGTCTTTGTTTGCTTATGAATTTTAACTTGAATGGGGCTTGGCAAGGCCAGCTCATCTCTTCCATTTGAAGGCTGAGGGCTGGAATCACAGAAGACAGTGTATTCTGGTTGTTGGCTGCACTTCAGCCAACTGGGCTGGGACTGGGCTGTAACACCTATAGGTGGTGCCTCCATGTGACAGCTTGGCTTCCTCACTACATGTGGTTGCGTTCCAAGAGTGAGCATCCCAACAAGACCAGGTGAAAACTATGACCTTTAATGATTCAGCTTTGGCAGTCACATGGGGCCACTTTGCCACCGTCACGGTGCCCTCCAGATTTAAGGGGAGAGGGGATTTATGCCTAACTTTTTGATGGAAGAGTATCAACATCACATTGCAAGAACAGTATGTGGGAAGGCAGACATTAGTATGGTCATCCTTGGAAAATGCAATCTGCCAACATCACTGATTACCATCGTTTCCTCTCACATTTTACCCAGTGAAGGATTCTAGCCTCAGTCATTTTCTTAGGTATGATGTTTACATTGTTAAAATTAATTTTGTCCTGTGGCTTCTTTTCAAGAAGCTTTCTTTATGCCACTTGCCCATTATACAAATGGTGGGTTAGTGAAATCCGGATAACTCAAGCCATTCATACACTTTACCAAGCATGTAAACGCCTATAACACAAATTAACCTAAGTAAATAAATAAGTAAACAAATAAATACTTTTTAAAAATATATATTTATATATAAATATATCTTTATTTTTCTCTATAAAAAAGAGGAAATGATCTCTTGAAGAAAAAGTGGACATTTCTCTCTTGAAATCATCTTGTTACCATGAATATATTGCTTATTTAACCTTTAGCTGGATACTTTGAGCATCAATAGACTTTCCATTAAGTTAAAAAGCAAAAACATAAATGACTTCCACTGGAATTTTTTTAACCCTAAAATGAGTCTTTTTTTTAATTAAAGATTTTTATTTATTTATTTGATAGAGAGACACAGTGAGAGAGAGAACACAAGCAGGGGGAGTGGGAGAGGGAGAAGCAGGCTTCCCGCTGAGCAGGGAGTCCCATGTGGGGCTCGATCCCAGGACCCTGGGATCGTGACCTGAGCCGAAAGCAGACATTTAACGACTGAGCCACCCAGGTGCCCAGAGAATGAGTCTTTATTACCAAAGTGAATTTTTTGTTTTTTCAACTTATTTTGAAATAGTTACAGATGCACAAGAAGTTTCAAAAATAGTACATAGAATTCTGCATACCTTCCACTGAATTTCATCTAGTAGTTACATTGTATAGAAGTATAGTACAATATCAGAATCAAGAAATTCATATTAGTACAATGTGTCTATATAGTTGTATGCAATTTATCACAGGTGTGGATAAATTTGTCATTTTGAGGGTATCATAGACATGGAATCACACAGTATATAACCTTTGGTGATTGGCTTTTTTTTTTTTTTTTTTTTTTGCACTCAGCATAATGCCCTGGAGATCCACTCAAGTTGTTCTATGTATCATGGCATTTTGTTCCTTTTTTATTACTGGGTATATCATGGGCTGAATTGTGCCCCCCGCTCCAAATTCATATGTCAGTGTTCTAACCCCTAGTACCTCAGACTATGACCTTATTTGGAGATAGGGTCTTTATAGAGATAGCAAGTTTAAAATGAGTTCATTAGGCTGGGCCTTAATCCCATATGACTGGTGTTCTTATAAGAAGAGGACATTTGCACACAGAGATAACCATGGAGAAAAGATGATATGAAGATACAAGGAGAAGACATCTATGAACCAAGGAGGGAGGTCTGGGACAGACCTTTCTCTCATGGCCCTTGGAGGGAGCCAACACTTTGATCTCAGACTTCTGGCTTCCAGAGCTGCAAGAAAATAAATTTCTGTTGTTTAAATGACCCAGTCTATGGTAGTTTATTCAGTTAGCCTTAGCAAACTAGTACAGAGTAGAATATCATTGTATGGGTGTACTGGTGTTTGTTCAACCATTCATGTATTGAATGACATTTGGGTCATTTCCAGTTTTTGGCTATTACAAATAAAGTTGCTCTGAATATTTGTGTGCAGGTTTTTTTTGTGGGCTGTATTGTCATTTTTATAAACATTAAAGTCAACAATTAGTGAAATTGATGTAACATTTCATTTGCTAGTTATTTCTTTAAACATTTATTGATTTCAGTTTTGTGGTTTTACTTCTGTGCTTTGGAGCAAAACTCTGCTTTGCTCTGGGATGCTGCAGAGTGCCAGAGGGCAGTGCCCGGCTTTGAAGCTTGAGGAAAGAAATAAGGGCCTGGTTAGGCCCTTGGGGGTGAAATATGCCTCTGGAGAATCTTGGGAATGATCCACTTGATTTTGAAACATTAGCATCTGCTAGTGCTTGGTTTGGATTAAACGTCATGAAAGAGGGTGTCACTGTGAGTGGGGTTGAGAAATGAATTCCTCTACATTTATATTTATTATCTTCCTGATGAATTGACCCTTTTATCATTATGAAATGTCCTTCTTTATCTCTGATAATTCTCCTTGCTTTCAAGTCTGCTTTTTCTGATATTGATGTAGACATGCCATCTTTCTTATGATTAGTATTTTCATCACTTGCTTTTCATATTTTTGTAAGAAATCCATAGCCAAGGAAACTTGAATGGTCAATAAACATGAAAAGATGCTCAGCCTCACTAGAAATTGGGGATATTGAGAGTAAAGCAATCAATAAATATACTTTTCCTTCAGGAAATTGGCTAATTTTGAAGTTTTATCATTCAAAATGTTGGTGACATAGTTGGGGAAATGACCACTCTCCTCCATGGGTGGCAATCTTTTCAGGGTATTTTGGCAAAATCTATTCAAGCAAAAATGTGTGCACTTTACGGTGGAGCAGCTCATCTTTTATTTTATTTTTATTTTATTTTATTTTATTTTTTTGAGAGAAAGAGAATGTGCATGCAAGCGGATGGGGAGGGGCAGAGGAAGAGGGAAAGAGAGAATTTTTAAAAAAAGATTTTATTTATTTATTTGTCAGAGAGAGAGAGAGAGACAGAAAGAGAGCACAAGCAGAGGGAGCAGCAGACTCCCCACTGAGCAAGAGCCCGATGAGGGACTCCAATCCCAGGACTCTGGGATCATGACCTGAGCCGAAGGCAGATGCTTAACAGACTGAGCCACACAGGCGTCCTAAAGAGAGAGAATCTTAATTAAGCAGGCTCCACATTCAGTGTGGAGACTGATGTGGGGCTGGATCTCATGACTCTGAGATCATGACCTGAGTCAAAATCAAGAGTCAGAGGCTTAACTGACTGAGCCACCCAGGCGCCTGCAACTGATAAGTTATTGAAATCTACATCTGAAACTAATGATGTACTATATGTTGGCTGACTGAATTTAAATAAAAAATTTAAAAAACCTAATCAGCCACACTGAACCTTACTCTTTTTTATGTTCCCTTCACTGTATCCACCATAGTGAAATATTTCTTTAAAAGTATCTCAAGTTTGGGAAGAAATATACACACATCCAGTCTATTTTTTGTAACTTCAGGGAAGCTTTACTGGATCTGGGAGGAGCAGGGGTAGAAATGAAAAAAGAAGGGCAACAGGGAAGATTCAGGTCCTCTGGTTTGTTCTTATTGGTTTGTAAAATTGCATTAAAACATGCCCTCCCCACCCCACTCACCTGCCAAGTCCTGAGAGCAGCAAGACCACGAAAAGGGTCTGACCTTCATTTGACCTATGACCTCAGAGTGATCCTCCCAAGAATGACTGTGGCCAGGAGGAGACAAGAGAATTCTCACTACCATGCTATATCTCCTTGCCTTGATTTTTACAATTTCCTTTCTAGTCTTCAGGAGCATTTGCCAGTTGGAAGCATTGTGATATATTGAACATGGACACAGAGCCTGAGTTAGAATCCCAGCTCCCCTACTTCCTAGTTGGGGGACCTTGGATATGTTGCCTAAACTCCCTGTGCTTCAGTTTCTTCATCTATAAATAAGACAATAACAGGAAGTACTCACAGGGTTGTTGAGGGTGTATGCTGTGATAATAGAAACCCCGTTGGATTTATAGATAAAAGTTTATTTATTGCCCATATAAATTCCAGTGTAGGTCATCTCTGATACCATACTATACTACCCTGATACTCTTCTGTATTCAAGTTCTGATACTTTTTTGTATTATTGTTACTACAAGTAATACAGTATTCTATAGGTATAATCCCTGATACCTATATTGACTGGTCCCAGAAAGCTCCAAAAATGGAGCTTGGACTTAGATGTGGGCTTTATGACATAGTTCAAATACTTAAAAGCTCCCAATCAATAACCCCTTTTCTCGACACACACGTAGATTAGCACCCATCGTTCAAAATGCTTAGGATGACTTACAACTCAGCCTTAATATGCACAAAAACAGCTCTGATTCCTAATCCAAAGATACATTTGGTAAATATCTCTGCAAAGATAAAGATAAAGACAAAGATACATCCCTGATGTATCTTTCCTCTGGAAATCTTTAACTGAGTAATCTTAACTCTTGTACCCAGCGGTGATGACAACAAAAGTTTAAAAAAAGCAGCATCCAATCTTAGATGGCCTTGACATTCAGAGAAGAGTGGGCTTTGCCATCTTATATCTCTGCTTCATAGTAATTGAGACAGTAAAAGTAACACGTGCTTGGACTGTCCAACCAGGGTCATCTTGAGTGACAGTCTTCCACTTCTGTGAAACCTAAAATTGTGACTCAAACAAAGATACTGCTGAGAACCAACATGGGCAGGGATTTTTAGAGCATCACTGCCAGAGCACTAGCCCCTATATCTCCTTTCTTACTTGGATTTCAGAGATTGGATATCAGGCCCATCACTCACTCTGCATAAACGTGTAGGAATGGGATGTAACCCAGGGCACTAATGCTTGGCCAAAATACCCACAAGCTATTGGGTGAACATATTTTAGTAAAACTTTCCTTCTGTTTAAGAATAATAATAATAGGGGCGCCTGGGTGGCTCAGTCGGTTAAGCATCTGCCTTCAGTTCAGGTCACGATCCCAGGGTCCTGGGATCGAGCCCTGCATTGGGCTCCCTGCTCAGCGGGAAGCCTGCTTCTTCCTCTCCCACTCCCCCTGCTTGTGTTCCCTCCCTCTCTGTCTCTCTCTCTCTCTGTCAAATAAATAAATAAAATCTAAAAAAAAAACCCAGAAAAATTAAAAAAATAAAAGAATAATAATAAAAGACCCAAGGGAACAGCCCCTCCTCTTGTTTAAGTGATTGGGTTCACTATTTTGTTTTTTATAAATCCCCAAGAGAAAAAGCAGGTCTGGGAGGAGAAAAGGAGTTGGTTATAGGTATCAGGGATGATACCTATAGAATACTGTATTACTTGTAGTAACAATAACACAATAAAGTATCAGAACTTGACTACAGGAGAATATCAGGGTAGTATAGTATGGTATCAGAGATGACCTACACTGGAATTTATATGGGCAATAAATAAACTTTTATCTATAAATCCAACGGGGTTTCTATTATCACAGCATACACCCTCAACAACCATGTGAGTACTTCCTGTTATTGTCTTATTTATAGATGAAGACACTGAAGCACAGGGAGTTTAGGCAACATATCCAAGGTCCCCCAACTAGGAAGTAGGGGAGCTGGGATTCTAACTCAGGATGTCTGTGTCCATGTTCAATATATCACAATGCTTCCAACCTTGCACCACATGAACTGCAAAAGAGACAGGCCTCAACTGTAAGGGAGGGTCCCAAAAAACCTAGAATCTTCCATGAGGTCATCTCTTTGACATAAAGCCAGTTCTTCCGAGGACCTTGACCAAAGCCATTCAAACCTCTCAGTTTCTCAAGCTATAGATGAGGGGATTGAGTGTGGGGGTGACAAGGCTGTAGAAGAGGGAGACCCCACTGTCCTGCTGTGGGCTGTGGTAGGTACCTGGAACCATATACATGAACATGGCTGCCCCATAAAAGAACCCCACCACAGTGATGTGCAAGGAGCAGGTGGTGAAGGCCTTGTGTCGGGCCTCGGCAGAGTACATGCGGAGTACAGCCCTCAACACATGGCTGTAGGAGGTGGTGATGAGTGACAGGGGCAGCAGCAAGATTAGCACCCCTGAGATGGACAGCGACAACTCATAAGCAGAGGTGTCTGCACAAGAGAGCTTCAGCAGAGCAGGCAGCTCACAGAAGTGATCCATAGTGTGTGAGGCACAGTAGGGGAAGTGCAGGGTGATGGAGGTCTGAATGGAGGCCACAAGCACACCTGACAACCAGGAGGTGCCCACCATGACCAGGCAGACCTGATGTCTCATGAGCAGGATAATGAAGGGGGTGGCACACGGCAACATAGCGGTCATAGGACATGAGGGATAGCAGGACACCCTCAGAGACACCCATCAGCATCAGGAAGACCATCTGAGCTGCACAACCACCAAAGGAGATGGAACCCTCTCCCTGCAGGAAGTCAGCTGCCATCTTGGGGATGGTGACCAGTGGAAAGCCAACATCCAATAGAAAGAGTTGACTGAGCAGGAGGTACATGGATGTGTGGAGCCTGGAGTCTGTGTGGATCAGGAAGAGCAGGATGGCATTGCCCAGAAGGCCCACAGTGAATATGATAGCCACAAGGGAGAACAGGACAAGATGTGGCCCTGAGTGGCTGAAGAGCCCCATGAGAACAAAGTCCAAGGTCATTGACTGATTTGATTCTCTCATCCTCCAGGAAGCAACACTCATCTGTAGGAAGAACAGGATATTTGGAAAGAGTCTCAGGGGGTAATAGTATCGTCTTATATGCCAAATAGAATTGCTTGGTAGTGGTTGCTTAAAGTCTCAAGAAGGATGATGAGCACATTCAGCCTCAGTAGGAAAAAAAAAAAAACTCATCACTGATTCATTATGTCTGCTTTGGTCAGGAGATGGGGAATAGCAAAGTCTTGCCTTTGCCCTTCAAGCAAGCACTATCCACCAACACTTGCCCTTGAACTCTCTGTCCCCGAGCTAGGGAGTACAAGTCAGTCCCAGTGGAATATTGGAATATACCCTATCCCCAATGCCCTGGGGCCAAAGCAGGGAGGTATTCCAAAGAGATTAGATATCAAGTAGGGAGACCTTGCCAAAGATAATCAGGGATGATGAGCCTGGAGAAGGAATATGGAGTGTGTGGATTGTTCGGTATATGGTTAAGGGAATATAATCTGGGATAGAGCAAGATTTGAATACCAACTCAGCTGTGTCCTACCTTTGTGACTTTGGACAAGTTATCTAACCTTTCTGGGAGTCAGTTTCCCCATCTGTCTATAGAGATAAAAAATACCTTCCTTGTAGGAGTAACTGTGAGTATTAAATGAGATATGAATTAAACAGTTTAGCTCAATGACAACCATATGGCAATTTCTTTTTTTTTTTTAAGATTTTATTTATTTATTTGGCAGAGAGATACAGAGAGAGGGCAAGTAGGCAGAGAGGCAGGCAGAGGGAGAGGGAGAAGCAGGCTCCCCGCTGAGCAGTGAGCCCGATGCGGGACTCGATCCCAGGACCCTGGGATTATGACCTGAGCTGAAGGCAGCCGCTTAACCGACTGAGCCACCCAGGCGCCCCGTATGTGGCAATTTCTTGATTTAAGTTCACAATTATTACTCATATTGTACAGGAAATGTAAACATTAAAAAGGTCAGCTGGGTAGGATGGTTCACCTATGATAGGCTAATGTATGCCTGGTACTTAGCTCAGTGTCTGGCATATAGTAAGACTGTTCAATATGTATTAGCCCTTTTTGTTGATGTTATTCAACATTGTAGCTCTTGTCCACTTGCATGGCAAAAATTGATCAAGTTTATTCTCAGTCATGCTCTCCTGAAATGACAATTTCCCTGTTCTTATCCTAAGTTGGTAGTTCTTAACCAGAGGTGATTTTGCCCTCTTTCCTGGGACATTTGCAATGTCTGGAGATATTTTCAATTGTCATGGCTGGGGTTGCTGATGGATCTAGTGGGGAGAGGTCAGGGATGCTACTAAATATCCTATAATGCACAGGGTGGTCCCCCTACCACAAAGAATTTTCTGGTCCCAAATTTCAGTAGTGCCAAGGTTGAGAAACCCTTCAATTGACATCCATCAACTCTTCTCTGACTTGGAGCAGAGCCTCTGGGAGGTCTCTTGGGTCCACTGCCTTGGTCTTCTAGCAGAGATAAACTTCATGTCTGATGCATGCCTAGAAATTAATCTGTGAAGTTGAATTTCCAGGTACATTTTAAAGGAATTATTAATAAGACTAGACCCAACTTAAATCCCTGGAGAATTGCATTGTTTCCATGACTCTGTATAGAGAAGGGTTTGTTCTTTAATCATTATCCTTTGGGGCAAACTCATAGCCAAACAGTCTCTCTGGACCTTGTCAAAGGACTTTTCAAGGGGACAGTATACTTATTTCTTCTCTTTTCACCCATATCTCCCCCTTGAGCCCCCACCAAAGGGAAGAAAAGGGAGTTGATTCTTTTTTTTATTATGTTATATTAATCACCATACATTACATTATTAGTTTTTGATGTAGTGTTCCATGATTCATTGTTTGCATATAATACCCAGTGCTCCATGCAGAACGTGCCCTCTTTAATACCCAACACCAGGCTAACCCATCCCCCATCCCCCTCCCCTCTAGAACCCTCAGTTTGTTTTTCAGAGTCCATCGTCTCTCATGGTTTGTCTCCCCCTCTGATTCCCCCCCTTTGTTCTTCCCCTCCTGCTATCTTCTTCTTCTTTTAACATATAATGTATTATTTGCTTCAGAGGTACAGATCTGTGATTCAACAGTCTTGCACACTTCACAGTGCTCACCATAGCACATACCCTCCCCAATGTCTATCACCCAGCCACCCCATCCCTCCCACCCCCCACCACCCCAGCAACCCTCAGTTTGTTTCTGAGATTAAGAATTCCTCATATCAGTGAGGTCATATGATGCATGTCTTTCTCTGATTGACTTATTTCGCTCAGCATAATATCCTCCAGGTCCATCCACGTCGTTGCAAATGGCAAGATTTCATTCTTTTTGATGGGTGCATAATATTCCATTATATATATACCACATCTTCTTTATCCATTCATCTGTCAATGGATATCTTGGCTCTTTCCACAGTTTGGCTATTGTGGACATTGCTGCCATAAACATTGGGGTGCACGTACCCCTTTGGTTCCCTACATTTGTGTCTTTGTGGTAAATACCCAGTAGTGCAATTGCTGGATCATATGGTAGCTCTATTTTCAACTTTTTGAAGAACCTCCATACTGTTTTCCAGAGGGAGGTGATTCTTATTAAGCAGTTACTATGTACTGGACATCATGTTAAGGTCAGAGAAAGGCTGATGGGCTTCAGCTGAGTGTTTCTCAATGTTGGCATTATTGACATTTCAGGTTGGATAATTTTAAGTACTATAGGCATTTCACGTTTAACATTTAAGTGTTACAGGCATTTTTTTTAACTTGATCTTACTGGTAAGTGTTGTCATCTGCCTTGTATAGGTGAAGGAGCAGATATTCAAAGTGCAATAGCCAACTATACTGGGTTGAATAGCATTACCCCCAAATGCATGTCCACCTGGAACCTCAGAATGTGTCCCTATATGGAAAGAGGGTCTTTGCAGATATATTAAGGATCTTGAGATGAAGTCATCCTGGATTTAGGGTGTTCTCTAAATCCACTGACTTGTGTTATTGTAAGACAAGGAGAGGACACAGAGAGACACAAAGAAGGTGGCCATGTGAAGATGGAGGCAGAGATTGGACTGACCCAGCTATAAGCCAAGGAACACCAAGGATTTCCAGAGCTGCCACAATCTAGGAGAGAGGCATGGGACAGATTCTCCCTCAGACCCTCCAGAAGGATACAATCCTGGCAACACCTTGATTTTGAACATCTGGCCTCCAGAACTGTGAGAGAACAGATGTCTGTTTTAGACCACCCAGTTTGTGTTACTTTGTTACAGCAGCCACAGGATGCTCATACACCAGTCCAAGATCACCCAGCAAACAAATGGTGGCATTAATTTTTAAACAACAGCTGGTATAATTCTAGGGTTCCTGTGTTTTTTTCTTCACACCTCACTTTCCAACAAAAAATAATGGATCATTCAGATCCTGCTTTCCTAAGTAAAGCTTTGGCATTCCTGCTCCATTTATGTTTATCTCTTCTGTCTGACAGTTATCCTGCTGCCTGGCCTAGGGCAGGAGCCACTTCACCAGCTGTGGGTCCATGGTTTTGAATATCCTTGCCTTGATGCTCCCCCACTCACTTGCCTGGCTTTGGCACGGTGGTCCTTTCAGTGGATTTGTCAACAACCCCCCAGTCTCCACTCTAAGAAACCATGCAGGTACACTCTGGTTTACCACCAAGAAATGTCAATTAGTCTACAGCACGATGTGAACTCAGTACTACTTGCCCTGGTACCTTGGATTCTCTACCTCTAAAGACCATATGATGTCTCCCTAATGTCTTACCTATGAAAGGTCCCCTTCCTTCCCTTATACTCAACACTGTTTCCTTGACCTCACTTTCCCTTCCAGAATTGCCAGGTGGTCCCTTTGCTAATGATGCATGCACAGAGCAGCACATTCCCCCATTGCTGGCTTTTGGAATCTCCTCTAAGCAGCTTCTCCAACAGGACTGTGATTCCCTCTGTTGTAGTTTGCCTGGGGCTTTGCACACATTCTTCCTTCAGGACAGGATGCTTCCCTCCACTAAACTCACCTTCCCCAGTCAGGCAGCAGGAAGCACTCGACAGAGACCAGTCTTGGCTTTGGGTGTGTTGTCTCCTTGTTCTAAGTCAGCTGCCTCACACTTAGGATGAAGAGTCCCTCCAACTCCAACCATTTTATTAAAGTAAGCTCTACACCCAACATGGGGCTTGAACTAATGACCCTGAGATCAAGAGTTGTATGCTCTACCAACTGGGCCAGCCAAGTGCCCCTCCAACCATTTTTTGAGTTGACTTTTAAACCCCTTCCTTTCTATTTTTTCCTCATTACTGTTTGCTTTTCAGAACTGATGCTCTTTGTTGAAATGAAAGATGAGATAAGAGGCACTAGAGTTAGCAGAGTC
The DNA here is from genome assembly GCF_037043125.1 of Eumetopias jubatus. Taxonomy (NCBI): domain Eukaryota; kingdom Metazoa; phylum Chordata; class Mammalia; order Carnivora; family Otariidae; genus Eumetopias; species Eumetopias jubatus. Next base: position 206,203,254 of record NW_028274807.1, read on the forward strand.
TCAGTTGCCAATAAAACCTTCACAGCATCTCCCACCTATGAGGAAGCATGGCTGAGTTCTTCCTTTATCAGATGACACAGGTGGTCCAGGGTACATTAAAATGTTTTTATTTATTTTAAAATCAGAAGAGAAAAGATGACTGCATCTAACTAACCAGGGCTATAAGTGCCTTTATATGAACAACAAGCTGTAAAATATAATTTTTTAATATTGTTATTTATGGAGGAAGGGGTCCACAAGAGCAAAAGTGCCTCTGGCCCATTCAAGTTACACTGAATTCCTGCCATTCCCTCTCTTTGCTAGTTTGGTAATCAAATAATGAGTACTTGAGAGTCCAATTCACAAAGTGTTTTCTGTTTGACCCTCATTCCTGACCATACAGCACAAGGAGCACAGAAGCACTCATTATGCATTTGCTGGATGACAAAATCTGCAAGGGAGATACTTAGTGTAACGACATGTCTAAGGTGGTACAGGGATTGATTGGCAGTTCTGGGACCTGAACCCATTCTAACCGGTCCCAGTCATGGGTTTTTTCTACTCTGCATGTTAAACAGAGATTTGACTCTTTCTGTCTGGCTCTCCAAGCTGATCTGATCTGATCTTTGAAAACTGCTTTGGGATGTCTGTGTTTTAGACTTTCTGGAAGGTGAGCTGAAGGTGTCTCTGGGCTGTGGCAGGGAGCATGTCCTAAATCCAATCTCTTGGCAATGATCAAGAACTCCAGGTCCTCCCAGCTCAGTAGCTTCTATGGAAGTTCATGTGTGGACGGTAAAATAAGTAACCGCCCCCACCTCCACTGCCACCTGAGGCTCAAGGCTCAAGGCAGTGCCGATGCACTGAGGTAAAACAAATGGTAAGATGCTCACCTGTGAGCTGGGGAAGATTAAGAGGCATATGCAATTTTTCTGTCCCTCCAAATGCCTGCATATACTCAAACTCTGCATGATCATAAAAATGAATATAAAACTATCAACTTCCGGGGCTCTTTCTTGCTGTCAATATCTCCTCTCTAAACATGCCCACTCTCCAGAAAGAGTCACAAGCAGTGGGGTTCCAGACTCTCACTTCTACTTGCCAGGTTCTAAGAGACCCCTTCCTGTCTCCCACACATACTTCAATTCTCCTTATCCTGGGATGCCTTCTTGATAAAACCTCCCTGGAATCCAGCACCTTTCGTTAATGAATCTTGCTTTGGTCTATGGTGTGACTGACAAAACTGTCTGAGAATAGAGGCTCTGGGGGACCGTGTTGCATCAGAAAGCTTCTTTTTATCTCCCCTTTTTATCAAAGAGAGAAAATTAATCACCATGGGAGCTAGAGCCCTTGAGACTGAAATTATGCCAGGAGATACATTTTCTAACCTTCAGTTCCAGGAAGGTGGGAAGCATTGGGGTGGATAACTGAACTTTTCAAAGAATCTAAAGCCAAACAATAGTGTCAGATAATTCAGAAGTCTTTGTCCTCTTGTGGGAGAAGGGGATGTGAGAATCTTTTATTTATTTATTTATTTATAGCATGGACACAAATGAACCTGAACACACACAAAAAAATTTCTAATTTTAGAGAATTTCTTCTGAGCAAAATAATGAAGCTGTGATGTTGGAAGAATAACCAGGAAACAGCCCCCCTTATTCTACCTACTCTAGAGTAATTCCCTTCTCTAGTTCATAGTCTCTGAGTGTGCTCACAGAACTCACAGACACAGGAGAACTCAGTGAAGACCGAAGGTATTGGTAATAAGGACCTTGGCAAGATAACTGAAGAAATGAGAAAGGTCTTAGTGTGTATGTAATAATACCTTGATCAAAAGCAGGTGATGAATCAGGGAGTGCACAAGAGTAATGAACGAAAATGCAGAACTGGCTGTGCCCAGAGCTGTAAGCTTATAGGTCATAAATGACAGAGTCTTGCAGGCGAGACTCCAGGCAGCAATGGCTACAAATAAATCATGGTCAAGGAGACAATTGTTCATCCCAGCTAAAACCATCCAGGTAAGGCAGTCTGCCAAAGCGATTACTTTGTACCCTTCTGGATGTCTTCTGGTATTTCAGGGACTATGATGGAGGTGAAAAGATGTCAAGTAAAGGAGGAGTTGGAGAAGATGAAGCCCAAGGAGGTGTGGAGGTGGGAGTCAGAGGTGACAATAAGCGAGGACTCAGCCATGAAGGTCAAGTTCAGCCCAAAGAGAAGCTACTGATCCTCTGGCTTCTCTAAGAATCCCATGAGTAATTCCTTAGTAATGATTTGGGTTTTTGTTTCCATGAACCTGCCTGTGCCTCAAGGGAAAGACCACCAAGTCAAGGGAAGAGGCAAAGAGGGTCATATATCCAGCAAAGCTATCTTTCAAATATGAAAGTGAAAGGCGTTCTAAGATAAAAATTGGGAGAATTACAAGAAGACTGGGGAAGGTGGGTTTAGTGGAGGGAAGCATCCTGTCCCGAAGGAAGAATATGTGCAAAGCCCCAAGCAAACCATGACACAGTCCTGTTGGAGAAGCTGCTTAGAGGAGATTCCAAATGCCAGCAATGGGGAATGTGTTGCTCTGTGGATGCATCATTAGCAAAGGGCCCACCTGGCAATTCTGGAATAAATAAATGTTTCTTCATTTGCTATATGCTCCCAGGACAATTTCCAGAGATTTTAAATGGATGTCCATGTATAATTTCACTAGGTTCACCAGCAAACAGATACATGAGAGGTCTATTATGTGTGTGAGGTCTCCCTCTATATTTGGTATTTTTCAAAACCAAGTTTCTTTATTGCAAATTAAAATAAACATGAAATCTAAAAAGGCAGGAAAGTGAAAGGAAGTTAACTAAAACATAAACTGTAAAAAACAAATAACCAGAAAGTAAGTAGATTTAAGTTATTTTCTAATGAAACAAAATTTAAGACCTGCAGTGTGTAGTAATAGGATTCCTGACATCTCCATGCATCTGGTGGACAGGGCAGAGCAGGGGCCTCCATATTATAAAGCTGCTGGGGACATCTCCAAATGGCAGTCTGATAAGGATCTTGGGCTCAATATGTCCAAACTAAACTCTTTAACTTTCTGCTGGTTCCAAAAATGGTTTCATCAATCCAATTTCTAGTTGTGTGCATTTTTTAAGTTTGCTGTTATTTTTATTTTTTTATCTTTTAAATTTTATTTAATTTCAATTTCATTAACATATACTCTATTATTAGTTTCAGGGGTAGAATTTGGTGATTCATCAGTTGTATATAACACCCAGTGCTCATCACATCACCTGCCCTCCTTAATACCCATCACCCAGTTACCCCACCTCCCACCCACCTCCCTTCCAGCAACCCTCAATTTGTTTCCTAGCGTTAAGAGTCCCTTATGGTTTGCCTCCCTCTCTGTTTTCATCTTATTTTAGTTTGCTGTTACTTAAATGTTGCTGTTTTGCCTTCAATGAGTACACGTGCTGTTACCGAATAATCAATCACAACCTGTAACTCAGAAAAGGAATGGGTGGGCCTTGGTGCTGGCCCAGCCAATAGCCACCCCCACCCCCTCCTTCCTTGAATCCCCAGGAGGCTGGACAAATTGAGAGGACAGCCCCTGGCTGGGCTCGCCAACACTGTTGCCTGAACAAAGCCGGGTAAACTCTTCGCAAGAGAAGCCAGTAGCTCAAGATAGGAGGGTTGGGAAGAGAAAGAGAGAGACTTATTTCGGGGTACGGGCAGCCCGTGCAGGTGGCAGGCTCAAGCCTTAACTGCCGACCTCTCTGCCCACAAGAGGAACACCTAGAATTTCATAAGGAGAGGTGGCGGGGAGACGTTGGTGCGGCAAGAGAGCCGGCAGAAAGCACGTGATCAGGAGCCGGCTGTTGTGTGTTCAGCCTGGGATCAAGGGCAGCGAATGGGGTGTGTGGGGGTGTGGTCTTCTAGGCGGTCCATTGCTAGCAGGGCTTTTCGGGTCTGGCACTTGGAATGTTCGGGTCATTGCAAAACACCTTTATCAATGCCTCCAGAAAGTGCGTAAGAAATAAGCACAATGGGGTTTAGTGTAAGAGTTAAGCAGTTTTGGGGCGCCTGGGTGGCTCAGTTGGTTAAGCAACTGCCTTCAACTCAGGTCATGATCCCAGAGTCCTGGGATCCAGCCCAGAGAACCCGGCATGGGACTCCCTGCTCAGCCGGGAGACTGCTTCTCCCTCTGCTCCTCCTCCGTTCCTCCCCTGCTCCTGCTCACTCTCTCTCTCAAATAAATAAATAAGATCTTTAAAAAAAATAGTTAAACTATGTTGTTTGTTTCCGGTTTTAACTGTTGGGGTCTATGGTTGAGCCAGAGGGCTCACTAACAGTAGGAGGTATGGGTGGTTTGGAATCTGTTGAGTGTTTTTTAGGCCACATATACGATGACTTTTTTTTTGTTTGTTTATTTTTTATTTTTTTATATATATTTTTAAATTTTATTTTATTATGTTAGTCACCATACTATGATGACTTTTTATAAGTATTTGATTAGTATTAAATATAATTAAGTGAATATAAATTTTAAAATATGCTTATGCTTTATAAAAATAAAATAAATATATGAATGTTTATAAGTAGTTATATAAAATTTATATGAATTTTACAGTCTGTATCTAGAGAAAGGAGGTAGTTGGGAGTATGGGCTTTGGATGTGTTAATTGTGCATATGAATGACATGCTCTTGGGTGAGTTGTTGCTCTCTCTAGAAATTGGCTAGTCTCTCCAGGATCAGCAAGGCCCTAGGTGTCAACACATCAGAAAATTAAAAGGCATGGCTAATACAAAATACCAATGCGATTTCAGTAACTGCCAATTGTTTACTATAAGGTGATGTGTATCAACTGCAGTTTCAATTCCATATAAATAGAACTGAAAATGTATATCTTTGTAGCCAATTACAGACTACATGCAGGCATTCTGGACGTTTTCTTTGTTCAGTGATAAACTTAGCTCATTCTGTATGTATGAATTGGCCTGTTCTTTGGATTTTAATTTTTATTTCTCCAACACTTCTGAGTTGTCTGATGGTGAGTCCAGGTCTATGAAGGTTCTGTCCTTACCTTTGACCTCCCTTGAATAATTTCTCTCTAGAATGGTGGAAACAAAATTTATGGGGATCATCTAGAAGGCAATGTCACCCAATATCAGACATAAAAAGGTTCTGAACTGGTGGTTATATAGGAGCCAACTGTGTTGTGTAAAAGTAAGATGACATTATTGTTATGCTGGCTTCTAAAATAAGTCTGCAGAAAACACCAATTGATAGATGGATGTCAAGTAGGCCATCCAAGTTGGAAAATCCATTTTTTTTTTACATTTGATCCCCCAAAGCAAGGGAACTATAAATTATTCCATTAGCAGTTTTATTTTTTTATATATTATATATATATTAATTTAGCAATTATATTATATATATTATAAATATATAATAATTTAGCAATTATTCCATATATAGCAGTTTAACTGTGCAAAGTATTTTCATATCCCTTTTCACAACATTTTTTACCTTTATTGTGAAATATAATGCATATACACAAAATGTATAAACAAACATATACAATCAATGGATGGTTCTATAATCAATGTTCACTCATTACAACCCAAGTGCAGTAAAAGATGCTTGCCAGACCCAGAAGCCCCACATACTTGTCTGTCATCACACGGTTTAATTCTCCAGACTTATCCAGTATCCTGAATTTCTGATAATCATTTACCAGTTTTCTTTATAATTTTATACATATATCCCTAACAATTGTTTACATATATAGAGTATAAAAGCCCCAAGATACTAATATATCACCTATTATATATATACCCCTAAACAATAAGTTTAGTTTTGCCATAAAAAAAATCAACTCTATTGATATATAGTTTACATAAAATGACCTCATTTTAAGTCATATATTTTGATGAATTTGGCATGGAAACTCCACCACAGTCAAGATATAGAACATTTCCATGACTCCCCAAAGTTCCCAGTCAATCCCCCCATCCCCAGCCCCAGACAACTATATTCTGCTTTCTGTCACTATAATTAACTCTATATAGAGGAGATCCTATAGTTAGCTAGTCCTTTTGGTCTGGCTTCATTCACTTAATGTGCCTTTGAGAATCACCCATGTTGCACGAATCAAGAATGCATTCCTTTTACATCGCTCAGTTGTATTCCATTGCATAGATATTATGATTTGTTTATCCATTCACAAATTGATGGACATTTTAGTTATTTCAGTTTTGAGGCTATTAAATGTAAAGCTATGAATATTAGTGTTTCATATTTTTGAACTTTTTCCGCACAACTTTTAAATTGAAAAAATTTAGATCTACAGAAAGGTTGCAGGAATAGTCCAATGAACTTGTGTGACTTTCATCTAGATTCACCATTTATTATCTCTGTGTTAGATTTGCTTTATTGAACTATTATCTATCTATCTATCTATCCATCTATCTATCAGTCGTCTACCTATCTACTTATCTCTCACACACTCTTCATTGTTCACCCATTTGGTTATTCTCAATTTTGGCAATTACAAAAAACTGTGATTAAATAAGCATGCAGATAAGCATGCAACCATGTTAGATATATACTTACAAGTGCAACTCCAAGGGTATGTGTGTTCTCAGCTTTGTCATTTGTGCTGAACTGTTTTCCAGAATTTTTGCACCAATTTACACTCACACTAGCAGTGTATGAATGTTCCACTTGCTCCGTATCTTCACCAACACTTGGTGACAGATATAAAAATATGCCCCAATCTGATATGCATGTAATAATATCTCCTTGTTCATTTAGATTGCATTCTTCCTGATTGCTAACAAGCATGAGCACTTTTTCTTATTTAAAAAATTATCAGGATTTCCTAGATTCATGAGGAAGCACTATGATATATACTACTGTGGTCATAATTGCATAAAATACGTATGCATGTGGCTAAGGATGGCAATGCAATATGCAAAATTGGTGGTATATTAGTTTCCTGGGGCTTTTATAACAAAGTACAGCACACTGAGTGGCTTAAACCACAGAAATTTGTTGTCTCACAGTTTGGGAGGATAGAAATCCCAGATCAAGGTGTCAGCAGATTGGTTCTTTTTTTTTTAAATTTTTTATTATTATGTTAATCACCATACATTACATCATTGGTTTTTGACGTAGTGTTCCATGATTCATTGTTTGTGCATAACACCCAGTGCTCCACGCAGAACGTGCCCTCTTTAATACCCATCACCAGGCTAATCCATCCCCCCACCCACCTCCCCTCTAGAAACCTCAGTTTGTTTTTCAGAGTCCAGCAGATTGGTTCTTTCTGGTGGGTGTGAGGAAAGGGTCTGTCACCAGTCTCTCTCCTGGCTTTTGTGGCATGCTGGCAATCTTTGGTGTTTCTGGACTTCTAGAAGGAATACCTCAACTTCTGCCTTTATCTTCACATGATATTCTCCTTGTGTGCAAGTTCCCATTTTTTTGGTAAGGACACTAGTCATATTGGATGAGAGGCCCACTCTATCCAGTATGACTTGATCTTAACTGATTACATCTGCAATGACCCTATTACCAAATACTGTCACATTCTGAGGTCCTAGGGATTAGGGCTTTCACACATAAATTTGGGGACGACGAGTGTTAAAACTCAACTCATAACAGATGGCTAGGTAATTTTTCTTTCTTTTCTTTCAAATGCATAGTATTGAGTAACATAGCAGAGAATAATGGGGAAGACTGCTTGGTGTCAGAGAGGATTGATTTACATCCTAGCTGTTCTTTTTATTAGCCTAGTGTTTTCACCACACCAAGTTTTTCATCTGTTCTGTGTTGAACAGTCACTATTTTGGACAGTTTTTTTGTGAAGATGAAATGAGATAGAGCGTGTAAAGGGCATTTCATCGTGTTTGGCAAACAGAGGGCAGTCAATAAATGTTAGCTCCTTCTTCCTTATGTTCAACATTTTAAAATTTTAAAATAATAAATAGGTAATTAGCTAGCTAGAGTAATGCATGCATGCATGCATGCATGAATGAATGAGTGAATGATTGAACGGTGCTGGGAAGTGTGACTGGCCTCAGTAGCCAAGAAAAGAATCACGCAAATGACTTCCTAAGGCCACATGTCCACAACTGGGCAAACCTGAGATAATTGTTCACAGAAAGTTGTTAGAAGCAGAGAGCGGTGATGGTGTGAGTACAGGGATTTGGATTCGGTTCTGCATTGTTTTGTGTTTTAACCACCTAGGGCAGAGATCAAGTTTGCAGGGAAAGCTTGGTGCCCAACGACTTTGCCCCAGGTGCCTATCTGATATTCCCCTATCAGATTACTTGATCATTGGCCATCTAGAGATCTTGGGGCCCCCGCGCTGAGCCAGGAAGGAAGACAAAGGTAGGAAGGCTGGCGAGGAGGGTGTTTCCTTCCAAGAGCTGGGTAGATCACTCAGAAAACCCTGCAGGGCAGGGCCATCTCAGAGCTGAGTGAGCTGCAGCCATGGCCAAAGCCAGGCAGTCCCCAAACCCAATTGAGATTACAGCACTGAGAGCCAAACTCCCCCTGCAGCAGGGAACACAGGTGAGTCAAGGAGCTGGGCCTAGGGGCCCTTTCCACTTCAGCAAAAGCTGGGTGCTGGGTTGCCCTGATTCCCTCACAGGTTGGAGGAAGGGAATACCTGAGATTTGAGTCTTCCTGAAGCCCTTCCTCATCCCATCGGCCTTCCTCCCTATGACTTCTTATTCTAGAAGGGTGGGCTTCTTTTTCCAGCCTTTTCTGAGCCCTCCCTATCAGGTGGGTCCAGTAGCGAACCCAGAATACCCCTAGGAGATACAGCAGTTTCTGCAGACTGTCTGAGGCATCTCAGGCGGCAAGAGAGTGCATATCCTTGGCGAAAGGGAGGCTGACCTGGTTTCCTCCAAGGCAATGGGGGCAGACATCCCCAGACAAGACCTGGAAGTATCTCTGCCTCATCATGTCCCTGATCCTGCTTCTCACGGTCATTATCTTCAGTGTGGTCCTGTCTGAAGGTAAGGCATGTGGGCCAGTGGGGACAGGGTGACCACAGGGAAGCAAGCACACTGGCTCCCAATCTGCAAAGGCAGGTCTACAGGGCTGGTGCAGGGGCGGCTGGTCTGTGTCCCTAGGGGTATCATAATGATAACAGAACGGAGCTCATTGCCCATCAGTCTCAGAGGTATTTGGGGTCCTGCATGGGCTAAAGTCAATCTGAGTCATGAGTGAGTGTCTCCCCAAAGTTCATCCCTGACCTGGACCAGACCTGCAGGCTCCCTGCTAACCACTATAGAGAACTGGCTCAACAGACACCCCTGAATAAAAGTCCTACATCACTGCTCACTAGCTGGCTGCCTTGGACAAGGATCTTTACCTCTCTGGGCCTCAATGTCTTCATCTGAAAAATGGGCGGGGCATTTCGGAGTCCCAGAATGCCTTGCCCTGGGAATGGGAGAAAGCCTTGGCCACTTGGTGTTTGAGGAACAGGGAGAGACCCTAGGGAAGTTCTGGGGTCCAGAACACCTGCTTGCACCTCTCTCCAGTCTTGAAGAGGACAAAGCAAGCGCAGAAGGAAGTCTTTCTACTGAATGAAAAAGGTAAGTGGGGTTCAACATGGTTGTCCTCCTGCCCCTCAACCACATCTCCTTTCTCTGCGAAGACCTTCACCAGCCCTTTCTCTTTGGGTCTCCCAGTAACTCAGTGACTGGGGGATGCCAGGCACGACCAGGACTTCATCCGGGGCAAAGTGTTCCAACAAATGAGGGCTGTACTGGCAGGCAATGGTAAGGAGAGGAGGCGGAAGGGAAGAGGCTGTGTTCCCTTCAGCACCTGTAATGCTGGGGCTGCCCATAGCAGTGGCTCTCAGAGGGGCACCCCGATGCCAATAGCTTCTCAGATCTTTTTAGAAAGTTCAAGTGACATGATCAGATCATATCTGTAGGGGAGGGCTACCAGGAAAACAAGACATTTCAGACAGCCAGGTGTGGGCTTGTGGTTGTATATGACCTTGGGCAACCCGTTTAAAACATCCTAAGCCTCAGGTTCTTCAGCTGTAAAATTGGGGTAATTAACAGTATTTTCTTCAAGACAGATGGTCAGGATCTAGAGCCTCCACTTTTAATAACTAACACTGCTGTGTTATAAAATGTGGTTGCTCCGTAGTGGCACGTTAGAAGTACCTGGAGAATTTGCCATAGTGTAGATCAAACAACTTTTTGGATCGGATGCTACTGGAGGGGGTGCTCTTGAGGCCACATGTTTTTTATATGACTTTTGCATGAGTGGATGACATTCACTATATATACAATCAATTCTCATTATTCATGTAGCTATGTTTTATAAAGTCCCTGCAAATGATGAATTGGTGAATATTGAATCATTGCTCCTAGGGGAAATAACAGCATTAGGTTTATTTAAGCCTCTAGTCATAATATTTTGTCAACTGATCAATATATAACCTCATTTTTGGGTGTTTCTGTTTAAATATATTTTAAAAATATTGTTTCATTAACATTGAACTCATAGCCAACAGCACTTTAACTCATAATTGAATGAAGCTTATCTAATGCACACGCATTTTCTCTGTAAGGCACATTGCAGCCTTTGTGCTCATTCAGCAACACTGACAACATTTTGCATTGTACTTGAGGGCCTTTTAATTTTTCATTTCATTTTATTTTTTACGATTTTATTTATTTATTTGAGAAAGAGAGAGAGAGAGAGGATGGGGGTGGGTGGTGGTGGAGGGGCAGAAGGACAAGCAGACTCCCCACTGAGCTTGGAGTCCAACGCAGGACTTGACCTCAGGACCCTGAGATCATGGCTTGAGCTGAAGTCAGACACTTAACTAACTGAGCCACCCAGACGCCGCAAGGGCCTTTTTAAACAGCAAAATCACCACCAGGAAGCACAAAAATGTGAAAAGCATGGCACAAAATGGCCCACAGAAAGGACACTTGTTTACAGTATGAGAAGTGAAACAAAAAGCCAGGGTCTTGCCTTATTTTACCTCAGACTCAAGCTTTTTGCTGCTCTATGTATGTCTGTGAGTGCCAAGGAAAACTTCATAGGTATTGATTTTGGGGTTACCAATACATTTTAGTAAGTAGGTGAATTTGCAAATATGGAATCTGCAAATAACAAGGATTAGTTGTGTGTGTGCCTATTCACTAACTAGATATAGATGAATGCAGCGAGAATCCTATCACTCCTGAGCCCTCACTGCCAAGTTCCCACCTAGCCCTCAGGAACCACTGTAATTATATTATATAGTTATATATGTTTTCTTTTAGAGCACAGTTTCTTAAACTGAGAGCTATTGACATTTGGGGCTGAATCATTCTTTGCACTGGGGGACTGTCCTGTGCATTGTAGGGTGTTTGGCATCATCCTTGGCCTTGACCCACCAGAGGTGACAACCCTCTCTGAGTTAGGACAACTAATAAAGGTTTCCAGATGTTGCCCAATGTCCCCTGGGGACAGAATGGCCCCTGGTTGAGAACCACTGCTCTAGAGTTTCTTCAAGCAAATAACGATGTCAATCATATGTCCCTCTATTTTATACAAAAGTAGGATATTAATTCCACAGTGTTCTTTGAGTCCCTTTTCCCCACCTCATGGGATATCTATAGCATTTTACTATTTTCTTCTGATATGGTTCAGTAATAGGAAGCACCAACCTACCAGGTAGTGAGTTTCCAACTCTTGGGTGTGTTCAAGTGGAGGCCATTGGGAATGTGACCAGGGGGTGATGGGTGACACAGCTCTTCACTGGATGGAAAACTGGACATACCAATTTTGCTGATGGCTCCATTCCTACAGAATCCTCTTGTGAGCCTTGCCCCCCCAGACTGGAAGGTCTTTCAGGGCTCCTGCTACTTCTTCTCCCCAAACAACCTCACCTGGACCCAGGCTAATGATTCTGGTGTCCAGAAGCAAGCTCACCTGGTTATCATCAACCGCTGAACAGAACAGGTGGGAAAGGGAAAGGCAAAATCTTAGTGGGGTGGGGGAGGTATTATAAAAGAATTTCATATTTCTGGGTTCACATTTCTGTCCCCTTTGGGATCTAGCACAATACTTCTAGTATGGTCTTCAAGACCTGCCTCCTCTTGCCTCAACCCAACCTCACTGCTATGACATGCAGGGAATGGACTCTGCACTGTGGTCCTACCTCCAAGCTCTGATTCATGTAGGTCCCTCTGCTTGGAGAGCTCTTACTCTTGCTGTCTGTGTGGAGAATTCTTACTTACCTGTCAAAACCCCAATACAAACATCCTTTCTCCATATTCTCTCATGACTTCATCAGAGGCTTTCATCATAGACATTCACAGTACATTAGGCTGCCTGCTTTTAAATCTGGGGCTGGATCTAAATAATCCCAGGAACAAGGCTTGGCTCAAAGTAGGGCATCAAGAATGTCCTTGGAGTTGGGTTTCCAGCCAGAGATATTCCTACAGCCTACAGATCAAACCCCTTGCTCTGACATGCATTGACCTTAAAAAACATTCATAGCCAGTATCTGTCCAGTACTTTTTTCTAAGCTCACATAACTCACACAATTGATTCTTTCGATCTTGAGGATATGCGAGGAGGTGGAGACTCTATTCTTTCCTTTGTAAAGATGGGGAGACCAAGGGGTGGGTAAATAGTCTGAGGCCATATGACATGCACATAGTAGGTCTGGAGTTCCCATCAGTTCTCATAAAGTGCTGTGCATGGCTGTTTCTGTCTGCCTGCCCACCTGAGAGCTCCTCTGTACTTTAGCCCTCTTCTGTCCCCCAGACACTCCAACCTCTGTCCTTTCAGCTTTGAATGAATTTTACCTCGCAGTATGCCTTCTTCCTTCTAGGACTTCCTGACATCAACTGGGCAGGTGACATCCTGGATAAACCTCTTCAAAGAGGACCAGAAAGGCAACCATAGGTGGGTGGATGGCTCAACCCCCACTTACATGTGAGTCTCCCTGTCTGTGATGCAGGTGATCCTAACCACCTATGACAGTCCCCCCGCCCCCCAAGAGACTGGCAAGGCTTTTGAAGAGTGAGTTTATGACCACTCACTATTTACCTGCAGCAACTCCCAAACAACATGCCACACTTTCTACCATAACAGCTATTGTTATTTTGTTACTTGGGGAGGGTATTCCCATTTAAGTGCTTGAGAAACAATGGATTCAATGCCAAACTGGTTCTTTGTTGCAGGACTTCTCAGAAGCTTGAATGTACTAATATGTAGGTTGGGCCTATTCAGGAGTATAATAATGTAGCACTTGCCAACTGTATGAGTTTCTTGTGGCCTCTGTAACAAAGAGCCACAAACTGTGTGGCTTAACACAACAGAAACTTATTCTTCCACAGTTCTGGAGGCCAGAAGTCCCAAACCAACATGTCAGCAGAGCTACACTCCCTCCAAAGGCTGTAGGGGAGGATCTTTTCCTGCCTCTTCTAGCTTCTGGTGGCTGCAGGTATTCCTTAGCTCATGGAACCATCACTCCAATCCCTGCCTCTGTGGTCACACACCCTACTCTTCTCCTCTGTGCCTTCTCTCTTCTGTCCCTTATAAGGACATTTGTCATTGGATTTAGGGCTCACTCAGTTAATCCAGGATGATCTCATCTCAATATCCTTCACTAAATTTCATTTGCAAAGACCCTTTTCTCAAATAAGGTCACATCACAGATACTCGGGGTTAGGATGTGGGCATATCTTTTTGGTGGGGACAGCATTGAACCCACTATACCTTCCTGAGAGTTACCTGCCTCCTCACACTCTTTGTTATTGTCTGGTTGTTTCTATCTGCTACCATCACCTTTCCCTGTCTGGCCAACTGCTCTGGATTGTTCCAGGCTTAGGGTAGAATTCATTTCCTTGGTAAATTCATCAGCTGCCTGAGCACATACTGTATACCTTACAGGCACTGGTGTTGACATCCTCAGAATGTGCTCCCTTTTTCCAAAAGTGGAAAACAGAGGCTCAGACATTAAGACTGTTACCCTGGTCACATAGATAGCAGGTGGCAGAGGTAGAATTTGGACAGGGTAAAATCTGGCTTCAGGATGAATGGACCTCAGAGAAGGGGAGAGGGTCAGTGGGATGAGGCAGTCAGAGATCATGGTCCCAGAACTTGGAGATCCTCAGCGTCTCTGAAGACTTTTACCTGTTGCCACTTCCATTTGAGCTCAGTCTCTCCACTGGGGCGGGGGGGGGAATGGGAAGGAGTTGACCAGATGAATACTATAAGATGGACTCAATAATGACTCTCATTGGAGGCCTCAAGACCCTCAGGGCCAGACTCTCACTCATAGAGAGCAGGGCTGGGGGGCGCAGGCACTGGCCCATCTACTCAGGGATTTTGTGGGCATCTCTTTACAGCAACTGGGACTCCAAGAAGCTACATGATAATGTAACTGCCCCAGCCCGCATGATGATGCACAGCTATGGACACTGGGGTGACTTCTCTTGTGAATTAGGGAGATTTGCTTTCATTTGTGAGAGGCGGCTGAACTGCTGACCCAAGCCCTTATACTCCACTCTCTGGGATGAATCAGAACCCTTGCTCTACAGCCTCAGGCTCCAACCTTGCCTTTTCTGGGTTCTGAGTTCACAGGGGCAACAATAAAGGACCTTTCTCCAGAGCTTAGTGTCCCTTTCTTGGCATTGGGTTTGCTCACCCTTTATTTCCTTTCCTGATTTCTGCTGAGTGGAGGAAATGCCCCCAAAGCAGTCATGGACCCATCCCTGCAGGAGGATTATAATTCTTAACTCTTATGAAAGCCAGGCTTAGCCACAAATCTTGCTTGGGCCAATGAATTGTGATGGGAATTGACATGTGCCACTAGTAAGCGGGAATCTTAAGAGCCCTATATGGTTCTTCCATCTTTATTTTGCTCTTGCCACAAGACCAGCTGTTCCCAGAGAGGGTAGATCCTTCAAATTTGGTCCTGCAATGAAGAAGACCCCCTCAAACAAAGCTTCTGCTGACCCACAATGACCATAAGCATGACCAAGACATGAGGCTCTGTGGTTCTTGGCCACTAAGATTTTGAGATCACCAGTTGTTACCTCACCATTCTTTTATTATTATCATTATTATGTTCAGTTAACCACTGAACATCATAGTACATCATTAGGTTTTGATGTAGTGTTCAATGATTCATTAGTTCTGTACCACAACTAGTGCACATCACAACACGTGACCTCCTTAATACCCATCACCCTGTTACCCTCTTCTCCACCCCCTCCATTCTGAGACCCTCAGTTCATTTTCTGGGGTCCATAGTCTCTCATGGTTCATCTTCCTCTCTGATTTGTTATACCACCATTTTTACCTAAGATTGTTACATCACCATTCTTAACCTAAGCTGACCAATACAGGGGACCAAGTTCCATTTATCCACATATCTAGGGCTTTCTTCTGATCTGAAAAGCCTAAAGCTTGTGAATACTGGGTGATTGGGCCCCTCACATTCATTCAGCATCACCATTAACTCAACCAGCCTCTCTGGTTTTCTCTTCAGCATCTCCTGCTGGTCCAGTCTCCTCTCTGGTTCCCAGTGAAATTGCTCTAAGACATCTCAAAAACCACTTCACAGACTGCCACTTCACTTTTTCCATGCCGCTCACACCTCCATGCATTTGCTCTTGCAGTTTTCTATGCCTGGGATGCTCCTTTGCCCTGGCTTCCTTTGGGACATCTATTCCTTCATTGGGTCCAAATCAACTGGTACCATCTGCACAGTCTACTCAGAGTTTGACTCCTGCTTTCCTCTTAGAGACCTTTATTAAATTTTATGGTCTATATTGTACAGATGCAGTGGGTCTCTATCCCATTTAAAAAATTCTTCAATCCCTAAATTGTGTCTGACCCCCTTCTGTCAGTTCCAAAACCTATGTGAGTTTCCTCCATATTTGCAAGCCTGGATTCTTGAGACTGAGACCGATGAGAAGGTGCAGGCATCAGGCATTAGGATTAGGCACGGCCATTCCCTGGATCTGGCCCAAGCTCACTTACATATACATGTCTCACTCTAGATAGTCACGGTACAACAAAATTAAGGTCTGTCGGAACAATTGTTCTCCAACAAAGGCCATTTTGAATTAGGTAAGATAGCAATTTGGTCTGGTCCCTGCTATCTCTCTCTTTAGAATCTGAAACTGTATGGGAATGAGATGCACGCCTGTATCCTGCTGCAGAGAAGAGAAACATAAAATGTGGTTCTCTTTCAGGACCATGGAGAAGAGTTGTCAGAAACTAGGAGTGGCCTCTTGCTCTTTGTTCAGAAAGCTTAGCTGAAATTCAGTTAATGGGAAAATGCAGGTGGACCAGATGTCTCATGATGATTTGGCGAAATGGATGAAACCATGTGCTTTCTCAGGATGCATTTTGCAATTGATGTGTTCAGTAAACACTCATGAGTGCTTACAACATGGCAGACACAGTGATTGAGAACCAGGATAGACACACCTGTCACCAGGATGCCTTCCTGGGGCTTTGTAGTTTATGGCAGAGGGAGAGCTAATAGAACAGGTGTTCTATCAGAGAAAGATGGAGTCACTCATGTCAAGCAGTAACTTATGTCAAGCACTGACATAAGCAGCCAAGGGCATTGCTGCTCAGAGAGGATATCGCTAAAACCAGCACAAGCTGATGGCTTCCAGAACTGGTAACTAGCTGAACCCAAGGACGTCTGCAAAGGCCCAAGACTGACTAAACTCCTTTAAAAAAGGAGGACTTTGCAGCAAACTGTCAGACTTTCCAAACACTGTCCCTTTCATATCTGACCATCAAAAAAGGCAATTGCCTGCAAAAGGTCTGCCCAGTTGATCTCTGAACACAACAGAGATCCTCCACTGCTTGAACAGAATAAGCAGCACGTGCAGAGAGCTGACCCAGACCAGACCAAGGCCTCCTCCCAACTGCGTGCTCACAGACTGACTCTGCATTTGGTTTGTTAACTTCTTACCCCCTGTTGTATCTTGCTTGTTGTATGACTTTGTCTTGTGCTTTGCTTTGTGTGACATGTATGAAGCCAAGTTAAATAGGTAGTAAAATCTCACTGAGTTTGGAATCCTGAACTTGCTTTATAATCTTGCTTTATGACTGAATAAAGCTGACATTATGGAAAGACACAACATGTGTATGAGCCTTCATAGCATGCTCATGAAGGTAGGTTTGAAAAAACAATGGGACCTGATCTTCACTGGGGAAAGGTCCAAACCCAGCAAAATAATTTCATCGCAGCCCATCCTGACTCTGATATAATTTCCATTTATTTGTTGACTGATGCTACATCTGGCCCAAGAACAGCAACCACAAATCCATTTCCTTGAAATTAGCATTTTATTTGTGTGACTCATATTAACTCATATTTTCATAAATGAGTTTCTCCCCAGGAGAAGGTAAAAACCAGCAGGAATCTCAACTTGCTTGCTGTGTATTGGAATTTCCAGAACCAGGAACACAGAAATCACTCAACAATGTTTGATGGATAAATGGATGGATGAGTTCTAAAGGCATGGGTTACACACTAGGTAAGTGTTGTTACTATGGGCATTCCCTTTTTCAGACAGAGAATCAAAGAGGTCCGGTCATTTCACCAACATCCCACAACCAGGAAGTGGCTGGGCCAGGATTTCCACCTGAGTCTGTCTGATGTGAGTCAGGGCCCTGAGTCACAGAGCCACCTAAGCTACTACACGCAAGTCTCTCCTTGCCTATTAATCTGTGTTGAAGAATCTGAAGAGAGCTGAACAGTTCACACTGGTGGCTAGTTAGTCTTTGTTTATTTATTTATTTTTATTTTTTTTAAAGATTTATTTATTTATTTATTTATTTGAGAGAGAGAGAGAGAGAGAGAGAATGAGAGAAAGCACGAGAGGGAAGAGGGTCAGAGGGAGAAGCAGACTCCCTGCCGAGCAGGAAGCCCAATGCGGGACTCGATCCCGGGACTCCAGGATCATGACCCGAGCCGAAGGCAGTCGCTTAACCAACTGAGCCACCCAGGCGCCCAGTTAGTCTTTGTTTAAAGAAGTAAACAGAAAGCCCCCAGAGAATTCAGTGGAAGTGATGTCTTGGGGTAGCAGGTGATTAGTAGAATTGTCTGAATCCACGACCTCCAGCCCCGCCCCCATGCACTCAGAGCCCATCTGCCAGGGTCCCTGGGCTCGCTTCCTGGAGGACACAGAGAAGTGAACAGAGTTAGGCTCACCAGGTACAGTCAATGGCACTAAAGAACACAAGGGGACCCCTTCCCTGCACAACCTGCCAAGCCCAGCTGGCATACCAATCCCTAGAAGCCAAGACCGTGGTTCATTACTGAAAAAGTCACAGGATTTTAAGTGACAGCTGGGAGCTCATTAAAAGTTGACACACAATTCCCCATCTCCACTTCATTTGTGGAAATTAGAGTCCCTAAGGATTGGCCATAGAGCTGCAGGCAGATGAGTTTAAATGCACACCTCAGGGCTAAGGTTGAGACTGAGCCATGGGTTCAGCTCACTCCAGAGGAATGGTCCCCAGATAGTTTTACAACTTAGTCTCAAGCTCAAACTCGGTGTTTGATTACCACCAAAAGACGTAGGTGGGAAATGCAGATGACCATTTCTTGGCCCACACACCAGTTTCCTGGAGCTCAAAGTGGCCAAGTTCTACAACATGCACCATGGCAGAACTGTAGCCTGCAAACCATGGGGTGCTGCCAAGTGGTCATTGTGAGCACTCCATGCTGCTGGGCACAGACAGGGACAAAGGTCTCCAGAGCTCTGAGGGCAGCTGAGGCTTCTACTTCCACAGTCATGCTCACTGCACTGTATTATAGATATTACCTGATCAACACCTACCTTCCTTCCCCACTAGACTAGCAGCCCTGAGAGGGTAGGACCAATCTGAAGTAGCTTAGTATTGTGTTCCCACACCCGGGCACCTAACAGGTGTTCAATAAAACTGGCTGAGAAAACAAACTCGTCTCTCATTACAACCCTACAGAAAGTATGTGGGCTGCAAAATCCTGAAATATGAACGGCTCATTCCTAATTTATCTGAAATTCACTTTTCAGGTGTGACTATGTGACTGACCTCACAGGAACCCACTACCCTCTTGTGTGTGAAACATAGCCAGTGTTTCATGTAGATGAGTGCCATCACATGGCAGTTGGGGTTATGGAATAAGGTCCTTTTGTTTGCATCCCTGTTTGTCTTTAAGCCATCTTGAGCCACTCACTCCTCTCCTGTCCAAGCCCCCTGTCACATTGGCTTTCTTCTGTCCCTTAAATGGACAATCATCTTCCTACCTCAGATCCCTGGCATATGCTGTTCCCTCAGCCTGATGCACCCTTTCTTCACACTCTACCTCTAGAGGAGAAAGCCTCAGCTGAAATGTCCCCTTCTCCATGAAATCCTTGCAACCTGCCCTGCTTTCATAGCCCACCACCTTCCCTTCCTCACACATCTCATATTCTGGTCTAAATTCAGTTATTCATCATCTGCCTCTCCCCTCTACTGTCATGTCCACAGGAGCAGGCATGTCAGTCATGGTCACTGTGGGCTCCCCAGAGAAGGACTCAGGCATTGCATACACAGCGATTGGATACATGCTAGCTGGGGCTGGACTTCATCTGAGCTGGAGATAAGAGTTATCTGGTGCACAGGCTTTGGGTACCGAGGCTGGTCATGCTTATCAAACTAACCAGCTAGTGTGTCCTGTTCCGACTTTACCCAGTTATCAAAAAGCAGATCAAACATTGGGTTTCCTCCCTCAGCTGCCTAGCAAAATGGGGGGGGGTACTTCTTAAGCAAGATGATGACCAAGTATTTAAGAATTTTTTGATTGACTTAACTGTCCAATCCATAGTAGGAATTTTGTCCTATACACATTCACGGTGTTCCTAGCTTGTGCTGAGATGGAAAGTGACTGGACCTAAGTGTCATCTCTGAGAGTGACCAGGCAAGGGGGAGAGACAGGTGAATGCTGAAGTCATTCAGATCCTGGGAGATAAATGTCATGAAGGTGCAGCAGACTCCCAGGATGCTACAGCCCCGTTGACTTCCCTGAAGCCCATGGAGGTAAAAAGATCCAAAAAGGAAATCCAATGACAATGAGTCCTGCCATGTTCATATGCCTGGGATCAGGTGGAAGACACAGGGGAAACTGCCTCACATGCCCTGGGCAAGGGGTGCGGTGCCATGGAGGGAAACAGGTGCAGGACATTACTCTTGGGGATAGATTGGGTCTGACCCATCTCTCCGTCTGCAGCTGTGAGCACAGATGCCGGCACCCATTGGGGGCTGATGAATGTCTGGGGTAGGAAAGGATTTGGACAATATTTCTTGGTCACCACTGGGTCAGACCCAGTGCAGAGACCAGGAAGGCATGGGTCCTGCCTGGCAGAACAGCTGGGCAAAGCTACAAGGCTGTGGTTCAAAGAGACTTTGGTTATTGCTCATTTTATCTCCAGTGGTCACACACTGGAGGTGTGGCTTGGCACACAGTAGGTGCACAAAAATACCTGTGATTTAAATGAAAGCATGGTGCCCAAAGTTCAAGAAAAAAATTGAAATGAGCATTGTGGGGGGGGGGTGCGGAGCAAGATGGCGGAGGAGTAGGAGACCTGGATTTCGTTTGGTCTCAGGAATTCAGCTGAATAGGGATCAAATCATTCTGAACACCTACGAACTCAACAGGAGATCGAAGAAAAGAATAGCAACAACCCTCTGAACAGAAAAGCGACCACTTTCTGGAAGGTAGGATGTGTGGAGAAGTGAATCCGAGAAGATATTCGGGAGGATAGTTGGCGGGGGAGAGGGCCTCCGTCGACCACTTCTGGCAAGTGATAGAGCCGCGGAGCACAAAATCGGAACTTTTAGAGTCGGCTCCACTGAGGGATGTCGCTCCAGTGGCTAAGCAGGGGGTGGAACCCTCGGAGGACAGTGTGGTCTCAGGACCCTCAGGGTCACAGAAAGACTGGGGGTGCCTGAGTGCGGCAGAGCTCCCAGGTATTGGAGCAGGGAAGCCGGCTGCAGAGACGGAGCTGAGGTGTGGGCTGTCAGCTCGGGGTTGCCATAAACTGTGATCGGTTACACAGTCGGGCCACTTCTCCTCCAGCAGGGACCCAACAAGCAGCAGAGCCGGGGAGACTCCCCTTCCTCCTCCAGGAGGAGCAGCGTGGGAGCGCACCACAGGGATCTGCTGGGTTTGCACACTCCACATGGGGTCGGGTGCCAGAGATAGAAATGCTCGGTCACAGGCCAGGTGAGCATGGAGTGCGGCCAGACACCGGGGACATGGGAGTGACTGACTGCTTTTCTCTGGGGGCGCACTGAGAAGCGGGGCCCCGAGTTCTCGGCTCCTCCGGGGTGGAGATTGGGAGGCTACAATTTTCACTCTCGTCCTCCAAAGCTGTACGGAAAGCTTGCAGGGAACAAAAGCTCCCGAGAGCAAACGCAAGCAGATTGCTTAGCCCGGACCAACAAGGGCGGGGCAATCCTGCCTCCAGCAAAGACATTTGGGAACCACGGCAACAGGCCCCTCCCCCAGAAGATCAGCACGAGCAGCCAGCCAAGACCAAGTTTACCCATCAAGGAGAACAGGAGATCTGCAGCGCTAGGGGAATACAGCAAATAGAATTCATGGCTTTTTTTACCATGATTCATTAGTCTTTCAAAGTTAATTTTTTTAACTGTTTTTTTTTTTGAATTTTTCTTTTTCCCTTTTCCAACCAACATCTTATCAATCCCTTTTTTAAAAAAATTTTTTTATTTTTCATTTTTAGAGTCATATTCTATCCCTTCATAGTAGTTATCCTTATTTTTGGCATATATATATAAGTTGTTCTCTCTTTAAAATTTTGAGATACAGTTTCTTCTAACAGATCAAAATATACCCTAAATCACTAGTGTATGGCTTTGTTCTAGTCTCCTGCCTAATCCTCCCATTTTTTCCCTTCATTTCTTTCTTTTTAATCCTCTTCTTTCTTTTTTCAAACACCTTCTTATCAATTCCTTTTTTAAAATTTTTTATACTTTTCATCTTTACAGTCATATTCCATCCCTTCATCATATCAACCCTTATTTTGTACATATATGTCTTTCTTTCTTTAAAATTTTAGGAGGCACTTTCTTCTAACAGACCAAAATACACCCAAAATCTAGTGTGTGGCACTGATCTATGCACCAGCCTGATCATATTTGATCATATTCTGTTTTTTTTGTTTTGTTCTGTTTTTGTTTGTTTTTATCTTTTTCTTTTTCTTTTTTTTCTCTTTCTTTTTTCTTTCCCTTTCTTTTGCCCTGGTTTCAGGTCTTTTCTGATTGGTTTAGAGTATATTTTCTGGGGATGTTGTTAATCTGTTAGCATTTTTTTCTCTCATTCATCTATTCTCTGGACAAAATGACAAGATGAAAAAAATCACCTCAACAAAAAGAACAAGAGGTAGTACCGTCTGACGGGACCTACTCAATACGGACATTAGTACGATGTCAGACTTAGAGTTCAGAAACATAATTTTAAAGATACTAGCTGGGCTTGAAAAAAGCATGGAAGTTATTAGAGAAATCCTTTCTGGAGAAGTAAAAGAACTAAAATCTAACCAAGTTGAAACCAGAAAGGCTATTAATGAGGTGCAATCAAAAATGGAGGCACTAACTGCTAGGATAAATGAGGCAGAAGAGAGAATTAGCGATATAGAAGACCAAATGATGGAAAATAAAGAAGCTGAGAAAAAGAGAGATAAACAACGACCGGATCATGAGGGCAGAATTCAAGAGATAAGCGATACGATAAGATGAAACAACATTAGAATAATTGGGATCCCAGAAGAAGAAGAAAGAGAGAGAGGGGCAGAAGGTATATTGGAGCAAATTATAGCAGAGAACTTCCCTAATGTGAGGAAGGAAACAGGCATCAAAATTCAGGAGGCATAGAGAACCCCTCTCAAAATCAATAAAAACAGGTCAACACCCCGACATCTAATAGTAAAACTTACGAATCTCAGAGACAAAGAGAAAATCTTGAAAGCAGCTCGGGAGAAGAGATATGTAACCTATAATGGTAGAAACATTAGATTGGCGACAGACCTATCCACAGAGACCTGGCACGCCAGAAAGGACTGGCAAGATATCTTCAGAGCACTAAACGGGAAAAATATGCAGCCAAGAATACTATATCCAGCTAGGCTGTCATTGAAAATAGAAGGAGAGATAAAATCTTCCAAGACAAACAAAAACTAAAGGAATTTGCAAACACGAAACCAGCCCTCCAAGAAATATTGAAAGGGGTCGTCTAAGCAAAGAGAGAGCCTAAAAGCAGAATAGACCAGAAAGGAACAGAGACAATATACAGTAACAATCACCTTACAGGCAATACAATGGCACTAAATTCATATCTTTCAATAGTTACCCTGCATGTAAATGGGATAAATGCCCCAATCAAAAGACACAGGCTACCAGATTGGATTAAAAAACAAGACCCACTGATATGCTGTCTGCAAGAGACTCATTTTAGACCCAAAGACACCCCCAGATTGAAAGTGAGGGGGTGGAAAACCATTTACCATGCTAATGGACACCAAAAGAAAGCTGGGGTGGCAATCCTTATATGAGACAA
The DNA here is from genome assembly GCF_037043125.1 of Eumetopias jubatus. Classification (NCBI taxonomy): domain Eukaryota; kingdom Metazoa; phylum Chordata; class Mammalia; order Carnivora; family Otariidae; genus Eumetopias; species Eumetopias jubatus. The sequence goes on from NW_028274807.1 coordinate 206,226,824, forward strand.
ATTAGATTTTAAAACAAAGACTGTAATAAGAGATGAAGAAGGACACTATATCCTGCTTAAAGGGTTTATCCAACAAGAAGATCTAACAATTGTAAATATCTATACCCCTAACATGGGAGCAGCCAATTATATAAGGCAATTGATAACAAAAGCAAAGAAACACACTGACAACAATACAATAAAAGTGCAGGACTTTAACAACCTCCTGACTGAAATGGACAGATCACCTAAGCAAAAGATCAACAAGGAAAGAAAGACTTTAAATGACACACTGGACCAAATGGACTTCACAGACATATTCAGAACATACCATCCCAAAGCAACAGACTACACATTCTTCTCTAGTGCCCATGGAACATTCTCCAGAATAGACCACATCCTAGGTCACAAATCAGGTCTCAACCGGTACCAAAAGACTGGGATCATTCCCTGCATATTTTCAGACCACAATGCTTTGAAACTAGAACTCAATCACAAGAGGAAAGTCGGAAAGAACTCAAATACATGGAGGCTAAAGAGCATCCTACTAAAGAATGAATGGGTCAACCAGGAAATTAAAGAAGAATTTAAAAATTCATGGAAACCAATGAAAATAAAAATACAACTGTCCAAAATCTTTGGGATGCAGCAAAGGCAGTCCTAAGAGGAAAGTATATAGCAATACAAGTCTTTATCAAGAAACAAGAAAGGTCTCAAATACACAACCTAACCCTACACTTAAAGGAGCTAGAGAAAAAAACAGCAAATAAAGCCTAAACCGAGCAGGAGAAGAGAAATAATAAAGATCAGAGCAGAAATCAATGAACTAGAAACCAAAAGAACAGTAGAACAGATCAACGAAACTAAGAGCTGGTTCTTTGAAAGAATTAACAAGATTGATAAACCCCTATCCAGACTGATCAAAAAGAAAAGAGAAATGACCCAAATCAACAAAATCATGAATGAAAGAGGAGAGATCACAACCAACACCAAAGAAATACAAACAATTATAAGAACATATTATCAGCAACTCTATGCCAGCAAATTAGATAACCTGGAAGAAATGGATGCATTTCTAGAGATGTATCAACTACCAAAATTGAACCAGGAAGAAATAGAAAACCTGAACAGACCTATAACCACTAAGGAAATTGAAGCAGTCATCCAAAATCTCCCAAGAAACAAAAGCCCAGGGCCAGATGGCTTCCAAGGGGATTTCTACCAAACATTTCAAGAAGAATTAAAACCTATTCTCCCGAAACTGTTCCAAAAAATAGAAATGGAAAGAAAACTTCCAAACACATTTTATGAGGCCACCATTACCTTGATCCCCAAACTAGACAAAGACCCCATCAAAAAGGAGAATTACAGACCAATATCCTTGATGAACATGGATGCAAAAATTCTCACCAAAATCCTAGCCAATAGGATCCAACAGTACATTAAAAGGATTATTCACCATGACCAAGTGGGATTTATCCCTGGGCTGCAAGGTTGGTTCAACATGCGCAAATCAATCAACATGATACAATATATTAACAAAAGAAAGAACAAGAATCATATGATCCTCTCAATAGATGGAGAAAAAGCATTTGACAAAGTACAGCATCCTTTCTTGATCAAAACTCTTCAGAGTATAGGGATAGAGGGTACATACCTCAATATCATAAAAGCCATCTATGAAAAACCTACAGCGAATATCATTCTCAATGGGAAAAATTGAGAGCTTTCCCCCTAAGGTCAGGAACGCAGCAGGGATGTCCACTCTCACCACTGCTATTCAACACAGTATTAGAAGTCCTAGCCACAACAACAAGACAGAAGAGAGACAAATCAAGGAGTCAATCCCATTTTACAATTGCACCCAAAACCATAAGATACCTAGGAATAAATTTAACCAAAGAGGCAAAGGATCTGTACTCAGAAAACTATAAAATACTCAGGAAAGAAATTGAAGAAGACACAAAGAAATGGAAAAACGTTCCATGCTCATGGATTTGGAGAACCAACATTGTGAAGATGTCAATGCTAACCTAGAGCAATCTACACATTCAGTGCAATCCCCATCAAAATACCATCCACTTTTTTCAAAGAAATGGAACAAATAATCCTAAAATTTGTATGGAACCAGAAGAGACCCCGAATAGCCAGAAGAATGTTGAAAAAGAAAAGCAAAGCTGGCGGCATCACAATTCCGGACTTCCAGCTCTATTACAAAGCTGTCATCATCAAGACAGTATGGTACTGGCACAAAAACAGACACATAGATCAATGGAACAGAATCGAGAACCCAGAAATGGACCCTCAACTCTATGGTCAACTAATCTTTGACAAAGCAGGAAAGAATGTCCAATGGAAAAAAGACAGTCTCTTCAACAAACGGTGTTGGGAAAATTGGACAGCCACATGCAGAAGAATGAAACTGGACCATTTCCTTACACCACACTCAAAAATAGACTCCCAATGGTTGAAAGACCTAAATGTGAGACAGGAGTCTATCAAAATCCTAAAGGAGAACACAGGCAGCAACCTCTTCGACCTCAGCCGTAGAAACTTCTTCCAAGAAACATCGCCAAAGGCAAGGGAAACAAGGGCAAAATGAACTATTGGGATTTCATCAAGATAAAAAGCTTTTGCACAGCAAAAGAAACAGTCCACAAAACCGAAAGACAAACGACAGAATGGGAGAAAATATTTGCAAATTACATATCAGATAAAGGACTAGTATCCAAAATCTATAAAGAACTTATCAAACTCAACACCCAAAGAACAAATAATCCAATCAAGAAATGGGCAGAAGACATGAACAGGCATTTTTCCAAAGAAGACATCCAAATGGCCAACAGGCACATGAAAAAGTGCTCAACATCGCTCGGCATCAGGGAAATCCAAATCAAAACCTCAATGAGATACCACCTCACACCCGTCAGAATGGCTAAAATTAACAAGTCAGGGAACGACAGATGTTGGCGGGGATGTGGAGAAAGGGGAACCCTCCTACACTGTTGGTGGGAATGCAAGCTGGTGCAACCCCTCTGGAAAACAGTATGGAGGTTCCTCAAACAGTTGAAGCTAGAGCTACCATTCGATCCAGCAATTGCACTACTGGATATTTACCACAAAGATACAAATGTAGGGATCCGAAGGGGTACGTGCACCCCAATGTTTATAGCAGCAATGTCCACAATAGCCAAACTGTGGAAAGAGGCAAGATGTCCATCGACAGATGAATGGCTAAAGAAGATGTGGTATATATACACCATGGAATATTATGCAGCCATCAAAAGGAATGAGATCTTGCCATTTGCAACGACGTGGATGGAACTGGAGGGTGTTATGCTGAGTGAAATAAGTCAATCAGAGAAATATATGTATCATAGGACCTCACTGATATGAGGAATTCTTAATCTAAGGAAACAAAGCGAGGGTTTCTGGAGTGGTGGGGGTGGGAGGGATGGAGTGGCTGGGTGATAGACATTGGGGAGGATATGTGCTATGGTGAGCGCTGTGAATTGTGCAAGACTGTTGAATCACAGATCTGTACTTCTGAAACAATGCAATATATGTTTTTTAAAAAAAGAAGAAGATAGCAGGAGGGGAAGAATGAAGGGGAGTAAATTGGGGGGGAGGGAGACGAACCATGAGAGACGATGGACTCTGAAAAACAAACTGAGGGTTCTAGAGGGGAGGGGGGTGGGGGGATGGGTTAGCCTGGTGATGGGTATTAAAGAGGGCACATTCTGCATGGAGCATTGGGTGTTATGCACAAACAATGAATCATGGAACACTACATCAAAAACTAATGATGTAATGTATGGTAATTAACATAACAATAAAAAATTTAAAGAAAAAAAAGAAATGGGCATTGTCGGGAGGGGGGAGTGTTCTCCTCGACCAAGCACCTACTCCGTGCCAGGCTCTTTACACACATTGTGTCTCTTCTAATCATTCAGCCCCATTTCATAAAAGAAAAAGTGAGGCCCAGAGAGGCCAAGCCACATCTCCAGGGTCACATCGCCCCCTCCAGGCAGGGCTGCAAGATGCAGCTGAACTGAGATCTTGGCCTCACTCCATCTCCTGGCTTACTATTGACCCCCTTCTGTGACCTTAGCTTTATATGCTGACCTTTCTGGGCATCCAGAAGCAGCAACAAAAGCTCTTTCTCCTTAGTCCTGAATTCATTTCTTGGTTGAACATCTGTTTCTGTGATGTCCTTTCCGGACTTGAGTTGTGCCAGGAAATCCCAACAGATTGCCCCCACATTCTGGGTCTTCCACTGTACCAGTGGGCTAGAGCTTAGAGGAGAGTGTTGTCGGGACCCTCAGTCCAGGCGGGCACCTCCTTCCAGCCCACTCTCCCTCGGGCCCCAGAGGGCTGGATCCAAGGTGCCTCCAAGTCCCTTCACATTGTGACCCCATCTGACTTCCCAGCCTCCCCCGACCCCATTTTGGGCACTTCTCCATGCCTTTGCTCATGCTGGTTCCTCTGCCTGCCGTTCCCTCCCTGACGCCATGTGCTGGGGACTGTTCATCCTTCAGAGTTCAGCTCAGATGTCACCTACCTCCTTTCCCACCTGCACTGTAGGGTCTCACAGCACTGTGCATATCCTTCCTTCACTGTTTTCTTTAAAGCATTTTATTGAGTATTTATTGTTCCATTTAATTTTTACCTTTCTGGGTGCTGGGAACACAGCATGCTCCCAGTGAGATGCCATCTCTGCCCTCAGGAGGTCTGTCGAAGTCTAGTGGGAGACACAGACCCATAGCCAGGTGATGACAGCACCATGTGATGGGTGACTACAGGGCAAGCTAGTAGTCAGAGACCCCAAGTCTGGGGTGCAGGGATGCAGGATAGACTTCCCGGAGGGTGGCATGTGACCTGAGACCGGTTGATTGAAGCAGATGGGAGTGGGGCATGAGGGATGCAGTGGGACCTGGGGATGAGAGAGTCTGGTACCCTCAAGAAATTGAACATGCTCCCATCTCATTTCAGCCTAGAGATGCAAAGTGGGGGTGTTGTGTTGGAAGAGTGAGAGGCAAGCTGAGAGGCGAAACTGGAGAGGCTAACAAGGACCAGAGTTTTGGCCGCAGGGAAGCATCTGGGACTAGGGAGCCATGGCTGGTTCCAAGCAAGGTGGGGGGGGGGGGATGGAATGTGCTTTGTTTAGCAAGATCCCTCTGATGTTATGTAGGAAGCAGGTGTAGAGGTCAGAGCCAAAGCAGAGAACTGAATCAGGAGGGATGTATAGTGGGTTAAAATAGTGTTGCTCAGAAATGCATGTCCACTTGGAACCTCAGAATGTGACCTTGCTTGAAATAGGGTCTTTACTGGGGTGCCTGGGTGGTTCAGTCGTTAAGCGTCTGCCTTCGGCTCAGGTCATGATCCCGGGGTCCTGGGATCGAGCCCCGCAGCATCGGGCTCCCTGCTCAGCGGAAGCCTGCTTCTCCCTCTCCCACTCCCCCTGCTTGTGTTTCTGCTCTCGCTGTGTCTCTCTCTGTCAAATAAATAACTAAATAAATCTTAAAAAAAAAAGAAATAGGGTCTTTACAGGTGTAATTAGATAAGGATCTCAAGATGAAATCATCCTGGGTGTTGAGCCCCTAACTGCTGGTGTCTAATGACTGGGGCCCTTATAAGGAGAGGAGAAGACATACAGACACAAGGAGAAGTTCATGTGAAGACTCAGGTAGAGATGGGAATGATGCCGTCATGGGTGCTGGCAGCCGCCAGAAGCCGGGAGAGAGGCATAGGGCTGATCCTCCCCCAGAGCCTCCAGAAGGAACTACCCTGCTGACACCTGGCCTCCAGACCTGGGAGAGAGCATATTTCTGGTTTTTTGAGCCACCCAGTGTGTGGCAATTTGTCTCCTCAGCCCCAGGAAACTAATTCAAGGGCGGGTGCTGTCTTCTAGGTCATATGTGCTCACACCAGGCGGGGGGCCTGGACCTGAGAACACGAGGAGTGGGGAGAGTAGACACTGAGCTGCACTGTGGCCCGAGAGCAAGGCAAGCCTGGCTGCTGGGGGCTGTGACGCCTTGGCACTGCCCCCTCCCTCCGTCCTCAGTCCTCAGCTTGGGGCAGCCTGGGCCCAGAGCAGGGCCATGCTTTAGAGATCCCACCTCAGGGGCCCCTCCCCCGCACCTCTGCTTCTGTGGAGGCCAGACAGCAGCCCCTCTTCTGGACCACTCCCAGGGGCTGGGACCCAGGGTTTCCCCACCCAGCTCTGGGAAACCTGTGCTGTCCTCTCTGGGATGGCCCAGGGGTGCCTGTTTGTGGCGTGTGGATGGACTTGAGCTTTGAGAATGCAGTGTCCATAGTCCAGCATGCATGAGAACAGAGGAGTATGCTCAGAGAGTAGGGGAGGGGCTCCAGCCTCCTTTTGTATTCCTTCCGCTGTCCAGTTAGAGGCAGTCTTGTCACCGCCTTCTCCTGCCTTAACCATCCTCTGCACAGCCGGGCTGGGAGGCCTCAGGAAAGGTCTGGAGGCTGCATGTACTGCTCTGGGCTAATCTCAGGGAAGCCTCTGGAAGTCTCCCTGAGGGCCCGCCCCAACCTCCGCCAACCCGCCCCCCACCCCACCTGCCTTGGGCCCTGAGGGTGGCCCCGCCCACAACCTGCCTCTGCTGCCTACCTCCCCTGGGAAGCCTGTGGAATGCCACTGGAGTACAGCTAGATAAAGTGCAGGCGCAGCCTCCCGCCCTACCCACCCCGCTTCTGAGCTCCCGGTGTCGAGCGTGAGTGAGGGGACCCAGGGCTTCCTCTGCGACGCCCCCAGACAGTTCCCCGCCGCCGCCACCAACGGAGGCGAGTGTGCGCCCCTGGGTGCTTTTCGGGAGGAGGTGATGCAAGCGCGGGTTGCGGGGAAAGACTGTGGGTAATAAGAATGTGGGGGTGGCTCTTGGGACCCAGAACCCCGCTGAACGAAGTTTGAAGGAAACAGTTCGTGGGCGGATGCCTCAAATTCAGGAATCCTGCATCCAGGTCCTGTGTGCTTCCTGGTTATCGCTGCAGATCTTAGCGTGAAGGGTGTCTGTCAGGGACACCGGCGGTAGTCACCATCTTCCCGCTTCTGCTGTGTCGTGCTCTGAGAGTGTACGTCTGTGTGCACCTGCAGGGGTGCCTGTGGCCGCGACTCTGGAGTTGTGTGCTGGGTCCATCCCCGCGGTGGGGTCTCCGCCTCCGTGTGAGTGAGCGGGTCTGATCCTGAGCTGCAGGTGCATGTGGGCCTGCTGTGTGCCTATCGGTGTAGAGCTTAAGGCAGCTGTGCGTGTGTGTCTGTGTGTGTGTTGGGGGGGGTGGGAAGTGGAATGCAGGTATGTGGAGGTGTGGGGGCACACCCACATGTAGGTGTTTGTGAGACACAGGGGGCACCCAGATGCCAGTCTGTAAGAACGGGAGGCCGCCCACCCCTGAGGAGAGCTGTTCTGAGGTGCCTCCTCTTCTGCTCTCACACACACCTGGGCGGAGGCTCAGTGGCTGCCCTGGAAGGCACAGGAAAGCTTAAGGGCAGGTGGTGGGTTCTTCCTCCCTGATCTCCCCTCTGGCCCTAGGCACTCACTCTCTCCCTTTCTGGGGACAGGCTGGGCTGTGAACCAAGGGGGAGACAGCACAGAGGTAGAGGAGGACCGAGGAGGGTATGTTCTGCTTTCTAAAAAAATGGGGCAATTTCACATGATATAAAATTAAGCATTTTGAAGTTACACATCATTGGTGTTTAGCACATTCACAATGTTGTGCAACCATCACCCCTTTCTAGTTGCCAAATATTCTCATCACCCCAAAAGGAAACACTGCCTTCATTAGTAGTCACTTCCCCCTTGCCCCCTGCCCAGGCTCCAGCTTCCCCCCAACCCCTAATATGCTTGTTGTGTCTACGAATTTGCATATTTTAGGTATTTCATATTACCGGAATCAGACAAACTTTTGTTCAGACAACCTTTCATGCCTGGCTCTTTTTTCACATAGCATAATGTTTTCAAGGTTCATTTACGACGCTGCATGTGTTCGTACTTTGATGTGTAAAAAACACATGACATAAAATTTATTATCTTAACCATTTTTAAGTATGTAGTTCCGGTGGTGGTAAGGATATTCACATTGTTGCGTAATAGATCTGCAGAACTCTTTTCATCTTGCAAAACAGAGACTCTATACCCATTAAACAAAACTTGCAGTTTCCCACTCCCTGTAGTCCTTGGCAACCTCCATTCTACTTTGTTTCTATGAATTTGACTGCTCTAGATACCTCACATAAGTGGGATCGTACAGGATTTCTCCTTTTTGGGCGACTAGCTGATTCCACGTAGCATAATGTTCTCAAGGTTCATTCGCGTTGTGGCATGTGACAGGATTTCCTTCCTCTCAAGGCTGAATGCTCTTCCCTTGTATGGATATATCACATCTTGTTTACCCATCCATCCACCAATGGACACTGGGTTTTTTTTCTATCTCAAGGCTATTGTGACTAGTGCTTCTATGACCAGGAGTGTGCAAATATCTCTTCCAGACCCTGCTTTTGCCACTTTTGCATATATATCCAGAAGTGGGATGGCTGAGGCATAGGTAGTTCTACTTCTAATTTTATGAGGACCATTCATACTGTTTTCCGCAGCTGTTGTACGACTGTGCAATCCCACCAACAATGCGCAGAGTTCTAATTTCTCTACCTCCTTGCCATTTAAATGGCACAACTCGGTGCCATTTAACCATCCACAATATTGTGCCACCAACACCTGTATTTAGTTCCAAGAGATTTCACCACCCCAGAAGGAAATCTGCAACCCATTTAACAGTCACTCCCCATTGCCCCCTACTCCCATTTCCTGGCAACTGCTAATAGGCTTTCTGTCTTGATGAGTTTACCTATTCTGGATATTTCAAATAAATGAAATCATACAATATGTGGTCTTTGTGGCTGGCTTCTTCCACTCAGCATATTGCCTTCGAGGTTCATCCATGTTGTAGCATGTTCAGTACTTCATGCTTTTGTATGCCTAAAAGATATTCCATCATATGGATACCACTTTCTGTTTATCCATTCATCTGTTGGTCCATCCTGCATTTTTAAAGAGGTGTTGCATTTTTGCATCAAGGCTGTCGATGGCAGAGAGAGGAAGAAAGATAGACAGAAAGACAGAGCGGTAACACTGGTTGGAGCAGTTGCTTGGAAGGAGAGCTGTCCTCACGGGGAGCTGGGGCAGATGTGAGTCAGTTGCCACTCGGGGAAGGATATGAGAGAACCCACAGCTGCGAGCCTTGGTTGCTCCACAAAGCAGGAGGTTGGGGACAGGAGAGTGGGTAGGGCTTGAGGAGAGGGAAGGGGATTCAGAGAAGAGCATCGGTGAGTGACCAGAGATAGAGTGCCTAGCAGGGGCCAGAGAATGTGACTCTGGTAATGCTGGTCAGTGCCACACCCTTGTGGGGGACTCACACAAGTTAGACCACACAACAACAATAGTAGCTAAGAGCTGAACGTGCATCACCTCACCTAAGTGCCACTACAGCCCTGTGGAACGAAGATGATTATTCCATGTTCCCAGTGAGCCAGTAAGGGATAATGCTGAGAATTAACCAGAGCCTACATCCTCTCCATGCCACACAGAAGCGGTGACCTCCAGCTGAAGATAGCAATCAGGGTGTCGCTTGCACTTAAAATTCAGGAAGGATTTGGAATCACAGAGATGGAGAGAAGCATGGAGTGGCCAGCATGCTCAAAGGCAGGAAAGCCGGGTGGTTGTGCATGGAGCCAATGACAGTAATAACAGTAGTTGTAATTATTATTATCAGTATTATTTTTTACAGCGTTCTTACTATGCGCCAGGGCCTGCATTACACAACTGAGGCTCACGATCTTCTGTGAACCCCAAGCAGCTCCCAGGAGTGCTGACAGTCATCATGAGCAGCAGGTCATGGAGGGACTGGCCATGGTGTGGAGGGTGATGGCCCCTCACCCCCGGGGAAGTCCTCCTGAGCCAGGCTCAGCATGGACCCAGAACTTGTGCCCACCAGGCCGCCTTCCCTCTCTCCCCACCCAGTGATGGCCACCACGCTGGACCTAAACCACAGCTCCGTGTCTGAATTCATCCTCGTGGGCTTCTCCACCTTCCCACCACGTCTCCTGCCCGTCTTCTTCCTGCTGTTCCTGCTCATGTACCTGTTCACCCTGCTTGGGAACCTGCTCATCATGGCCACTGTCTGGAGTGAACGTGGCCTGCACATGCCCATGTACCTCTTCCTGTGTGCCCTGTCTATCTCCGAGATCCTTTACACCTTGTCCATCACCCCGCGCCTGCTGGCCGACCTGCTCTCCACACACCGCACCATCGCCTTTGCAGCCTGTGTTAGCCAGATGTTCTTCTCCTTCACGTTCGGCTTCACCCACTCCTTCCTGCTCACCGTCATGGGCTACGACCGCTATGTGGCCATCTGCCACCCCTTGCGCTACAACGTACTCATGAGCCCCCGTGGCTGCGCCTGCCTGGTGGCCTGTTCTTGGTCTGGTGGCTCTGTCATAGGGCTGGTGGTGGCCACAGCCATTTTTCACCTCACCTTCTGTGGACCCAATGAGATCCAGCATTTTGGATGTCATGTGCCTTCTCTCTTGAAGCTGGCCTGTGGAACTGATGTACCAGTAGTAGCCCTGGGTGTGGGCCTGGTGTGCATCACCAACTTGTTGGGTTGCTTTCTGCTCATCCTCCTCTCCTACACCTTAATTGTGGCTGCCATCTTGAAGATCCCGTCTGCTGAGGGCCGGCACAAAGCCTTCTCCACCTGTGTGTCCCAACTTATTGTGGTCATTGTGCACTATGGCTTTGCTTCTATCATCTACCTCAAGCCCAAGGGTCTGCACTCCCACAAAAGCAACACCCTGATGGCCATCACGTACACGGTCCTCACACCCTTCCTCAGTCCCATCATCTTCAGTCTCAGGAACAAGGAGCTGAAGACTGCCATGAAGAAGACCTTCCTCAGCAAACTCTATCCCTCCAGCATCTAAGTGGCCAGTGTGAAGGTGGTTTTAGAAGAAGGTAGAAGGATGACCATACCCTCACCTGTAGGATTACAATGTCTACCTAGTAGGATTGGTAAAAAGACGTGTGACAACCTCTATGACATAGCAGGTGCTCAATAAATGTGAACTTTTCTTCTTCTTCCTCCCTTGGTTTGTGTCTTGGCTATTAGTTTTATTTGTAATCAAACAGCTTTCTTGAGATATAATCCACATGCCATATAATTCACCCATTTAAAGTACACAGTTCAATTGGTCTATAGTATATTCAGAGTTATGTGATCATCACCACCATCAATTTGAAACATTTTTGTCACCTGAAAAGGAAACCCCTACCCATTCAGTCCCCATTTCTTCTCCAACTCCCATAACCCCCAGCTATAGGAAACCACTTTTTTTCCAGAAAATATTGTTTAATTTTTTTAAAAATTGAAGTATAGTTGCCACACGATGTTATATTAGTTTCAATTGTACAGCATAGCATAGTGACTTGACGCCACACAATGCTATTACAATACCATTGACTACATTCCCTATGCTGTACCTTTCATCCCCGTGACTTACTCATTCCACTTTCCTGTTCTGAACATTTCATATAAATGGAATTACACAAGGTGGTCATTTTGACTGAGTCCTCTCGCTTAGCACAATGTGTTCAAGGTTCCTTTATATTGTGGATGTATGAGACCTTCATTCCTTTTTATTGCCAAATACTATTCCATTCTGTGTACATACTGTATTTCTTTCTTTCTTTTTTTTTAATTTAAATTTTAGTTAGTTAACATACAGTGCAATATTGGTTTCTGGAGTAGAATTCAGTGGTTCATCACTTACATACAACACCCAGTGCTCATCACAAGTGCCCTCCTTAATATTCATCACCCTCCCAGCCCATCCCTCACCCACCTCCCTCCATCAACCCTCAGTTTTTTCTCCATCATTAAGAGTCTCTTATGGTTTTTTCCCCTCTCTCCCATTTCCCCCTTCCCATACCTTCATGTGTTTTTTTCTTAAATTCCATATACGAGTGAAATCATATGGTGTTTGTCTTTTTCTGAGTGACTTATTTCCCTTAGCATTAGCTCCATCTTTCAAATGACAAGATTTCATTTTTTTGATTGCTGAATAATATTCTGTTGTATATATCTATACCTTATCCATTCCTCAATCAGTGGACACTGGGGCTCTCTGCATAGTTTGGCCATTGTTGATAATGGGACATAACTGTATTTCATCCGTCCGTTTATTGCTTGCTGAACTTCTCAGTATTTCTACTTTTTGCTATTTTGAGTCATGCCACCAGGAATGTTTGTGTACCCTTTTTTCTTGAATATATGGTTTCACACTGCTGCATGTATACTATGGAGTGGATTTTTTTGATCCAATGGTAACTCTGTTTAATTTTTAAAGAAAGTTCCAGACTGTTTTCCAAAGTGGCTGTACCCCTCTATATTCCCACCAGCAATGTAGTAGGGTTCAAATTTCTCCACATCTTTGCCAACATTTGTTATTACCTGTCCTGTTAGTTATAGCTATCTGAGTGGTAAGAAGTGGTATCTCGTGGTGGTTTTGATTTTCATTTCATGATACGTAATGATGTTGTGCATCTCATCACATGCTTGTCAGCCATTTCTATGTGTTCTTGGAGAAATGCTGTTGAGACATTTCACCTATTTTTTAAATTGGCTTGTTTGTCTTTTTGTTGAGTTGTAATAATTCTTCATAGTTTCTAGTTATAAGGTCTTTATCAGATAGGTGAGTTTCAAGTATTGTCTCACATTCTATGAGTTGTCTTTTCACTCTCTTGTTGATATTCTTTGCAGTACAGAAGATTTTAATTCTGATGACATCCAATTTATATATTGGTTTCCTTTATTGCTTATGGTTTTGGTGTCATGTCTAAGAAATGATTGCTTAATCCAAGGTCATGGAGATGTACAGCCATGTTGTCCTCTAAGAACATTATAGTTTTAGCTTTTACATTTAGGCCTTTGATCCATTTTGAATTAATTTTTGTACATAGCATGAAGTAGGGGCTGAATCTTAGATTTTTTTTAAATTAACATAAAATTTATTATTTGTTTCAGTGGTACAGGTCTGTAATTCCTCAGTCTTACACAATCCACAGTGCTCACCATAACACCTACCCTCCCCAATGTCCATCACCCAGACACCCCATCCGTCCCACCCCCTCCACGGCAGCAACCCTCAGTTTGTTTCCTGAGATTAAGAGTCTCTTTATAGATTTTGGACACCAGCCCTTTATCTGTAGTGTCTTTTGCAAATATCTTCTCCCATTCTGTAGGTTGCCTCTTCGTTTGGTTGACTGTTTCCTTTGCTCTGCAGAAGGATGTATTGTATGGTGACTAACATAACATAATAAAATAAAATTTAAAAAAAGAGTCTCTTATAGTTTGTCTCCCTCTCTGGTTTCGTCTGGTTTCATTTTTTCCTCTCTTCCCCTATGATCCTCTGTCTTGTTTCTCAAATTCCTCATATCAGGGAGATCATATGATAATTGTCTTTCTCTGATTGACTTATTTTACTCAGCTTAATATCCTCTAGTTCGATCTATGTCATTGCAAATGGCAAGATTTCATTTCTTTTGATGGCTGCACAATATTCCATTGCATATATATACCACATCTTTTTTATCCATTCATGTGTCAGTGGACACCTGGGCTCTTTCCATAGTTTGGCTGTTGTGGACACTGCTGCTATAAACACTAGGGTGCAGTTGCCCCTTCAGATCGCTATGTTTGTATCTTTGGGGTAAATACCCAGTAGTGCAATTACTGGGTCTAGGGTAGCTCTATTTTCAACTTTTTGAGGAACCTCCATACTGCTTTTCAGAGCGGCTGCACTGGCTTGCATTCCCACCAACACTGTAGGAGGGTTCCCCTTTCTCCGCATCCTCACCAACATCTGTCGTTTCCTGACTTGTGAATTTTAGCCATTCTGACTGGTGTGAGGTGGTATCTCATTGAGGTTTTGATTTGGATTTCTCTGATGTCGAGTGATATTGAGCATTTTTTCATGTGTCTGCTGACCATTTGGATGTCTTCTTTGGAAAAATGTCTGTTCACGTCTTCTGCCCATTTCCTTACTGGATTATTTGTTCTTGGAGTGTTGAGTTTGATAAATTCTTTAAAGATTTTGGATACTAGCCCTTTATCTGATATGTTATTTGCAAATATCTTCTCCCATTCTGTCGGTTGTCTTTTGGTGTTGTTGACTGTTTCCTTTGCTGTGCAAAAGCTTTTTAACCTGATGAAGTCCCAATAGTTCATTTTGCCCTTGCTTCCCTTGCCTTTGGCAGTGTGCCTAGGAAGAATTTGCTGCAGGTGAGGTCAAAGAGGTTGCTGCCTGTGTTCTCCACAAGGATTTTGATGGACTCCTGTCTCACATTTAGGTCTTTCATCCATTTTTAGTCTATTTTTGTGTATGGTATAAGGAAATGGTCCAGTTTCATTCCTCTGCATGTGGCTGTCCAATTTTCCCGCACCATTTGCTGAAGAAACTGTCCTTTTTCCATTGGATATTCTTTCCTCCTTTGTCAAAGATTAGTTGACCACAGAGTTGAGGGTCCATTTCTCGGCTCTCTATTCTGTTTCATTGAACTATGTGTCGGTTTTTGTGCCAGTACCATACTGTCTTGATGATTACAGCTTTGTAATAGAGCTTGAAGTCCGGAATTGTGATGCCACCAGCTTTGCTTTTCTTTTTCAATATTCCTCTGGCTATTCAGGGTCTTTTCTGGTTCCATACAAATTTTAGCATTATTTGTTCCAGCTCTGTGAAAAATGGTATTTGATGGTATTTTGATAAGGATTGCATTAAATGTGCAGATTGCTCTAGGTAGCATAAACATTTTCACTATATTTGTTCTTCCAATCCATGAGCATGGAATGTTTTTCCATTTCTTTGTGCCTTCCTCAATTTCTTTCATAAGTGTTGTATAGTTTTCTGAGTACAGATTCTTTGCCTCTTTGGTTAGGTTTATTCCTAGGTATCTTGTGGTTTTGGGTGCTATTGTAAATGGGATCGACTCCTTAATTTGTCTCTCTTCTGTCTTGTTTTTGGTGTATAGGAATGCCACTGATTTCTGGGCATTGATTTTATATCCTGCCACTTTACTGAATTCCTGTATGAGTTCTAGCAGTTTGGGGTGGAGTCTTTTGGGTTTTCCACATAAAGTATCATATCATCTGCAAAGAGTGAGAGTTTGACTACTTCTTTGCCAATTCGGATGCCTTTGATTTCTTTTTGTTGTCTTATTGCTGAGGCTAGGACTTCTAGTACTATGTTGAATAGCAGTGGTGATAGTGGACATCCCTGCCGCATTCCTGACCTTAGGGGGAAAGCTCTCAGTTTTTCCTCATTGAGAATGATATTCGCTGTGGGATTTTCATAGATGGATTTTATGATATTGAGGTATGTACCCCTCTATCCCTACACTGTGAAGAGTTTTGATCAAGAAAGGATGCTGTACTTTGTCAAATGATTTTTCTGCATCTATTGAGAGTATCATATGGTTCTTATTCTTTCTTTTATTAACGTATTGTATCACATTGATTGATTTGTGGATTTTGAACCGACCTTGCAGCCCAGGAATAAATCCCACTTAGTCATAGTGAATAATCCTTTTAATGTACTATTTGATCTTGTTCGCTAGTATTTTGGTGAAAATTTTCGCATCCATGTTCATCAGGGATATTGGTATGTAATTCTCCTTTTTGATGGAGTCTTTGGTTTGGGGATCAAGGTAATGCTGGTCTCATAAAACGAGTTTGGAAGTTTTCCTTCCTTTTGTATTTTTTGGAACAGTTTAAGAAGAATAGGTATTAATTCTTCTTTAAATATTTGGTGGAATTCCCCTGGGAAGCCATCTGGCCCTGGGCTTTGGTTTGTTGGGAGATTTTTGATTACTGCTTCGATTTCCTTGCTGGTTTTGGTTCTGTTCAGGTTTTCTATTTCTTCCTGGGTCGGTTTTGGATGTTTCTACTCTCTAGGAATGCATCCATTTCTTCCAGATTGTCTAATTTGCTGGCATATATTTGCTCATAATATGTTCTTATAATTGTATTTCTTTGGTGTTGGTTGTGATCTTTCCTCTTTCATTAATGATTTTATTTATTTGGGTCCTTTCTCTTTTCTTTTTGATAAGTCTAGCCTGGGGTTTATCAATCTTGTTAATTCTTTCAAAGAACCAGCTCCTGGTTTCGTTGATCTGTTCTACTGTTCTTTTGGTTTCTATTTCATTGATTTCTGCTCTGATCTTTATCATTTCTCTTCCTCTGCTGGGTTTAGACTTTATTTGTTGTTCTTTCTCCAGCTCCTTTAGGTATAGGGTTAGGTTGAGTATTTGAGACCTTTTTTGTTTCTTGAGAAAGGCTTGCATTGCTATATAATTTCCTCTTAGGCCCGCCTTTGCTGCATTCCAAGGATTTTGAAGAGTTGTGTTTTCATTTTCATTTGTTTCCAAGAATTTTTAAAATTCTTCTTTAGTTTCTTGGTTGACCCATTCATTCTTTAGTAGGATGTTCTTTAACCTCCATGTATTTGAGTTCTTTCCAACTTTCCTCTTGTGATTGAGTTCGAGTTTCAAAGCGTTGTGGTCTGAAAATATGCAGGGAATGATCCCAAACTTTTGGGACCAATTGAGACCTGAGTTGTGACCCAGGATGTGATCTTTTCTGGAGAATGTTCCATGGGCACTCGAGAAGAATGTGTATTCTGTTGCTTTGGGATGGAGTGTTCTGAATATACTGTGCCATATATCTAGTCCAGTGTGTCATTTAAAGCCCTTATTTCCTTGTTGATATTCTGCTTAGATGATCTGTCCATTTCAGTGAGGGAGGCGTTAATGACCCTTACTATTATTGTATTATGTCAATGTGTTTCTTTGATTTTGTTATTAATTGGCTTATGTAATTGGCTCCTCCTATGTGAGGGGCATGAATATTTACAGTTGTTAGATCTTCTTGTTGGATAGACCCTTTAAGTATGATGTAGTGTCCTTCCTCATCTCTTATTATAGTCTTTGGTTTAAAATCTAATTTGTCTGATATAAGGATCACCATCCCAGCTTTCTTTCGATGTCTGTTAGCATGGTAAATTGTTTTCCACCCCCTCACTTTCAATCTGAAGGTGTTTTTGGGTCTAAAATGAGTCTCTTGTTGACAGCATATTGATGGGTCTTGTTTTGTTTTTATCCAATCTGATAGCCTGTGTCTTTTGATTGGGGCATTTAGCCCATTTACATTCAGGATAACTATTGAAAGAGAGGAATTTAGTGCCATTGTATTGCCTATAAGGTGACTGTTACTGTATAGTGTCTGTGTTCCTTTCTGGTCTATGTTACTTTTAGGCTCTCTCTTTGCTTAGAGGACCCCTTTCAATATTTCTTGGAGGGCTGGTTTGGTGATCACAAATTCTTTTAGTTTTTGTTTGTCCTGGAAGCTTCTTCTCTCTCCTTCTATTTTCAATGAGAGCCTAGCTGGATATAGTATTCTTCGCTGCATATTTTTCTCATTTAGTGCCCTGAATATATCATGCCAGTCCTTTCTGGCCTGCCAGGTCTCTGTGGATAGGTCTGTTGCCATCTAATGTTTCTACCCTTGTAGGTTACAGACCTCTTGTCCCGAGCTGCTTTCAGGATTTTCTCTTTGCCTCTGAGATTTGTAAGTTTTACTAGTAGATGTCAGGGTGTTGACCTATTTTTATTGATTTTGAGGGGGTTCTCTGTGCGTCCTGGATTTTGATGCCTGTGTCCTTCTCCAAATTAGGGAAGTTCTCTGCTATAACTTGCTCCAATATACCTTCTGCCCCTCCCTCTCTTTCTTCTTCTTCTGGGATCCCAGTTATACTAATATTGTTTGTTTTTATGGTATCACTTATCTCTCAAGTTATCCCTTCATGATCCAGTAAGTTGTTTATCTCTCTTTCTCTCAGCTTCTTTATTCTCCATCATTTGCTCTTCTATATCACTAATTCTCTCTTCTGCCTCGTTTATCCTAGCCATTAGAGCCTCCATTTTTGATTGCACCTCATTAATACCCTTTTTGATTTTGACTTGGTTAGATTTTAGTTCTTTTATTTCTCCAGAAAGGGATTCTCTAGTATCTTCTATGCTTTTTTCAAGCCCAGCTAGTATCTTTATAATCGTCATTCTGAACTCTAGTTCTGATACCTTACTAATGTCCATGTTGATTAGGTCCCTGACAGTACTGTCTCTCATTCTTTTTTTTTTTTTTTTTGAGGTCAGTTTTTCCATTTTGTAATTTGTCCAGAGAAGAATATATGAATGAGAGGACAAAATGCTAAAAGGGTAACAACCATCCCAGAACAATATATGCTTCCAGAAAGTGGCCGCTTTTCTGTTCATAGAATTGCTGCTATTCTTTTCTTTCATCTCCTGTTGAGTTTGTAGGTCTTCAGAATGATTTGATAACTATCTAGCTGAATTTCTGGGACCAGACGAAATTTAGGTCTCCTACTCCTCCACCATCTTGCTCCTACCCTCTGTTTTTTGGGTTTTGAGTATGAGAAGTTCTTTAGAGATCTTGGAATCCAGCCCTTTATCTGTAATGTCATTTGCAAATATCATCTCCGATCCCGTGGATTGTCTCTTAGTTTTGTTGACTCTTTCCTTTGCTCTGCAGAAGTTTTTTTAACTTGATGAGGTCCCAAAAGTTCATCTTTGCTTTTGTTTCCCTTGCCTTTATTTTATTATTATTTTTTTTAACTTTATTTTATTATGTTATGTCAGTCACCATACAATACATCATTAGTTTTTGATGTGGTGATCCTTCCCTTGCTTTTAGAGACATATCTTGAAAGAAGTTGCTGTGGCCGATGTCAAAGAGGTTACTGCCTATGTTCTCCTCTAGGATTTTGATGGATTCCTGTCTCACATGGAGGTCTTTCATCCATTTTGAGTTATCTTTGTGTATGATATAAAAGAAAGGTCCAGTTTCATTCTTCTGCATGTGGCTGTCCATTTTTCCCAGCACCATCTATTGAAGAGACTGTCTTCTTTTCAATGGATTTCTTTCCTGATTTGTCAAGATTCATTGAACATAGAGTTGAGGGTCCATTTCTGGGTTCTCTATTCTGTTCCACTGATGTATGTGTCTGTTTTTATTTTGTTTTTTTTTTTTTGCCAATACCATACTGTCTTGATGATCACAGCTTTGTAATAGGGCTTGAAGTCAGACAATTTGATGCCCCCAGCTTTGGTTTTCTTTTTCAACATTCCCTTGATGATTCAGGGTCTTTCCGGTTCTATATAAATTTTAGGATTGCTTGTTCGATCTCTGTGAAAAATGTCGATGGTATTTTTTTCTTTTTTTTTTTTAATTTTTATTGTTATGTTAATCACCATATATTACATCATTTGTTTTGGTGTAGTGTTCCATGATTCATTGTTTGTTCATAACACCCAGTGCTCCATGCAGAATGTGCTCTATTTAATACCCATCACAAGGCTAACACATCCCCCTACCCTCCTCCCCTCTAGAACCCTCAGTTTGTTTTTCAGAGTCCATCATCTCTCCTGGTTCGTCTCCCCCTCTGACTTACTCCCCTTCATTCTTCCTCTCCTGCTATCTTCTTCTTTTTCTTTTTTCTTAAAATATGTTGCGTTATTTGTTTCAGAAGTACAGATCTGTGATTCAACAGTCTTGCACCATTCACAGCGCTCACCGTAGCACATACCCTCCCCAATGTCTATCACCCAGCCACCCCATCCCTCCCACCCCCAACCACTCCAGTAACACTCAGTTTCTTCCTGAGATTAAGAATTCCTCTTATCAGTGAGGTCATATGATACATGTCTTTCTCTGATTGACTTATTTCACTAAGCATAACACCCTCCAGTTCCATCCACGTCGTTGCAAATGGCAAGATCTCATTCCTTTTGATGGCTGCATAATATTCCATTGTGTATATATACCACCTCTTCTTTATCCATTCATCTGTCGATGGACATCTTGGCTCATTCCACAGTTTGGCTATTGTGGACATTGCTGCTATAAACATTAGGGTGCACGTACCCCTTCGGGTCACTACATTTGTATCTTTGGGGTAAATACCCAGTAGTGCAATTGCTGGATCGAAGGGTAGCTCTAATTTCAACTGTTTGAGGAACCTCCATACTGTTTTCCAGAGGGGTTGCACCAGCTTGCATTCCCACCAACAGTGTAGGAGGGTTCCCCTTTCTCCACATCCCCGCCAACATCTGTCGTTCCCTGACTTGTTAATTTTAGCCATTCTGACGGGTGTGAGGTGGTATCTCATTGAGGTTTTGATTTGGATTTCCCTGATGCCGAGCGATGTTGAGCACTTTTTCATGTGCCTGTTGGCCATTTGGATGTCTTCTTTGGAAAAATGTCTGTTCATGTCTTCTGCCCATTTCTTGATTGGATTATTTGTTCTTTGGGTGTTGAGTTTGATAAGTTCTTTATAGATTTTGGATACTAGTCCTTTATCTGATATGTCATTTGCAAATATTTTCTCCCATTCTGTCGGTTGTCTTTTGGTTTTGTGGACTGTTTCTTTTGCTGTGCAAAAGCTTTTTATCTTGATGAAATCCCAATAGTTCATTTTTGCCCTGGCTTCCCGTGCCTTTGGTGAGGTTTCTAGGAAGAAGTTGCTGCGGCTGAGGTCGAAGAGGTTGCTTCCTGTGTTCTCCTTTAGGATTTTGATGGACGCCTGTCTCACGTTTAGGTCTTTCAACCATTTGGAGTCTATTTTTGAGTGTGGTGTAAGGAAATGGTCCAGTTTCATTCTTCTGCATGTGGCTGTCCAATTTTCCCAACACCATTTGTTGAAGAGACTGTCTTTTTGCCATTGAATATTTTTTCCTGCTTTGTCAAAGATAAGTTGACTGTAGAGTTGAGGGTCCATTTCTGGGCTCTCGATTCTGTTCCATTGATCTATGTGTCTGTTTTTGTGCCCAGCACCATACTGTCTTGATGATCACAGCTTTGTAATAGAGCTGGAAGTCCGGAATTGTGATGCCGCCAGCTTTGCTTTTCTTTTTCAATATTCCTCTGGCTATTCGGGGTCTCTTCTGGGTCCATACAAATTTTAGGATTATTTGTTCCATTTCTTTGAAAAAAGAAAAAGTGGATGGTATTTTGATGGGGATGCATTGAATATGTAGATTGCTCTAGGGAGCATTGACATCTTCACAATGTTGGTTCTCCCAATCCATGGGCATGGAACGTTTTTCCATTTCTTTGTGTCTTCTTCAATTTCTTTCCTGAGTATTTTATAATTTTCTGAGTACAGATCCTTTGCCTCTTTGGTTAAATTTATTCCTAGGTATCTTATGGTTTTGGGTGCCATTGTGAATGGGATCGACTCCTTGATTTGTCTCTCTTCTGTCTTGTTGTTGGTGTATAGGAATGCCACTGATTTCTGTGCATTGATTTTATAGCCTGCTACTTGACTGAATTCCTGTATGAGTTCTAGCAGTTTTGGGGTGGAGTCTTTTGGGTTTTCCACATACAGTATCATATCATCTGCAAAGAGTGAGAGTTTGACTTCCTCTTTGCCGATTTGGATGCCTTTGATTTCTTTTTGTTGTCTGATTGCTGTGGCTAGGACTTCCAATACTATGTTGAATACCAGTGGTGAGAGTGGACATCCCTGTCGCATTCCTGACCTTAGGGGAAAAGCTCTCAGCTTTTCCCCATTGAGAATGGTATTCACTGTAGGCTTTTCGTAGATGGCTTTTATGATATTGAGGTACGTACCCTCTATCCTTCTACTCTGAAGAGTTTTGATCAAGAAAGGATCCTGTACTTTGTCAAATGCTTTTTCTGCATCTATTGAGAGAATCATATGATTCTTGTTCTTTCTTTTGTTAATGTATTGTATCACGTTGATTGATTTTGCGGATGTTGAACCAGCCTTGCAGCCCAGGGATAAATCCCACTTGGTCCTGGTGAATAATCCTTTTAATGTACTGTTGGATCCTATCGGCTAGTATTTTGGTGAGAATTTTTGCATCCATGTTCATCAAGGATATTGGTCTGTAATTCTCCTTTTTGATGGGGTCTTTGTCTGGTTTTGGGATCAAGGTAATGGTGGCCTCATAAAATGAATTTGGAAGTTTTCCTTCCATTTCTATTTTTTGGAACAGTTTCGGGAAAATAGGTATTAATTCTTCTTTAAATGTCTGATAGAATTCCCCTGGGAAGCCATCTGGCCCTGGGCTTTTGTTTCTTGGGAGATTTTGGATGACTGCTTCAATTTCCTTAGTGGTTATAGGTCTGTTCAGGTTTTCTATTTCTTCCTGGTTCAGTTTTGGTAGTTGATACAACTCTAGGAATGCACCCATTTCTTCCAGATTATCTAATTTGCTGGCATAGAGTTGCTCATAATATGTTCTTATAATTGTTTGTATTTCTTTGGTGTTGGTTGTGATCTCTCCTCTTTCATTCATGAATTTGTTGATTTGGGTCATTTCTCTTTTCTTTTTGATCAGTCTGGCCAGGGGTTTATCAATCTTGTTAATTCTTTCAAAGAACCAGCTCCTAGTTTCGTTGATCTGTTCTACTGTTCTTTTGGTTTCTATTTCATTGATTTCTGCTCTGATCTTTATGATTTCTCTTCTCCTGCTGGGTTTAGGGTTCATTTGCTGTTCTTTCTCCAGCTCCTTTAGGTGTAGGGTTAGGTTGTGTATTTGAGACCTTTCTTGTTTCTTGAGAAAGGCTTGTATTGCTATATACTTTCCTCTCAGGACTGCCTTTGCTGTATCCCAAAGATTTTGGACAGTTGTGTTTTCATTTTCATTGGTTTCCATGAATTTTTTAAATTCTTCTTTAATTTCCTGGTTGACCCATTCATTCTTTAGTAGGATGCTCTTTAGCCTCCATGTATTTGAGTTCTTTCCGACTTTCCTCTTGTGGTTGAGTTCTAGTTTCAAAGCATTGTGGTCTGAAAATAGGCAGGGAATGATCCCAATCTTTTGGTACCGGTTGAGACCTGATTTGTGACCTAGGATGTGATCAATTCTGGAGAATGTTCCATGGGCACTAGAGAAGAATGTGTATTCCGTTGCTTTGGGATGGAATGTTCTGAATAAGTCTGTGAAGTCCATTTGGTCCAGTGTATCATTTAAAGTCTTTATTTCCTTGTTGATCTTTTGCTTAGATGATCTGTCCATTTCAGTCAGGGGGGGTGTTAAAGTCCCCCACTATTATTGTATTGTTGTCAATGTGTTTTTTTGCTTTTGTTATTAATTGCCTTCTATAATTGGCTGCTCCCATGTTCGGGGCATAGATATTTACAATTGTTAGATCTTCTTGTTGGATAGACCCTTTAAGTAGGATAGAGTGTCCTTCCTCATCTCTTATTACAGTCTTTGTTTTAAAATCTAGTTTGTCTGATATAAGGATTGCCACCCCAGCTTTCTTTTGGTGTCCATTAGCATGGTAAATGGTTTTCCATCCCCTCACTTTCAATCTGGGGGTTTCTTTGAGTCTAAAATGAGTCTCTTGCAGACAGCATATGGATGGGTCTTGTTTTTTAATCCAATCCGATAGCCTGTGTCTTTTGATTGGGGCATTTAGCCCATTTACATTCAGGGTAACTATGGAAAGGTATGAAATTAGTGCCATTGTATTGCCTGTAAGGTGACTGTTACTGTATGTTGTCTGTGTTCCTTTCTGATCTTTGCTGCTTTTAGGCTCTCTCTTTGCTTAGAGGACCCCTTTCAATATTTCTTGGAGGGCTGGTTTCGTGTTTGCAAATTCCTTTAGTTTTTGTTTGTTCTGGAAGCTTTTTATCTCTCCTTCTATTTTCAATGACAGCCTAGCTGGATATAGTATTCTTGGCTTCATATTTTTCTCGTTTAGTGCTCTGAAGATATCTTGCCAGTCCTTTCTGGCGTGCCAGGTCTCTGTGGATAGGTCTGTTGCCAGTCTAATATTTTTACCATTGTAGGTTACATATCTCTTCTCCCGAGCTGCTTTCAGGATTTTCTCTTTGTCTCTGAGACTCGTAAGTTTTACTATTAGATGTCGGGGTGTTGACCTATTATTATTGATTTTGGGAGGGGTTCTCTGTGCCTCCTGGATTTTGATGCCTGTTTCCTTGCTCACATTAAGGAAGTTCTCTGCTATTATTTGCTCCAATATACCTTCTGCCCCCCTCTCTCTCTCTTCTTCTTCTGGGATCCCAATTATTCTAATGTTGTTTCGTCGTATCGTATCACTTATCTCTCGAATTCTGCCCTCGTGATCCTGTAGTTGTTTCTCCCTCTTTTTCTCAGCCTCTTTATTTTCCATCATTTGGTCTTCTATATCACTGATTCTCTCTTCTGCCTCATTTATCCTAGCAGTTAGTGCCCCCATTTTTTATTGCACCTCATCAATAGCCTTTTTGATTTCGACTTGGTTAGATTTTAGTTCTTTTATTTATCCAGAAACAGTTTCTCTAATAACTTCCACGCTTTTTCAAGCCAAGGAAGTATCTTTAAAGTCATGATTCTGAACTCTAGGTCTGACATCGTACTAATGTCCATATTGAGTAGGTCCCTGGCTGACGGTACTACCTCTTGTTCTTTTTGCTGAGGTGATCTTTTTCGCCTTGTCATTTTGTCCAGAGGAGAATAGATGAATGAGAGAACAGAATGCTAACAGGTTTACAACGTCCCCAGCAAAAATACTGTATACAAATCAGAAAAGACCTGAAACCAGGGGAAAAGCAAGGGAAAGAAAGAAAAAAGAAAGAGAAAAAGAAAAAAGATAAAAACAAAAACAGAACAATACAAAAAAACCAGAATGTGATCAAATATGATCAGGCTAGTGCATAGATCAGTGCCACACACTAGATTTTGGGCGTATTTTGGTCTGTTAGAAAAAAGTGCCTCCTAAAATTTTAAAGGAAGAAAGACATATATGTACAAAATAAGGGTTGATACAATGAAGGGATGGAAGATGACTGTAAAGATGAAAATTATAAAAGATTTTATAAAAGGAATTGATAAGAGAAGAAGTTGTTTGAAAAAAGAAAGAAGAAGATTTAAGAAAAAAAAAGAAAAAAGAAAAAAGGGAGAGAATGTGATCAGGCAGGAGACTAGAACAGAGCCATACACTAATGATTTAGGGTATATTTTGATCTGTTAGAAGAAACTGTATCGCAAAATTTTAAAGAGAGAACAACTTATATATATATGCCAAAAATAAGGGTAACTACTATGAAGGGATAAAATATGACTCTAAAAATGAAAAATAAAAAAAAATTTTTTTTAAAGGGATTGATAAGATGTTGGTTGAAAAAGGGAAAAAAAACAGTTAACAAAAATTAACTTTGATGAACTAATAAATCATGGTAAAAAAAAAAGCCATGAATTCTTTGTGCAGTATTCCCCTAGCGCTGGAGTTCTCCCGTTCTCCTGGATGGGTAAACTTGGTCTTGGCTTGCTGGCTGTTCGTGGTGATCTTCTGGGGGAGGGGCCTGTTGCTGTGGTTTCCAAATGTCTTTGCCGAGGCTGAATTGCCCCGCCCTTGTCAGTCCGTGCTAAGCAAGCAGCTGGGGTTTGCTCTCAGGAGCTTTTGTTCCCTGCAGGGTCTCCGTACAGCCTTGGAGGACCAGGGCAAAAATGGTGGCCTCCCAATCTCCACCTGGAGGAGCTGAGAACTCGGGGCCCCGCTCCTCAGTGCGCCCACAGAGAAAAGCAGTCACTCCCTTGTCCCCGGTCTCCGGGCGCTCTCCGTGCTCACCCGGCCTGTGACCGAGCATTGCTATCTCTGGCACCCGACCCCGTGTGGAGTCTCCAAACCCAGCAGATCCCTGCGGTGCGTTCCCGCGCCACTCCTCCCCGGGAAGGAAGGGGAGTCTCCCCGGATCTGCCGTCTGTTGGGTCCCTGCTGGAGGAGCAGTGGCCCGACTGGGCCGCAGATCACAGTTTATGGCCACCCCAAGCTGAGAGCCCGCGCCTCAGCTCCGTCTCTGCAGCCGGCTTCCCCACTCCGATACCTGGGAGCTCTGGCACACTCAGGCTCCCCCGGTCTTTCTGTGACCCCAAGGGTCCTGAGACCACACTGTCCTGGGAGGATTCCACCCCCTGCTTACCCACTGCAGCGACGTCCCTCAGCGGAGCCGGCTTCTAACAGTTCCTATTTTGTGCTCCGGCTCTATCACTTGCCAGAAGCGGCCGACGGAGGCCCCCTCCCCTGCCGTCTATCCTCCCGAATATCGCCTCAGATTCACTTCTCCGCACGTCCTACCTTCCAGTAAGTGGTTGCTTCTCTGTTCAGATAGTTGTTGCTACTCTCCTCTTTGATCTCCTGTTGAGTTCGTAGGTGTTCAGAATGGTTTGATCCCTATTCAGCTGAATTCCTGAGACCAGACGAAATCCAGGTCTCCTACTCCTCCGCCATCTTGCTCCGTCGATGGTCTTTTGATAGGGATTGCATTGAAAGTGTAGATTGCTCTGGGCAGCATAGACATTTTCTCAGTGTTTTTTTCTTCCAATCCATGAACATGGAATATTTTCCCATCTCTTTGTGTCTTCTTCAATTTCTTTCATAAGTGTTCTGTAGAGTCTAGAGTATAGATCCTTTACCTCCTTGGTTAAGTTTATTCCTAGGTATCTTATGGTTTTTGGTGCTATTGTAAATTGAATCGATTCCTTAATTTCTCTTTCTTCAGTCACACTGTTATTGTATAGAAATGGAACTGATTTCTGTGTATTGGTTTTGTATCCTGCCACATTGCTGAATTGCTGTATGAGTTCTAGCAATTTGGGGGTAGAGTCTTTTGTATTTTCCACATAAAGTATCATGTCATCTGTGAAGAGAGAGAGTTTGACTTCTTTGCCAGTTTGAATGTCTTTTATTTCTTTTTGTTGTCTGATTGCTGAGGCTAGAACTTCTAGTGCTATGTTGAAAAAAAGTGGTGAGGGTGGCCATCCCTCTCATGTTGCTGACCTTAAATGGAAAGCTCTCAGTTTTTCCCCACTGAGAATGATATTCGCTGTGGGCTTTTCATAGATGGCTTTTATGATGTTGAGGGATGTTCCCTCTATCCCTATATTTTGAAGAGTTTTAATCTGGAGGGGATGCTGTATTTTGTCAAATGCTTTTTCTGCATCAGTTGGGAGGATCATATGGTTCTTCTCTCTTCTTTTGTTAATGTGCACTATTACGTTGTTTGATTTGCCATGTTGAACCACGTTTGTATCCCAGGAATAAACCCCACCTGGTCATGGTGAATAATCTTTTTAATGTACTGTTGGATCCTATTGGCTAGGATCTTGGTGAGTATTTTGGCATCCATGTTCATCAGGGATATTGGTCTGTAATTCTCCTTTTTGATGGGGTCTTTGTCTGGTTTTGGGATCAGGGTAATGCTGGCCTCATCAACTGAGTTTTGAAGTTTTCCTTCCATTTCTATTTTTTGAAACAGCTTCAGTAGAATAGGCATGATTTCTTCCTTAAATGTTTGGTAGAAGCCATCTGGCCCTGGACTCTTGTTTTTGGGAAGTTTTTGATTACTCTCTCAATTTCCTCCCAGTTATTGGTCTGCTCAGATTGTCTATTTCTTCCTGTTTCAGTCTTGGAAGTTTATAAGTATCCGGGAATGCATCCATTTCTGCTACATTGCCAAGTTTGTTCGCATATTGCTGCTGGTAACAAATTCTGATAATTATCTCAATGTCCTTGGTATTGGTCATGATTTCTGTACCTTTCATTCATGATTTTATTAATTTGGGTCCTTTCTCTTTTCTTTTGTATAAGTCTGGCCAGAGGTTTATTGATCTTATTAATTCTTTCA
Source organism: Eumetopias jubatus (assembly GCF_037043125.1). Taxonomy (NCBI): domain Eukaryota; kingdom Metazoa; phylum Chordata; class Mammalia; order Carnivora; family Otariidae; genus Eumetopias; species Eumetopias jubatus. Next base: position 206,254,605 of record NW_028274807.1, read on the forward strand.
ATGAACCAGCTTCTACTTTTGTTGATCTCTTCTACTGTCCTTCTAGTTTCTATTTCATTGATCTCTGCTCTAATCTTTATTATTTCTCTTCTCCTGCTTGGTTTAGGCTCTATTTGCTGTTCTTTCTCCGGGTCCTTTAGGTGTACGGTTAGTTTGTGCATTAGGGATGTTTCTAATTTTTAGAGAGAGGCTTGGATGGCTTTGTACTTCCCTGAAGGACTGCCTTTGCAGTATCCCATAGATTTTGGACCAATGTGTTTTCATTCTCATTAGTTTCAATGAATTGTTTAAGTTCTTCTTTAATTTCCTGGTTGACCCATTCATTCTTTAGCAGGATACTTTTTAACCTCCAAATGTTTGCGTTCCTTCCAAATTTTTCCTGGTGGTTGAGTTCCAGTTTCAAACCATTGTGTTCTGAAAATATGCAGGGAATAATTTCAGTCTTTTGGTATCGGTTGAGATCTGATTTGTGACCCAGTATGGGATCCATTCAGGAGAAAGTTCTGTGTGCACTTGAGAAGAATGAGTATTCTGTTGTTTTAGGATGGAATGTTCTATATATGTCTAAGAAGTCCATTTGGCCCAATATGTCCCTCAAAGCTCTTGTTTCTTTGTTGATCTTCTGCTTAAGCGATCTATCTATTGTTTTGAGTGGAGTGTTGAAATCTCCTACTATTAATGCATTATTATCAGTATGTTTCTCTTTTTGGTTATTAATTGGTTTATATAATTGGTTGCTCCCATGGTGAAGGCATAGATATTTTGGAATTTTACCTCGCAGTATACCTTCTCCCTTCTAGGACTTCCCGACATCAACTGGGCAGGTGACATCTTGATAAGCCTCTTCAAAGAGGGCCAGAAAGACAACCACAGGTGGATGGATGGCTCAACCCCCACTTACATGTGAGTCTCCCTGTCTGTGATGCAGTTGCCCATAACCACCTACGACAGTCCCCCCACCCCCAAGAGACTGGCAAGGCTTTTGAAGAGTGAGTTTATGACCACTCACTATTTACCTGCAGCAACTCCCAAACAACATGCCACACTTTCTACCACAACAGCTATTGTTGTTTTGTTACTTGGGGAGGGTATTCCCATTTAAGTGCTTGAGAAACAATGGATTCAATGCCAAACTGGTTCTTTGTTGCAGGACTTCTCAGAGCCCTGAAAGTACTAATATGCAGGTTGGGCCTATTCAGGAGTATAATAATGTAGCACTTGCCAACTGTATGAGTTTCTTGTGGCCTCTGTAACAAAGAGCCACAAACTGTGTGGCTTAACACAACAGAAACTTACTCTTCCACAGTTCTGGAGGCCAGAAGTCCCAAACCAACATGTCAGCAGAGCTACACTCCCTCCAAAGGCTGTAGAGGAGGATCTTTTCCTGTCTCTTCTAGCTTCTGGTGGCTGTAGGTATTCCTTGGCTCGTTGGCCCGTCCCTCCAATCCCTGCCTCTGTGGTCACACACCCTACTCTTCTCTGTGCCTTCTCTCTTTTGTCCCTTATAAGGACACTTGTCATTGGGTTCAGGGCTCACTCGGTTAATCCAGGATGATCTCATCTCAATATCCTTCACTAAATTTCATTTGCAAAGACCCTTTTCCCAAATAAGGTCACATTCACAGATACCTGGGGTTAGGATATGGGCATATCTTTTTGGTGGGGACAACATTGAACCCACTATGCCTTCCTGGCAGTAACCGGCCTCCTCACAATTTTTGTTTTTCTTTTGATGTTTCCATCTGCTACCATCACCTTTCCCTGTCTGGCAAACTGCCCTGGAATGGTCCAGGCTTAGGGCAGAATTCATCTTGGTAAACTCATCAGCTGCCTGAACATATATTCTATACCTTACACGCACTGGTACTGACATCCTCAGAATGTGCTCCCATTTTGCAAAAGAGGAAAACAGATGCTCAGACATTAAGACTCTTAAGTCGATAGCAGGCGGCAGAGCTAGAATTTGGACAGGGTAAAATCTGGCTTCAGGATGAATGGACCTCAGAGAAGGGGAGAGGATCAGTGGGATGAGACAATCAGAGATAGTGGTCCCTGAACTTAGAGATCCTCGGCTTCTCTGAAGACTTTTGCTTCTTGCCACTCCCATTTGAGCTCAGTCTCTCCACTGGGGGGGGGGGATTTGGGAAAGGGTTGACCAGATGGGACTACTATAAAATGGGCTCAAAAATGACTCCCATTGGAGGCCTCAAGACCCACAGGGGCAGACCTTCACTCATAGAGAGCAGGGCTGGGGGGCGCAGGCACTGGCCCATCTACTCAGGGATTTTGTGGGCATCTCTTTACAGCAAATGGGACTTCAAGGAGCTACATGATAATGTAACTGCCCCAGCCTGCATGATGATGCACAGCTATAGACCCTAGAGTGACTGTTCTTGTGAATTAAGGAGATTTGCTTGCATTTGTGAGAGGTGGCCGAACTGCTGACCCAAGCCCTTATACTCCACTCCCTGGGATGAATCAGAACCCTTGCTCTACAGCCTCAGGCTCCATCCTTGCCTTTTCTGGGTCCTGAGTTCACAGGGGCAACAATAAAGGACCTTTCTCCAGAGCTTAGTGTCCCTTTCTTGGCATTGGGTTTGCTCACCCTTTATCTCCTTTCCTGATTTCTGCTGAGTGGAGGAAATGCCCCCAAAGCAGTCATGGACCCATCCCTGCAGGAGGATTATAATTCTTAACTCTTATGAAAGCCAGGCTTAGCCACAAATCTTGCTTGGGCCAATGAATTGTGATGGGAATTGACATGTGCCACTAGTAAGCAGGAATCTTAAGAGCCTTATGTGGTTCTGACATCTTTATTTTGCTCTTGCCACAAGACCAGCTGTTCCCAGAGAGGGCAGATCCTTCAGATTTGGTCCTGCAATGAAGAAGATCCCCTCAAGCAGAGCTTCTGCTGACCCACCATGACCATAAGCATGACCAAGACATGAAGCTCTGTGGTTGTTGGCCACTAAGATTTTGAGGTCACCAGTGGTTACCTCATCATACTTAACCTAAGCTGACCAATACAGGGGACCAAGTTCCATTATAAAATCCCCATATTTTGGGCTTTCCTCTGACGAAAAAGCCTAAAGCTTGTGGATATAGGGTGTTTGGGGCCTTCACATTCATTCAGCATCACCAGTAACTCAGGCAGCCTCTCTGGTTTCCTCTTCAGCATCTCCTGCTGGTCCAGTGTCCTGTCCGGTTCCCAGTGAGATTGTTCTAAGACATCTCAAAACCCCCTTAATAGTCTGCCACTTCACTTTCTCCATGCCCCTCACACCTCCATGCATTTGCTCTTGCAGTTCTCTATGCCTGGGATGCTCCTTTGCCCTGGCTTCCCTTGGGATATCTATTCCTTCGTTGGGCCCAAATCAACTGGTACCATCTGCACAGTCTACTCAGTTTGACTCCTGCTTTCCTCTTAGCGACCTTTATTAAATTTTATGGTATATATTGTACAGATGTAGTGGATCTCTATCCCATTTAAAAAATTCTTCAATTTTTTAATTGAATTTATATTTGCAAGCCTGGGTTCTTGAGACCGAGACCAATGAGAAGGTGCAGGCATCAGGCATTAGGATTAGGCACGGCCATTCCCTGGATCTGGCCCAGGCTCACTTACATATATGTAAGTGTCTCACTTAGATAGTCACGGTACAACAAAATTAAGGTCTGTCGGAACAATTGTTCTCCAACAAAGGCCATTTTGAATTAGGTAAGATAGCAATTTGGTCTGGTCCCTGCTATCTCTCTCTTTAGAATCTGAAAGTATGGGAATGAGATGCACGCCTGTATCCTGCTGCAGAGAAGAGAAACATAAAATGTGGTTCTCTTTCAGGACCATGGAGAAGAGTTGTCAGAAACTAGGAGTGGCCTCTTGCTCTTTGTTCAGAAAGCTTAGCTGAAATTCAGTTAATGGGAAAATGCAGGTGGACCAGATGTCTCATGATGATTTGGCGAAATGGATGAATCCATGTGCTTTCTCAGGATGCATTTTGCAATTGATGTGTTCAGTAAACACTCATGAGTGCTTACAACATGGCAGACACAGTGATTGAGTGTCAACGTCTAGTGCGTTGGGGTCCCTGGGTAAGAGTCACGAAATCACCGGGACACAGGGGATGCAGAGCAAAGGCAGCACTTGCAACTGCATGCTGTCGTTTATTTTCCACATAGCTATATACTTGTAGCAATCAAGTAAGCATAACAATATGTACTTTCACACATAATGGGATTAAACTAACATCCTTGAAGAAAGATACATTAAAGAATTCTCTCAGCCACCCTTCCTCTGGAGACAGCATGTTGTTGTCCTAAGGAGGGACGCCTCTAATCTAGGCAAGAGCCACTTCTTGCAGATCCAGGCATTCAGAACTTGCAACATGAGATAAGGGGAAGAGAACATTTTCTCCTCCTTGCTCAGGTTTGCCTGGCTTTCCTAACTCTCACTGCAGTCCTTGAATGGCCCTGGCTCGCAAGGGGCCTGCAAGCCTATGCCATCTCAATTGAGAACCAGGATAGACACACCTGTCACCAGGATGCCTTCCTGGGGCTTTGTAGTTTATGGCAGAGGGAGAGCTGATAGAACAGGTGTTCTATCAGAGAAAGATGGAGTCACTCATGTCAAGCAGTAACTTATGTCAAGCACTGACATAAGCAGCCAAGGGCATTGCTGCTCAGAGAGGATATCGCTAAAACCAGCACAAGCTGATGGCTTCCAGAACTGGTAACTAGCTGAACCCAAGGACGTCTGCAAAGGCCCAAGACTGACTAAACTCCTTTAAAAAAGGAGGACTTTGCAGCAAACTGTCAGACTTTCCAAACACTGTCCCTTTCATATCTGACCATCAAAAAAGGCAATTGCCTGCAAAAGGTCTGCCCAGTTGATCTCTGAACACAACAGAGATCCTCCACTGCTTGAACAGAATAAGCAGCACGTGCAGAGAGCTGACCCAGACCAGACCAAGGCCTCCTCCCAACTGCGTGCTCACAGACTGACTCTGCATTTGGTTTGTTAACTTCTTACCCCCTGTTGTATCTTGCTTGTTGTATGACTTTGTCTTGTGCTTTGCTTTGTGTGACATGTATGAAGCCAAGTTAAATAGGTAGTAAAATGTCACTGAGTTTGGAATCCTGATCTTGCTTTACAGTTACGTTAAACTTGCTTTATTTTGGGCTGGGTCTGACCCATCTTTCCGTCTGTAGCTGTGAGCACAGATTATGGCACCCAGCAGCGGCTGATGAATGTCTGGGGAAGGAAATGCCTCGGACAATATTTCTTGGTCACCCCTGGGTCCGGCCCAGGGCAGAGACCCAGAAATGCACAGGACCTGCCTGGCAGAACAGCTGACCAAAGCTGCAAGGCTCTGTTTCAAAGGGACTTTGATTATTGCTCATTTAATCTCCTGTGGCCACACACTGCTTGGCGCACAGTAGGTGCACTAAAATACCTGTGAGACAAATGAAAGTGTGGTGCCCATAGTTAAGAAAAAGATTGAAATGGACGTTGTGGGGCAGGGGACTTCTCCTCCACCAGGCACCTACTGTGTGCCAGGCTCTTTACACATATTGTGTCTCTTCTTATCATTCAGTCCCACTTCATAAAAGACAAAGTAAGGCCCAGAGAGGCCAAGCCACTTCTCCAGGGTCACAGTGCCCCCTCCAGGCAGGGCTGCAAGATGCAGCCGAACTGAGATCTTGAGCTCCACTCCATCTCCTGGCTTACTATTGACCCCCTTCTGTGACCTTAGCTTTATATGCTGACCTTTCTGGGCATCCAGAAGCAGCAACAAAAGCTCTTTCTCCTTAGTCCTGAATTCATTTCTTGGTTGAACATCTGTTTCTGTGATGTCCTTTCCGGACTTGAGTTGTGCCAGGAAATCCCAACAGATTGCCCCCACATTCTGGGTCTTCCACTGTACCAGTGGGCTAGAGCTTAGAGGAGAGTGTTGTCGGGACCCTCAGTCCAGGCGGGCACCTCCTTCCAGCCCACTCTCCCTCGGGCCCCAGAGGGCTGGATCCAAGGTGCCTCCAAGTCCCTTCACATTGTGACCCCATCTGACTTCCCAGCCTCCCCCGACCCCATTTTGGGCACTTCTCCATGCCTTTGCTCATGCTGGTTCCTCTGCCTGCCGTTCCCTCCCTGACGCCATGTGCTGGGGACTGTTCATCCTTCAGAGTTCAGCTCAGATGTCACCTACCTCCTTTCCCACCTGCACTGTAGGGTCTCACAGCACTGTGCATATCCTTCCTTCACTGTTTTCTTTAAAGCATTTTATTGAGTATTTATTGTTCCATTTAATTTTTACCTTTCTGGGTGCTGGGAACACAGCATGCTCCCAGTGAGATGCCATCTCTGCCCTCAGGAGGTCTGTCGAAGTCTAGTGGGAGACACAGACCCATAGCCAGGTGATGACAGCACCATGTGATGGGTGACTACAGGGCAAGCTAGTAGTCAGAGACCCCAAGTCTGGGGTGCAGGGATGCAGGATAGACTTCCCGGAGGGTGGCATGTGACCTGAGACCGGTTGATTGAAGCAGATGGGAGTGGGGCATGAGGGATGCAGTGGGACCTGGGGATGAGAGAGTCTGGTACCCTCAAGAAATTGAACATGCTCCCATCTCATTTCAGCCTAGAGATGCAAAGTGGGGGTGTTGTGTTGGAAGAGTGAGAGGCAAGCTGAGAGGCGAAACTGGAGAGGCTAACAAGGACCAGAGTTTTGGCCGCAGGGAAGCATCTGGGACTAGAGAGCCATGGCTGGTTCCAAGCAAGGTGGGGGGGGATGGAATGTGCTTTGTTTAGCAAGATCCCTCTGATGTTATGTAGGAAGCAGGTGTAGAGGTCAGAGCCAAAGCAGAGAACTGAATCAGGAGGGATGTATAGTGGGTTAAAATAGTGTTGCTCAGAAATGCATGTCCACTTGGAACCTCAGAATGTGACCTTGCTTGAAATAGGGTCTTTACTGGGGTGCCTGGGTGGTTCAGTCGTTAAGCGTCTGCCTTCGGCTCAGGTCATGATCCCGGGGTCCTGGGATCGAGCCCCGCAGCATCGGGCTCCCTGCTCAGCGGAAGCCTGCTTCTCCCTCTCCCACTCCCCCTGCTTGTGTTTCTGCTCTCGCTGTGTCTCTCTCTGTCAAATAAATAACTAAATAAATCTTAAAAAAAAAAGAAATAGGGTCTTTACAGGTGTAATTAGATAAGGATCTCAAGATGAAATCATCCTGGGTGTTGAGCCCCTAACTGCTGGTGTCTAATGACTGGGGCCCTTATAAGGAGAGGAGAAGACATACAGACACAAGGAGAAGTTCATGTGAAGACTCAGGTAGAGATGGGAATGATGCCGTCATGGGTGCTGGCAGCCGCCAGAAGCCGGGAGAGAGGCATAGGGCTGATCCTCCCCCAGAGCCTCCAGAAGGAACTACCCTGCTGACACCTGGCCTCCAGACCTGGGAGAGAGCATATTTCTGGTTTTTTGAGCCACCCAGTGTGTGGCAATTTGTCTCCTCAGCCCCAGGAAACTAATTCAAGGGCGGGTGCTGTCTTCTAGGTCATATGTGCTCACACCAGGCGGGGGGCCTGGACCTGAGAACACGAGGAGTGGGGAGAGTAGACACTGAGCTGCACTGTGGCCCGAGAGCAAGGCAAGCCTGGCTGCTGGGGGCTGTGACGCCTTGGCACTGCCCCCTCCCTCCGTCCTCAGTCCTCAGCTTGGGGCAGCCTGGGCCCAGAGCAGGGCCATGCTTTAGAGATCCCACCTCAGGGGCCCCTCCCCCGCACCTCTGCTTCTGTGGAGGCCAGACAGCAGCCCCTCTTCTGGACCACTCCCAGGGGCTGGGACCCAGGGTTTCCCCACCCAGCTCTGGGAAACCTGTGCTGTCCTCTCTGGGATGGCCCAGGGGTGCCTGTTTGTGGCGTGTGGATGGACTTGAGCTTTGAGAATGCAGTGTCCATAGTCCAGCATGCATGAGAACAGAGGAGTATGCTCAGAGAGTAGGGGAGGGGCTCCAGCCTCCTTTTGTATTCCTTCCGCTGTCCAGTTAGAGGCAGTCTTGTCACCGCCTTCTCCTGCCTTAACCATCCTCTGCACAGCCGGGCTGGGAGGCCTCAGGAAAGGTCTGGAGGCTGCATGTACTGCTCTGGGCTAATCTCAGGGAAGCCTCTGGAAGTCTCCCTGAGGGCCCGCCCCAACCTCCGCCAACCCGCCCCCCACCCCACCTGCCTTGGGCCCTGAGGGTGGCCCCGCCCACAACCTGCCTCTGCTGCCTACCTCCCCTGGGAAGCCTGTGGAATGCCACTGGAGTACAGCTAGATAAAGTGCAGGCGCAGCCTCCCGCCCTACCCACCCCGCTTCTGAGCTCCCGGTGTCGAGCGTGAGTGAGGGGACCCAGGGCTTCCTCTGCGACGCCCCCAGACAGTTCCCCGCCGCCGCCACCAACGGAGGCGAGTGTGCGCCCCTGGGTGCTTTTCGGGAGGAGGTGATGCAAGCGCGGGTTGCGGGGAAAGACTGTGGGTAATAAGAATGTGGGGGTGGCTCTTGGGACCCAGAACCCCGCTGAACGAAGTTTGAAGGAAACAGTTCGTGGGCGGATGCCTCAAATTCAGGAATCCTGCATCCAGGTCCTGTGTGCTTCCTGGTTATCGCTGCAGATCTTAGCGTGAAGGGTGTCTGTCAGGGACACCGGCGGTAGTCACCATCTTCCCGCTTCTGCTGTGTCGTGCTCTGAGAGTGTACGTCTGTGTGCACCTGCAGGGGTGCCTGTGGCCGCGACTCTGGAGTTGTGTGCTGGGTCCATCCCCGCGGTGGGGTCTCCGCCTCCGTGTGAGTGAGCGGGTCTGATCCTGAGCTGCAGGTGCATGTGGGCCTGCTGTGTGCCTATCGGTGTAGAGCTTAAGGCAGCTGTGCGTGTGTGTCTGTGTGTGTGTTGGGGGGGGTGGGAAGTGGAATGCAGGTATGTGGAGGTGTGGGGGCACACCCACATGTAGGTGTTTGTGAGACACAGGGGGCACCCAGATGCCAGTCTGTAAGAACGGGAGGCCGCCCACCCCTGAGGAGAGCTGTTCTGAGGTGCCTCCTCTTCTGCTCTCACACACACCTGGGCGGAGGCTCAGTGGCTGCCCTGGAAGGCACAGGAAAGCTTAAGGGCAGGTGGTGGGTTCTTCCTCCCTGATCTCCCCTCTGGCCCTAGGCACTCACTCTCTCCCTTTCTGGGGACAGGCTGGGCTGTGAACCAAGGGGGAGACAGCACAGAGGTAGAGGAGGACCGAGGAGGGTATGTTCTGCTTTCTAAAAAAATGGGGCAATTTCACATGATATAAAATTAAGCATTTTGAAGTTACACATCATTGGTGTTTAGCACATTCACAATGTTGTGCAACCATCACCCCTTTCTAGTTGCCAAATATTCTCATCACCCCAAAAGGAAACACTGCCTTCATTAGTAGTCACTTCCCCCTTGCCCCCTGCCCAGGCTCCAGCTTCCCCCCAACCCCTAATATGCTTGTTGTGTCTACGAATTTGCATATTTTAGGTATTTCATATTACCGGAATCAGACAAACTTTTGTTCAGACAACCTTTCATGCCTGGCTCTTTTTTCACATAGCATAATGTTTTCAAGGTTCATTTACGACGCTGCATGTGTTCGTACTTTGATGTGTAAAAAACACATGACATAAAATTTATTATCTTAACCATTTTTAAGTATGTAGTTCCGGTGGTGGTAAGGATATTCACATTGTTGCGTAATAGATCTGCAGAACTCTTTTCATCTTGCAAAACAGAGACTCTATACCCATTAAACAAAACTTGCAGTTTCCCACTCCCTGTAGTCCTTGGCAACCTCCATTCTACTTTGTTTCTATGAATTTGACTGCTCTAGATACCTCACATAAGTGGGATCGTACAGGATTTCTCCTTTTTGGGCGACTAGCTGATTCCACGTAGCATAATGTTCTCAAGGTTCATTCGCGTTGTGGCATGTGACAGGATTTCCTTCCTCTCAAGGCTGAATGCTCTTCCCTTGTATGGATATATCACATCTTGTTTACCCATCCATCCACCAATGGACACTGGGTTTTTTTTCTATCTCAAGGCTATTGTGACTAGTGCTTCTATGACCAGGAGTGTGCAAATATCTCTTCCAGACCCTGCTTTTGCCACTTTTGCATATATATCCAGAAGTGGGATGGCTGAGGCATAGGTAGTTCTACTTCTAATTTTATGAGGACCATTCATACTGTTTTCCGCAGCTGTTGTACGACTGTGCAATCCCACCAACAATGCGCAGAGTTCTAATTTCTCTACCTCCTTGCCATTTAAATGGCACAACTCGGTGCCATTTAACCATCCACAATATTGTGCCACCAACACCTGTATTTAGTTCCAAGAGATTTCACCACCCCAGAAGGAAATCTGCAACCCATTTAACAGTCACTCCCCATTGCCCCCTACTCCCATTTCCTGGCAACTGCTAATAGGCTTTCTGTCTTGATGAGTTTACCTATTCTGGATATTTCAAATAAATGAAATCATACAATATGTGGTCTTTGTGGCTGGCTTCTTCCACTCAGCATATTGCCTTCGAGGTTCATCCATGTTGTAGCATGTTCAGTACTTCATGCTTTTGTATGCCTAAAAGATATTCCATCATATGGATACCACTTTCTGTTTATCCATTCATCTGTTGGTCCATCCTGCATTTTTAAAGAGGTGTTGCATTTTTGCATCAAGGCTGTCGATGGCAGAGAGAGGAAGAAAGATAGACAGAAAGACAGAGCGGTAACACTGGTTGGAGCAGTTGCTTGGAAGGAGAGCTGTCCTCACGGGGAGCTGGGGCAGATGTGAGTCAGTTGCCACTCGGGGAAGGATATGAGAGAACCCACAGCTGCGAGCCTTGGTTGCTCCACAAAGCAGGAGGTTGGGGACAGGAGAGTGGGTAGGGCTTGAGGAGAGGGAAGGGGATTCAGAGAAGAGCATCGGTGAGTGACCAGAGATAGAGTGCCTAGCAGGGGCCAGAGAATGTGACTCTGGTAATGCTGGTCAGTGCCACACCCTTGTGGGGGACTCACACAAGTTAGACCACACAACAACAATAGTAGCTAAGAGCTGAACGTGCATCACCTCACCTAAGTGCCACTACAGCCCTGTGGAACGAAGATGATTATTCCATGTTCCCAGTGAGCCAGTAAGGGATAATGCTGAGAATTAACCAGAGCCTACATCCTCTCCATGCCACACAGGAGCGGTGACCTCCAGCTGAAGATAGCAATCAGGGTGTCGCTTGCACTTAAAATTCAGGAAGGATTTGGAATCACAGAGATGGAGAGAAGCATGGAGTGGCCAGCATGCTCAAAGGCAGGAAAGCCGGGTGGTTGTGCATGGAGCCAATGACAGTAATAACAGTAGTTGTAATTATTATTATCAGTATTATTTTTTACAGCGTTCTTACTATGCGCCAGGGCCTGCATTACACAACTGAGGCTCACGATCTTCTGTGAACCCCAAGCAGCTCCCAGGAGTGCTGACAGTCATCATGAGCAGCAGGTCATGGAGGGACTGGCCATGGTGTGGAGGGTGATGGCCCCTCACCCCCGGGGAAGTCCTCCTGAGCCAGGCTCAGCATGGACCCAGAACTTGTGCCCACCAGGCCGCCTTCCCTCTCTCCCCACCCAGTGATGGCCACCACGCTGGACCTAAACCACAGCTCCGTGTCTGAATTCATCCTCGTGGGCTTCTCCACCTTCCCACCACGTCTCCTGCCCGTCTTCTTCCTGCTGTTCCTGCTCATGTACCTGTTCACCCTGCTTGGGAACCTGCTCATCATGGCCACTGTCTGGAGTGAACGTGGCCTGCACATGCCCATGTACCTCTTCCTGTGTGCCCTGTCTATCTCCGAGATCCTTTACACCTTGTCCATCACCCCGCGCCTGCTGGCCGACCTGCTCTCCACACACCGCACCATCGCCTTTGCAGCCTGTGTTAGCCAGATGTTCTTCTCCTTCACGTTCGGCTTCACCCACTCCTTCCTGCTCACCGTCATGGGCTACGACCGCTATGTGGCCATCTGCCACCCCTTGCGCTACAACGTACTCATGAGCCCCCGTGGCTGCGCCTGCCTGGTGGCCTGTTCTTGGTCTGGTGGCTCTGTCATAGGGCTGGTGGTGGCCACAGCCATTTTTCACCTCACCTTCTGTGGACCCAATGAGATCCAGCATTTTGGATGTCATGTGCCTTCTCTCTTGAAGCTGGCCTGTGGAACTGATGTACCAGTAGTAGCCCTGGGTGTGGGCCTGGTGTGCATCACCAACTTGTTGGGTTGCTTTCTGCTCATCCTCCTCTCCTACACCTTAATTGTGGCTGCCATCTTGAAGATCCCGTCTGCTGAGGGCCGGCACAAAGCCTTCTCCACCTGTGTGTCCCAACTTATTGTGGTCATTGTGCACTATGGCTTTGCTTCTATCATCTACCTCAAGCCCAAGGGTCTGCACTCCCACAAAAGCAACACCCTGATGGCCATCACGTACACGGTCCTCACACCCTTCCTCAGTCCCATCATCTTCAGTCTCAGGAACAAGGAGCTGAAGACTGCCATGAAGAAGACCTTCCTCAGCAAACTCTATCCCTCCAGCATCTAAGTGGCCAGTGTGAAGGTGGTTTTAGAAGAAGGTAGAAGGATGACCATACCCTCACCTGTAGGATTACAATGTCTACCTAGTAGGATTGGTAAAAAGACGTGTGACAACCTCTATGACATAGCAGGTGCTCAATAAATGTGAACTTTTCTTCTTCTTCCTCCCTTGGTTTGTGTCTTGGCTATTAGTTTTATTTGTAATCAAACAGCTTTCTTGAGATATAATCCACATGCCATATAATTCACCCATTTAAAGTACACAGTTCAATTGGTCTATAGTATATTCAGAGTTATGTGATCATCACCACCATCAATTTGAAACATTTTTGTCACCTGAAAAGGAAACCCCTACCCATTCAGTCCCCATTTCTTCTCCAACTCCCATAACCCCCAGCTATAGGAAACCACTTTTTTTCCAGAAAATATTGTTTAATTTTTTTAAAAATTGAAGTATAGTTGCCACACGATGTTATATTAGTTTCAATTGTACAGCATAGCATAGTGACTTGACGCCACACAATGCTATTACAATACCATTGACTACATTCCCTATGCTGTACCTTTCATCCCCGTGACTTACTCATTCCACTTTCCTGTTCTGAACATTTCATATAAATGGAATTACACAAGGTGGTCATTTTGACTGAGTCCTCTCGCTTAGCACAATGTGTTCAAGGTTCCTTTATATTGTGGATGTATGAGACCTTCATTCCTTTTTATTGCCAAATACTATTCCATTCTGTGTACATACTGTATTTCTTTCTTTCTTTTTTTTTAATTTAAATTTTAGTTAGTTAACATACAGTGCAATATTGGTTTCTGGAGTAGAATTCAGTGGTTCATCACTTACATACAACACCCAGTGCTCATCACAAGTGCCCTCCTTAATATTCATCACCCTCCCAGCCCATCCCTCACCCACCTCCCTCCATCAACCCTCAGTTTTTTCTCCATCATTAAGAGTCTCTTATGGTTTTTTCCCCTCTCTCCCATTTCCCCCTTCCCATACCTTCATGTGTTTTTTTCTTAAATTCCATATACGAGTGAAATCATATGGTGTTTGTCTTTTTCTGAGTGACTTATTTCCCTTAGCATTAGCTCCATCTTTCAAATGACAAGATTTCATTTTTTTGATTGCTGAATAATATTCTGTTGTATATATCTATACCTTATCCATTCCTCAATCAGTGGACACTGGGGCTCTCTGCATAGTTTGGCCATTGTTGATAATGGGACATAACTGTATTTCATCCGTCCGTTTATTGCTTGCTGAACTTCTCAGTATTTCTACTTTTTGCTATTTTGAGTCATGCCACCAGGAATGTTTGTGTACCCTTTTTTCTTGAATATATGGTTTCACACTGCTGCATGTATACTATGGAGTGGATTTTTTTGATCCAATGGTAACTCTGTTTAATTTTTAAAGAAAGTTCCAGACTGTTTTCCAAAGTGGCTGTACCCCTCTATATTCCCACCAGCAATGTAGTAGGGTTCAAATTTCTCCACATCTTTGCCAACATTTGTTATTACCTGTCCTGTTAGTTATAGCTATCTGAGTGGTAAGAAGTGGTATCTCGTGGTGGTTTTGATTTTCATTTCATGATACGTAATGATGTTGTGCATCTCATCACATGCTTGTCAGCCATTTCTATGTGTTCTTGGAGAAATGCTGTTGAGACATTTCACCTATTTTTTAAATTGGCTTGTTTGTCTTTTTGTTGAGTTGTAATAATTCTTCATAGTTTCTAGTTATAAGGTCTTTATCAGATAGGTGAGTTTCAAGTATTGTCTCACATTCTATGAGTTGTCTTTTCACTCTCTTGTTGATATTCTTTGCAGTACAGAAGATTTTAATTCTGATGACATCCAATTTATATATTGGTTTCCTTTATTGCTTATGGTTTTGGTGTCATGTCTAAGAAATGATTGCTTAATCCAAGGTCATGGAGATGTACAGCCATGTTGTCCTCTAAGAACATTATAGTTTTAGCTTTTACATTTAGGCCTTTGATCCATTTTGAATTAATTTTTGTACATAGCATGAAGTAGGGGCTGAATCTTAGATTTTTTTTAAATTAACATAAAATTTATTATTTGTTTCAGTGGTACAGGTCTGTAATTCCTCAGTCTTACACAATCCACAGTGCTCACCATAACACCTACCCTCCCCAATGTCCATCACCCAGACACCCCATCCGTCCCACCCCCTCCACGGCAGCAACCCTCAGTTTGTTTCCTGAGATTAAGAGTCTCTTTATAGATTTTGGACACCAGCCCTTTATCTGTAGTGTCTTTTGCAAATATCTTCTCCCATTCTGTAGGTTGCCTCTTCGTTTGGTTGACTGTTTCCTTTGCTCTGCAGAAGGATGTATTGTATGGTGACTAACATAACATAATAAAATAAAATTTAAAAAAAGAGTCTCTTATAGTTTGTCTCCCTCTCTGGTTTCGTCTGGTTTCATTTTTTCCTCTCTTCCCCTATGATCCTCTGTCTTGTTTCTCAAATTCCTCATATCAGGGAGATCATATGATAATTGTCTTTCTCTGATTGACTTATTTTACTCAGCTTAATATCCTCTAGTTCGATCTATGTCATTGCAAATGGCAAGATTTCATTTCTTTTGATGGCTGCACAATATTCCATTGCATATATATACCACATCTTTTTTATCCATTCATGTGTCAGTGGACACCTGGGCTCTTTCCATAGTTTGGCTGTTGTGGACACTGCTGCTATAAACACTAGGGTGCAGTTGCCCCTTCAGATCGCTATGTTTGTATCTTTGGGGTAAATACCCAGTAGTGCAATTACTGGGTCTAGGGTAGCTCTATTTTCAACTTTTTGAGGAACCTCCATACTGCTTTTCAGAGCGGCTGCACTGGCTTGCATTCCCACCAACACTGTAGGAGGGTTCCCCTTTCTCCGCATCCTCACCAACATCTGTCGTTTCCTGACTTGTGAATTTTAGCCATTCTGACTGGTGTGAGGTGGTATCTCATTGAGGTTTTGATTTGGATTTCTCTGATGTCGAGTGATATTGAGCATTTTTTCATGTGTCTGCTGACCATTTGGATGTCTTCTTTGGAAAAATGTCTGTTCACG
Source organism: Eumetopias jubatus (assembly GCF_037043125.1). Classification (NCBI taxonomy): domain Eukaryota; kingdom Metazoa; phylum Chordata; class Mammalia; order Carnivora; family Otariidae; genus Eumetopias; species Eumetopias jubatus. The sequence continues at coordinate 206,270,338 of NW_028274807.1, forward strand.
TCTTCTGCCCATTTCCTTACTGGATTATTTGTTCTTGGAGTGTTGAGTTTGATAAATTCTTTAAAGATTTTGGATACTAGCCCTTTATCTGATATGTTATTTGCAAATATCTTCTCCCATTCTGTCGGTTGTCTTTTGGTGTTGTTGACTGTTTCCTTTGCTGTGCAAAAGCTTTTTAACCTGATGAAGTCCCAATAGTTCATTTTGCCCTTGCTTCCCTTGCCTTTGGCAGTGTGCCTAGGAAGAATTTGCTGCAGGTGAGGTCAAAGAGGTTGCTGCCTGTGTTCTCCACAAGGATTTTGATGGACTCCTGTCTCACATTTAGGTCTTTCATCCATTTTTAGTCTATTTTTGTGTATGGTATAAGGAAATGGTCCAGTTTCATTCCTCTGCATGTGGCTGTCCAATTTTCCCGCACCATTTGCTGAAGAAACTGTCCTTTTTCCATTGGATATTCTTTCCTCCTTTGTCAAAGATTAGTTGACCACAGAGTTGAGGGTCCATTTCTCGGCTCTCTATTCTGTTTCATTGAACTATGTGTCGGTTTTTGTGCCAGTACCATACTGTCTTGATGATTACAGCTTTGTAATAGAGCTTGAAGTCCGGAATTGTGATGCCACCAGCTTTGCTTTTCTTTTTCAATATTCCTCTGGCTATTCAGGGTCTTTTCTGGTTCCATACAAATTTTAGCATTATTTGTTCCAGCTCTGTGAAAAATGGTATTTGATGGTATTTTGATAAGGATTGCATTAAATGTGCAGATTGCTCTAGGTAGCATAAACATTTTCACTATATTTGTTCTTCCAATCCATGAGCATGGAATGTTTTTCCATTTCTTTGTGCCTTCCTCAATTTCTTTCATAAGTGTTGTATAGTTTTCTGAGTACAGATTCTTTGCCTCTTTGGTTAGGTTTATTCCTAGGTATCTTGTGGTTTTGGGTGCTATTGTAAATGGGATCGACTCCTTAATTTGTCTCTCTTCTGTCTTGTTTTTGGTGTATAGGAATGCCACTGATTTCTGGGCATTGATTTTATATCCTGCCACTTTACTGAATTCCTGTATGAGTTCTAGCAGTTTGGGGTGGAGTCTTTTGGGTTTTCCACATAAAGTATCATATCATCTGCAAAGAGTGAGAGTTTGACTACTTCTTTGCCAATTCGGATGCCTTTGATTTCTTTTTGTTGTCTTATTGCTGAGGCTAGGACTTCTAGTACTATGTTGAATAGCAGTGGTGATAGTGGACATCCCTGCCGCATTCCTGACCTTAGGGGGAAAGCTCTCAGTTTTTCCTCATTGAGAATGATATTCGCTGTGGGATTTTCATAGATGGATTTTATGATATTGAGGTATGTACCCCTCTATCCCTACACTGTGAAGAGTTTTGATCAAGAAAGGATGCTGTACTTTGTCAAATGATTTTTCTGCATCTATTGAGAGTATCATATGGTTCTTATTCTTTCTTTTATTAACGTATTGTATCACATTGATTGATTTGTGGATTTTGAACCGACCTTGCAGCCCAGGAATAAATCCCACTTAGTCATAGTGAATAATCCTTTTAATGTACTATTTGATCTTGTTCGCTAGTATTTTGGTGAAAATTTTCGCATCCATGTTCATCAGGGATATTGGTATGTAATTCTCCTTTTTGATGGAGTCTTTGGTTTGGGGATCAAGGTAATGCTGGTCTCATAAAACGAGTTTGGAAGTTTTCCTTCCTTTTGTATTTTTTGGAACAGTTTAAGAAGAATAGGTATTAATTCTTCTTTAAATATTTGGTGGAATTCCCCTGGGAAGCCATCTGGCCCTGGGCTTTGGTTTGTTGGGAGATTTTTGATTACTGCTTCGATTTCCTTGCTGGTTTTGGTTCTGTTCAGGTTTTCTATTTCTTCCTGGGTCGGTTTTGGATGTTTCTACTCTCTAGGAATGCATCCATTTCTTCCAGATTGTCTAATTTGCTGGCATATATTTGCTCATAATATGTTCTTATAATTGTATTTCTTTGGTGTTGGTTGTGATCTTTCCTCTTTCATTAATGATTTTATTTATTTGGGTCCTTTCTCTTTTCTTTTTGATAAGTCTAGCCTGGGGTTTATCAATCTTGTTAATTCTTTCAAAGAACCAGCTCCTGGTTTCGTTGATCTGTTCTACTGTTCTTTTGGTTTCTATTTCATTGATTTCTGCTCTGATCTTTATCATTTCTCTTCCTCTGCTGGGTTTAGACTTTATTTGTTGTTCTTTCTCCAGCTCCTTTAGGTATAGGGTTAGGTTGAGTATTTGAGACCTTTTTTGTTTCTTGAGAAAGGCTTGCATTGCTATATAATTTCCTCTTAGGCCCGCCTTTGCTGCATTCCAAGGATTTTGAAGAGTTGTGTTTTCATTTTCATTTGTTTCCAAGAATTTTTAAAATTCTTCTTTAGTTTCTTGGTTGACCCATTCATTCTTTAGTAGGATGTTCTTTAACCTCCATGTATTTGAGTTCTTTCCAACTTTCCTCTTGTGATTGAGTTCGAGTTTCAAAGCGTTGTGGTCTGAAAATATGCAGGGAATGATCCCAAACTTTTGGGACCAATTGAGACCTGAGTTGTGACCCAGGATGTGATCTTTTCTGGAGAATGTTCCATGGGCACTCGAGAAGAATGTGTATTCTGTTGCTTTGGGATGGAGTGTTCTGAATATACTGTGCCATATATCTAGTCCAGTGTGTCATTTAAAGCCCTTATTTCCTTGTTGATATTCTGCTTAGATGATCTGTCCATTTCAGTGAGGGAGGCGTTAATGACCCTTACTATTATTGTATTATGTCAATGTGTTTCTTTGATTTTGTTATTAATTGGCTTATGTAATTGGCTCCTCCTATGTGAGGGGCATGAATATTTACAGTTGTTAGATCTTCTTGTTGGATAGACCCTTTAAGTATGATGTAGTGTCCTTCCTCATCTCTTATTATAGTCTTTGGTTTAAAATCTAATTTGTCTGATATAAGGATCACCATCCCAGCTTTCTTTCGATGTCTGTTAGCATGGTAAATTGTTTTCCACCCCCTCACTTTCAATCTGAAGGTGTTTTTGGGTCTAAAATGAGTCTCTTGTTGACAGCATATTGATGGGTCTTGTTTTGTTTTTATCCAATCTGATAGCCTGTGTCTTTTGATTGGGGCATTTAGCCCATTTACATTCAGGATAACTATTGAAAGAGAGGAATTTAGTGCCATTGTATTGCCTATAAGGTGACTGTTACTGTATAGTGTCTGTGTTCCTTTCTGGTCTATGTTACTTTTAGGCTCTCTCTTTGCTTAGAGGACCCCTTTCAATATTTCTTGGAGGGCTGGTTTGGTGATCACAAATTCTTTTAGTTTTTGTTTGTCCTGGAAGCTTCTTCTCTCTCCTTCTATTTTCAATGAGAGCCTAGCTGGATATAGTATTCTTCGCTGCATATTTTTCTCATTTAGTGCCCTGAATATATCATGCCAGTCCTTTCTGGCCTGCCAGGTCTCTGTGGATAGGTCTGTTGCCATCTAATGTTTCTACCCTTGTAGGTTACAGACCTCTTGTCCCGAGCTGCTTTCAGGATTTTCTCTTTGCCTCTGAGATTTGTAAGTTTTACTAGTAGATGTCAGGGTGTTGACCTATTTTTATTGATTTTGAGGGGGTTCTCTGTGCGTCCTGGATTTTGATGCCTGTGTCCTTCTCCAAATTAGGGAAGTTCTCTGCTATAACTTGCTCCAATATACCTTCTGCCCCTCCCTCTCTTTCTTCTTCTTCTGGGATCCCAGTTATACTAATATTGTTTGTTTTTATGGTATCACTTATCTCTCAAGTTATCCCTTCATGATCCAGTAAGTTGTTTATCTCTCTTTCTCTCAGCTTCTTTATTCTCCATCATTTGCTCTTCTATATCACTAATTCTCTCTTCTGCCTCGTTTATCCTAGCCATTAGAGCCTCCATTTTTGATTGCACCTCATTAATACCCTTTTTGATTTTGACTTGGTTAGATTTTAGTTCTTTTATTTCTCCAGAAAGGGATTCTCTAGTATCTTCTATGCTTTTTTCAAGCCCAGCTAGTATCTTTATAATCGTCATTCTGAACTCTAGTTCTGATACCTTACTAATGTCCATGTTGATTAGGTCCCTGACAGTACTGTCTCTCATTCTTTTTTTTTTTTTTTTTGAGGTCAGTTTTTCCATTTTGTAATTTGTCCAGAGAAGAATATATGAATGAGAGGACAAAATGCTAAAAGGGTAACAACCATCCCAGAACAATATATGCTTCCAGAAAGTGGCCGCTTTTCTGTTCATAGAATTGCTGCTATTCTTTTCTTTCATCTCCTGTTGAGTTTGTAGGTCTTCAGAATGATTTGATAACTATCTAGCTGAATTTCTGGGACCAGACGAAATTTAGGTCTCCTACTCCTCCACCATCTTGCTCCTACCCTCTGTTTTTTGGGTTTTGAGTATGAGAAGTTCTTTAGAGATCTTGGAATCCAGCCCTTTATCTGTAATGTCATTTGCAAATATCATCTCCGATCCCGTGGATTGTCTCTTAGTTTTGTTGACTCTTTCCTTTGCTCTGCAGAAGTTTTTTTAACTTGATGAGGTCCCAAAAGTTCATCTTTGCTTTTGTTTCCCTTGCCTTTATTTTATTATTATTTTTTTTAACTTTATTTTATTATGTTATGTCAGTCACCATACAATACATCATTAGTTTTTGATGTGGTGATCCTTCCCTTGCTTTTAGAGACATATCTTGAAAGAAGTTGCTGTGGCCGATGTCAAAGAGGTTACTGCCTATGTTCTCCTCTAGGATTTTGATGGATTCCTGTCTCACATGGAGGTCTTTCATCCATTTTGAGTTATCTTTGTGTATGATATAAAAGAAAGGTCCAGTTTCATTCTTCTGCATGTGGCTGTCCATTTTTCCCAGCACCATCTATTGAAGAGACTGTCTTCTTTTCAATGGATTTCTTTCCTGATTTGTCAAGATTCATTGAACATAGAGTTGAGGGTCCATTTCTGGGTTCTCTATTCTGTTCCACTGATGTATGTGTCTGTTTTTATTTTGTTTTTTTTTTTTGCCAATACCATACTGTCTTGATGATCACAGCTTTGTAATAGGGCTTGAAGTCAGACAATTTGATGCCCCCAGCTTTGGTTTTCTTTTTCAACATTCCCTTGATGATTCAGGGTCTTTCCGGTTCTATATAAATTTTAGGATTGCTTGTTCGATCTCTGTGAAAAATGTCGATGGTATTTTTTTCTTTTTTTTTTTAATTTTTATTGTTATGTTAATCACCATATATTACATCATTTGTTTTGGTGTAGTGTTCCATGATTCATTGTTTGTTCATAACACCCAGTGCTCCATGCAGAATGTGCTCTATTTAATACCCATCACAAGGCTAACACATCCCCCTACCCTCCTCCCCTCTAGAACCCTCAGTTTGTTTTTCAGAGTCCATCATCTCTCCTGGTTCGTCTCCCCCTCTGACTTACTCCCCTTCATTCTTCCTCTCCTGCTATCTTCTTCTTTTTCTTTTTTCTTAAAATATGTTGCGTTATTTGTTTCAGAAGTACAGATCTGTGATTCAACAGTCTTGCACCATTCACAGCGCTCACCGTAGCACATACCCTCCCCAATGTCTATCACCCAGCCACCCCATCCCTCCCACCCCCAACCACTCCAGTAACACTCAGTTTCTTCCTGAGATTAAGAATTCCTCTTATCAGTGAGGTCATATGATACATGTCTTTCTCTGATTGACTTATTTCACTAAGCATAACACCCTCCAGTTCCATCCACGTCGTTGCAAATGGCAAGATCTCATTCCTTTTGATGGCTGCATAATATTCCATTGTGTATATATACCACCTCTTCTTTATCCATTCATCTGTCGATGGACATCTTGGCTCATTCCACAGTTTGGCTATTGTGGACATTGCTGCTATAAACATTAGGGTGCACGTACCCCTTCGGGTCACTACATTTGTATCTTTGGGGTAAATACCCAGTAGTGCAATTGCTGGATCGAAGGGTAGCTCTAATTTCAACTGTTTGAGGAACCTCCATACTGTTTTCCAGAGGGGTTGCACCAGCTTGCATTCCCACCAACAGTGTAGGAGGGTTCCCCTTTCTCCACATCCCCGCCAACATCTGTCGTTCCCTGACTTGTTAATTTTAGCCATTCTGACGGGTGTGAGGTGGTATCTCATTGAGGTTTTGATTTGGATTTCCCTGATGCCGAGCGATGTTGAGCACTTTTTCATGTGCCTGTTGGCCATTTGGATGTCTTCTTTGGAAAAATGTCTGTTCATGTCTTCTGCCCATTTCTTGATTGGATTATTTGTTCTTTGGGTGTTGAGTTTGATAAGTTCTTTATAGATGTTGGATACTAGCCCTTTATCTGATATGTCATTTGCAAATATTTTCTCCCATTCTGTCGGTTGTCTTTTGGTTTTGTGGACTGTTTCTTTTGCTGTGCAAAAGCTTTTTATCTTGATGAAATCCCAATAGTTCATTTTTGCCCTGGCTTCCCGTGCCTTTGGTGATGTTTCTAGGAAGAAGTTGCTGCGGCTGAGGTCGAAGAGGTTGCTTCCTGTGTTCTCCTTTAGGATTTTGATGGACGCCTGTCTCACGTTTAGGTCTTTCAACCATTTGGAGTCTATTTTTGAGTGTGGTGTAAGGAAATGGTCCAGTTTCATTCTTCTGCATGTGGCTGTCCAATTTTCCCAACACCATTTGTTGAAGAGACTGTCTTTTTGCCATTGAATATTTTTTCCTGCTTTGTCAAAGATAAGTTGACTGTAGAGTTGAGGGTCCATTTCTGGGCTCTCGATTCTGTTCCATTGATCTATGTGTCTGTTTTTGTGCCCAGCACCATACTGTCTTGATGATCACAGCTTTGTAATAGAGCTGGAAGTCCGGAATTGTGATGCCGCCAGCTTTGCTTTTCTTTTTCAATATTCCTCTGGCTATTCGGGGTCTCTTCTGGGTCCATACAAATTTTAGGATTATTTGTTCCATTTCTTTGAAAAAAGAAAAAGTGGATGGTATTTTGATGGGGATGCATTGAATATGTAGATTGCTCTAGGGAGCATTGACATCTTCACAATGTTGGTTCTCCCAATCCATGGGCATGGAACGTTTTTCCATTTCTTTGTGTCTTCTTCAATTTCTTTCCTGAGTATTTTATAATTTTCTGAGTACAGATCCTTTGCCTCTTTGGTTAAATTTATTCCTAGGTATCTTATGGTTTTGGGTGCCATTGTGAATGGGATCGACTCCTTGATTTGTCTCTCTTCTGTCTTGTTGTTGGTGTATAGGAATGCCACTGATTTCTGTGCATTGATTTTATAGCCTGCTACTTGACTGAATTCCTGTATGAGTTCTAGCAGTTTTGGGGTGGAGTCTTTTGGGTTTTCCACATACAGTATCATATCATCTGCAAAGAGTGAGAGTTTGACTTCCTCTTTGCCGATTTGGATGCCTTTGATTTCTTTTTGTTGTCTGATTGCTGTGGCTAGGACTTCCAATACTATGTTGAATACCAGTGGTGAGAGTGGACATCCCTGTCGCATTCCTGACCTTAGGGGAAAAGCTCTCAGCTTTTCCCCATTGAGAATGGTATTCACTGTAGGCTTTTCGTAGATGGCTTTTATGATATTGAGGTACGTACCCTCTATCCTTCTACTCTGAAGAGTTTTGATCAAGAAAGGATCCTGTACTTTGTCAAATGCTTTTTCTGCATCTATTGAGAGAATCATATGATTCTTGTTCTTTCTTTTGTTAATGTATTGTATCACGTTGATTGATTTTGCGGATGTTGAACCAGCCTTGCAGCCCAGGGATAAATCCCACTTGGTCCTGGTGAATAATCCTTTTAATGTACTGTTGGATCCTATCGGCTAGTATTTTGGTGAGAATTTTTGCATCCATGTTCATCAAGGATATTGGTCTGTAATTCTCCTTTTTGATGGGGTCTTTGTCTGGTTTTGGGATCAAGGTAATGGTGGCCTCATAAAATGAATTTGGAAGTTTTCCTTCCATTTCTATTTTTTGGAACAGTTTCGGGAAAATAGGTATTAATTCTTCTTTAAATGTCTGATAGAATTCCCCTGGGAAGCCATCTGGCCCTGGGCTTTTGTTTCTTGGGAGATTTTGGATGACTGCTTCAATTTCCTTAGTGGTTATAGGTCTGTTCAGGTTTTCTATTTCTTCCTGGTTCAGTTTTGGTAGTTGATACAACTCTAGGAATGCACCCATTTCTTCCAGATTATCTAATTTGCTGGCATAGAGTTGCTCATAATATGTTCTTATAATTGTTTGTATTTCTTTGGTGTTGGTTGTGATCTCTCCTCTTTCATTCATGAATTTGTTGATTTGGGTCATTTCTCTTTTCTTTTTGATCAGTCTGGCCAGGGGTTTATCAATCTTGTTAATTCTTTCAAAGAACCAGCTCCTAGTTTCGTTGATCTGTTCTACTGTTCTTTTGGTTTCTATTTCATTGATTTCTGCTCTGATCTTTATGATTTCTCTTCTCCTGCTGGGTTTAGGGTTCATTTGCTGTTCTTTCTCCAGCTCCTTTAGGTGTAGGGTTAGGTTGTGTATTTGAGACCTTTCTTGTTTCTTGAGAAAGGCTTGTATTGCTATATACTTTCCTCTCAGGACTGCCTTTGCTGTATCCCAAAGATTTTGGACAGTTGTGTTTTCATTTTCATTGGTTTCCATGAATTTTTTAAATTCTTCTTTAATTTCCTGGTTGACCCATTCATTCTTTAGTAGGATGCTCTTTAGCCTCCATGTATTTGAGTTCTTTCCGACTTTCCTCTTGTGGTTGAGTTCTAGTTTCAAAGCATTGTGGTCTGAAAATAGGCAGGGAATGATCCCAATCTTTTGGTACCGGTTGAGACCTGATTTGTGACCTAGGATGTGATCAATTCTGGAGAATGTTCCATGGGCACTAGAGAAGAATGTGTATTCCGTTGCTTTGGGATGGAATGTTCTGAATAAGTCTGTGAAGTCCATTTGGTCCAGTGTATCATTTAAAGTCTTTATTTCCTTGTTGATCTTTTGCTTAGATGATCTGTCCATTTCAGTCAGGGGGGGTGTTAAAGTCCCCCACTATTATTGTATTGTTGTCAATGTGTTTTTTTGCTTTTGTTATTAATTGCCTTCTATAATTGGCTGCTCCCATGTTCGGGGCATAGATATTTACAATTGTTAGATCTTCTTGTTGGATAGACCCTTTAAGTAGGATAGAGTGTCCTTCCTCATCTCTTATTACAGTCTTTGTTTTAAAATCTAGTTTGTCTGATATAAGGATTGCCACCCCAGCTTTCTTTTGGTGTCCATTAGCATGGTAAATGGTTTTCCATCCCCTCACTTTCAATCTGGGGGTTTCTTTGAGTCTAAAATGAGTCTCTTGCAGACAGCATATGGATGGGTCTTGTTTTTTAATCCAATCCGATAGCCTGTGTCTTTTGATTGGGGCATTTAGCCCATTTACATTCAGGGTAACTATGGAAAGGTATGAAATTAGTGCCATTGTATTGCCTGTAAGGTGACTGTTACTGTATGTTGTCTGTGTTCCTTTCTGATCTTTGCTGCTTTTAGGCTCTCTCTTTGCTTAGAGGACCCCTTTCAATATTTCTTGGAGGGCTGGTTTCGTGTTTGCAAATTCCTTTAGTTTTTGTTTGTTCTGGAAGCTTTTTATCTCTCCTTCTATTTTCAATGACAGCCTAGCTGGATATAGTATTCTTGGCTTCATATTTTTCTCGTTTAGTGCTCTGAAGATATCTTGCCAGTCCTTTCTGGCGTGCCAGGTCTCTGTGGATAGGTCTGTTGCCAGTCTAATATTTTTACCATTGTAGGTTACATATCTCTTCTCCCGAGCTGCTTTCAGGATTTTCTCTTTGTCTCTGAGACTCGTAAGTTTTACTATTAGATGTCGGGGTGTTGACCTATTATTATTGATTTTGGGAGGGGTTCTCTGTGCCTCCTGGATTTTGATGCCTGTTTCCTTGCTCACATTAAGGAAGTTCTCTGCTATTATTTGCTCCAATATACCTTCTGCCCCCCTCTCTCTCTCTTCTTCTTCTGGGATCCCAATTATTCTAATGTTGTTTCGTCGTATCGTATCACTTATCTCTCGAATTCTGCCCTCGTGATCCTGTAGTTGTTTCTCCCTCTTTTTCTCAGCCTCTTTATTTTCCATCATTTGGTCTTCTATATCACTGATTCTCTCTTCTGCCTCATTTATCCTAGCAGTTAGTGCCCCCATTTTTGATTGCACCTCATCAATAGCCTTTTTGATTTCGACTTGGTTAGATTTTAGTTCTTTTATTTATCCAGAAACAGTTTCTCTAATAACTTCCACGCTTTTTCAAGCCAAGGAAGTATCTTTAAAGTCATGATTCTGAACTCTAGGTCTGACATCGTACTAATGTCCATATTGAGTAGGTCCCTGGCTGACGGTACTACCTCTTGTTCTTTTTGCTGAGGTGATTTTTTTCGCCTTGTCATTTTGTCCAGAGGAGAATAGATGAATGAGAGAACAGAATGCTAACAGGTTTACAACGTCCCCAGCAAAAATACTGTATACAAATCAGAAAAGACCTGAAACCAGGGGAAAAGCAAGGGAAAGAAAGAAAAAAGAAAGAGAAAAAGAAAAAAGATAAAAACAAAAACAGAACAATACAAAAAAACCAGAATGTGATCAAATATGATCAGGCTAGTGCATAGATCAGTGCCACACACTAGATTTTGGGCGTATTTTGGTCTGTTAGAAAAAAGTGCCTCCTAAAATTTTAAAGGAAGAAAGACATATATGTACAAAATAAGGGTTGATACAATGAAGGGATGGAAGATGACTGTAAAGATGAAAATTATAAAAGATTTTATAAAAGGAATTGATAAGAGAAGAAGTTGTTTGAAAAAAGAAAGAAGAAGATTTAAGAAAAAAAAAGAAAAAAGAAAAAAGGGAGAGAATGTGATCAGGCAGGAGACTAGAACAGAGCCATACACTAATGATTTAGGGTATATTTTGATCTGTTAGAAGAAACTGTATCGCAAAATTTTAAAGAGAGAACAACTTATATATATATGCCAAAAATAAGGGTAACTACTATGAAGGGATAAAATATGACTCTAAAAATGAAAAATAAAAAAAAATTTTTTTTAAAGGGATTGATAAGATGTTGGTTGAAAAAGGGAAAAAAAACAGTTAACAAAAATTAACTTTGATGAACTAATAAATCATGGTAAAAAAAAAGCCATGAATTCTTTGTGCAGTATTCCCCTAGCGCTGGAGTTCTCCCGTTCTCCTGGATGGGTAAACTTGGTCTTGGCTTGCTGGCTGTTCGTGGTGATCTTCTGGGGGAGGGGCCTGTTGCTGTGGTTTCCAAATGTCTTTGCCGAGGCTGAATTGCCCCGCCCTTGTCAGTCCGTGCTAAGCAAGCAGCTGGGGTTTGCTCTCAGGAGCTTTTGTTCCCTGCAGGGTCTCCGTACAGCCTTGGAGGACCAGGGCAAAAATGGTGGCCTCCCAATCTCCACCTGGAGGAGCTGAGAACTCGGGGCCCCGCTCCTCAGTGCGCCCACAGAGAAAAGCAGTCACTCCCTTGTCCCCGGTCTCCGGGCGCTCTCCGTGCTCACCCGGCCTGTGACCGAGCATTGCTATCTCTGGCACCCGACCCCGTGTGGAGTCTCCAAACCCAGCAGATCCCTGCGGTGCGTTCCCGCGCCACTCCTCCCCGGGAAGGAAGGGGAGTCTCCCCGGATCTGCCGTCTGTTGGGTCCCTGCTGGAGGAGCAGTGGCCCGACTGGGCCGCAGATCACAGTTTATGGCCACCCCAAGCTGAGAGCCCGCGCCTCAGCTCCGTCTCTGCAGCCGGCTTCCCCACTCCGATACCTGGGAGCTCTGGCACACTCAGGCTCCCCCGGTCTTTCTGTGACCCCAAGGGTCCTGAGACCACACTGTCCTGGGAGGATTCCACCCCCTGCTTACCCACTGCAGCGACGTCCCTCAGCGGAGCCGGCTTCTAACAGTTCCTATTTTGTGCTCCGGCTCTATCACTTGCCAGAAGCGGCCGACGGAGGCCCCCTCCCCTGCCGTCTATCCTCCCGAATATCGCCTCAGATTCACTTCTCCGCACGTCCTACCTTCCAGTAAGTGGTTGCTTCTCTGTTCAGATAGTTGTTGCTACTCTCCTCTTTGATCTCCTGTTGAGTTCGTAGGTGTTCAGAATGGTTTGATCCCTATTCAGCTGAATTCCTGAGACCAGACGAAATCCAGGTCTCCTACTCCTCCGCCATCTTGCTCCGTCGATGGTCTTTTGATAGGGATTGCATTGAAAGTGTAGATTGCTCTGGGCAGCATAGACATTTTCTCAGTGTTTTTTTCTTCCAATCCATGAACATGGAATATTTTCCCATCTCTTTGTGTCTTCTTCAATTTCTTTCATAAGTGTTCTGTAGAGTCTAGAGTATAGATCCTTTACCTCCTTGGTTAAGTTTATTCCTAGGTATCTTATGGTTTTTGGTGCTATTGTAAATTGAATCGATTCCTTAATTTCTCTTTCTTCAGTCACACTGTTATTGTATAGAAATGGAACTGATTTCTGTGTATTGGTTTTGTATCCTGCCACATTGCTGAATTGCTGTATGAGTTCTAGCAATTTGGGGGTAGAGTCTTTTGTATTTTCCACATAAAGTATCATGTCATCTGTGAAGAGAGAGAGTTTGACTTCTTTGCCAGTTTGAATGTCTTTTATTTCTTTTTGTTGTCTGATTGCTGAGGCTAGAACTTCTAGTGCTATGTTGAAAAAAAGTGGTGAGGGTGGCCATCCCTCTCATGTTGCTGACCTTAAATGGAAAGCTCTCAGTTTTTCCCCACTGAGAATGATATTCGCTGTGGGCTTTTCATAGATGGCTTTTATGATGTTGAGGGATGTTCCCTCTATCCCTATATTTTGAAGAGTTTTAATCTGGAGGGGATGCTGTATTTTGTCAAATGCTTTTTCTGCATCAGTTGGGAGGATCATATGGTTCTTCTCTCTTCTTTTGTTAATGTGCACTATTACGTTGTTTGATTTGCCATGTTGAACCACGTTTGTATCCCAGGAATAAACCCCACCTGGTCATGGTGAATAATCTTTTTAATGTACTGTTGGATCCTATTGGCTAGGATCTTGGTGAGTATTTTGGCATCCATGTTCATCAGGGATATTGGTCTGTAATTCTCCTTTTTGATGGGGTCTTTGTCTGGTTTTGGGATCAGGGTAATGCTGGCCTCATCAACTGAGTTTTGAAGTTTTCCTTCCATTTCTATTTTTTGAAACAGCTTCAGTAGAATAGGCATGATTTCTTCCTTAAATGTTTGGTAGAAGCCATCTGGCCCTGGACTCTTGTTTTTGGGAAGTTTTTGATTACTCTCTCAATTTCCTCCCAGTTATTGGTCTGCTCAGATTGTCTATTTCTTCCTGTTTCAGTCTTGGAAGTTTATAAGTATCCGGGAATGCATCCATTTCTGCTACATTGCCAAGTTTGTTCGCATATTGCTGCTGGTAACAAATTCTGATAATTATCTCAATGTCCTTGGTATTGGTCATGATTTCTGTACCTTTCATTCATGATTTTATTAATTTGGGTCCTTTCTCTTTTCTTTTGTATAAGTCTGGCCAGAGGTTTATTGATCTTATTAATTCTTTCAATGAACCAGCTTCTACTTTTGTTGATCTCTTCTACTGTCCTTCTAGTTTCTATTTCATTGATCTCTGCTCTAATCTTTATTATTTCTCTTCTCCTGCTTGGTTTAGGCTCTATTTGCTGTTCTTTCTCCGGGTCCTTTAGGTGTACGGTTAGTTTGTGCATTAGGGATGTTTCTAATTTTTAGAGAGAGGCTTGGATGGCTTTGTACTTCCCTGAAGGACTGCCTTTGCAGTATCCCATAGATTTTGGACCAATGTGTTTTCATTCTCATTAGTTTCAATGAATTGTTTAAGTTCTTCTTTAATTTCCTGGTTGACCCATTCATTCTTTAGCAGGATACTTTTTAACCTCCAAATGTTTGCGTTCCTTCCAAATTTTTCCTGGTGGTTGAGTTCCAGTTTCAAACCATTGTGTTCTGAAAATATGCAGGGAATAATTTCAGTCTTTTGGTATCGGTTGAGATCTGATTTGTGACCCAGTATGGGATCCATTCAGGAGAAAGTTCTGTGTGCACTTGAGAAGAATGAGTATTCTGTTGTTTTAGGATGGAATGTTCTATATATGTCTAAGAAGTCCATTTGGCCCAATATGTCCCTCAAAGCTCTTGTTTCTTTGTTGATCTTCTGCTTAAGCGATCTATCTATTGTTTTGAGTGGAGTGTTGAAATCTCCTACTATTAATGCATTATTATCAGTATGTTTCTCTTTTTGGTTATTAATTGGTTTATATAATTGGTTGCTCCCATGGTGAAGGCATAGATATTTTGGAATTTTACCTCGCAGTATACCTTCTCCCTTCTAGGACTTCCCGACATCAACTGGGCAGGTGACATCTTGATAAGCCTCTTCAAAGAGGGCCAGAAAGACAACCACAGGTGGATGGATGGCTCAACCCCCACTTACATGTGAGTCTCCCTGTCTGTGATGCAGTTGCCCATAACCACCTACGACAGTCCCCCCACCCCCAAGAGACTGGCAAGGCTTTTGAAGAGTGAGTTTATGACCACTCACTATTTACCTGCAGCAACTCCCAAACAACATGCCACACTTTCTACCACAACAGCTATTGTTGTTTTGTTACTTGGGGAGGGTATTCCCATTTAAGTGCTTGAGAAACAATGGATTCAATGCCAAACTGGTTCTTTGTTGCAGGACTTCTCAGAGCCCTGAAAGTACTAATATGCAGGTTGGGCCTATTCAGGAGTATAATAATGTAGCACTTGCCAACTGTATGAGTTTCTTGTGGCCTCTGTAACAAAGAGCCACAAACTGTGTGGCTTAACACAACAGAAACTTACTCTTCCACAGTTCTGGAGGCCAGAAGTCCCAAACCAACATGTCAGCAGAGCTACACTCCCTCCAAAGGCTGTAGAGGAGGATCTTTTCCTGTCTCTTCTAGCTTCTGGTGGCTGTAGGTATTCCTTGGCTCGTTGGCCCGTCCCTCCAATCCCTGCCTCTGTGGTCACACACCCTACTCTTCTCTGTGCCTTCTCTCTTTTGTCCCTTATAAGGACACTTGTCATTGGGTTCAGGGCTCACTCGGTTAATCCAGGATGATCTCATCTCAATATCCTTCACTAAATTTCATTTGCAAAGACCCTTTTCCCAAATAAGGTCACATTCACAGATACCTGGGGTTAGGATATGGGCATATCTTTTTGGTGGGGACAACATTGAACCCACTATGCCTTCCTGGCAGTAACCGGCCTCCTCACAATTTTTGTTTTTCTTTTGATGTTTCCATCTGCTACCATCACCTTTCCCTGTCTGGCAAACTGCCCTGGAATGGTCCAGGCTTAGGGCAGAATTCATCTTGGTAAACTCATCAGCTGCCTGAACATATATTCTATACCTTACACGCACTGGTACTGACATCCTCAGAATGTGCTCCCATTTTGCAAAAGAGGAAAACAGATGCTCAGACATTAAGACTCTTAAGTCGATAGCAGGCGGCAGAGCTAGAATTTGGACAGGGTAAAATCTGGCTTCAGGATGAATGGACCTCAGAGAAGGGGAGAGGATCAGTGGGATGAGACAATCAGAGATAGTGGTCCCTGAACTTAGAGATCCTCGGCTTCTCTGAAGACTTTTGCTTCTTGCCACTCCCATTTGAACTCAGTCTCTCCACTGGGGGGGGGGGGATTTGGGAAAGGGTTGACCAGATGGGACTACTATAAAATGGGCTCAAAAATGACTCCCATTGGAGGCCTCAAGACCCACAGGGGCAGACCTTCACTCATAGAGAGCAGGGCTGGGGGGCGCAGGCACTGGCCCATCTACTCAGGGATTTTGTGGGCATCTCTTTACAGCAAATGGGACTTCAAGGAGCTACATGATAATGTAACTGCCCCAGCCTGCATGATGATGCACAGCTATAGACCCTAGAGTGACTGTTCTTGTGAATTAAGGAGATTTGCTTGCATTTGTGAGAGGTGGCCGAACTGCTGACCCAAGCCCTTATACTCCACTCCCTGGGATGAATCAGAACCCTTGCTCTACAGCCTCAGGCTCCATCCTTGCCTTTTCTGGGTCCTGAGTTCACAGGGGCAACAATAAAGGACCTTTCTCCAGAGCTTAGTGTCCCTTTCTTGGCATTGGGTTTGCTCACCCTTTATCTCCTTTCCTGATTTCTGCTGAGTGGAGGAAATGCCCCCAAAGCAGTCATGGACCCATCCCTGCAGGAGGATTATAATTCTTAACTCTTATGAAAGCCAGGCTTAGCCACAAATCTTGCTTGGGCCAATGAATTGTGATGGGAATTGACATGTGCCACTAGTAAGCAGGAATCTTAAGAGCCTTATGTGGTTCTGACATCTTTATTTTGCTCTTGCCACAAGACCAGCTGTTCCCAGAGAGGGCAGATCCTTCAGATTTGGTCCTGCAATGAAGAAGATCCCCTCAAGCAGAGCTTCTGCTGACCCACCATGACCATAAGCATGACCAAGACATGAAGCTCTGTGGTTGTTGGCCACTAAGATTTTGAGGTCACCAGTGGTTACCTCATCATACTTAACCTAAGCTGACCAATACAGGGGACCAAGTTCCATTATAAAATCCCCATATTTTGGGCTTTCCTCTGACGAAAAAGCCTAAAGCTTGTGGATATAGGGTGTTTGGGGCCTTCACATTCATTCAGCATCACCAGTAACTCAGGCAGCCTCTCTGGTTTCCTCTTCAGCATCTCCTGCTGGTCCAGTGTCCTGTCCGGTTCCCAGTGAGATTGTTCTAAGACATCTCAAAACCCCCTTAATAGTCTGCCACTTCACTTTCTCCATGCCCCTCACACCTCCATGCATTTGCTCTTGCAGTTCTCTATGCCTGGGATGCTCCTTTGCCCTGGCTTCCCTTGGGATATCTATTCCTTCGTTGGGCCCAAATCAACTGGTACCATCTGCACAGTCTACTCAGTTTGACTCCTGCTTTCCTCTTAGCGACCTTTATTAAATTTTATGGTATATATTGTACAGATGTAGTGGATCTCTATCCCATTTAAAAAATTCTTCAATTTTTTAATTGAATTTATATTTGCAAGCCTGGGTTCTTGAGACCGAGACCAATGAGAAGGTGCAGGCATCAGGCATTAGGATTAGGCACGGCCATTCCCTGGATCTGGCCCAGGCTCACTTACATATATGTAAGTGTCTCACTTAGATAGTCACGGTACAACAAAATTAAGGTCTGTCGGAACAATTGTTCTCCAACAAAGGCCATTTTGAATTAGGTAAGATAGCAATTTGGTCTGGTCCCTGCTATCTCTCTCTTTAGAATCTGAAAGTATGGGAATGAGATGCACGCCTGTATCCTGCTGCAGAGAAGAGAAACATAAAATGTGGTTCTCTTTCAGGACCATGGAGAAGAGTTGTCAGAAACTAGGAGTGGCCTCTTGCTCTTTGTTCAGAAAGCTTAGCTGAAATTCAGTTAATGGGAAAATGCAGGTGGACCAGATGTCTCATGATGATTTGGCGAAATGGATGAATCCATGTGCTTTCTCAGGATGCATTTTGCAATTGATGTGTTCAGTAAACACTCATGAGTGCTTACAACATGGCAGACACAGTGATTGAGTGTCAACGTCTAGTGCGTTGGGGTCCCTGGGTAAGAGTCGCGAAATCACCGGGACACAGGGGATGCAGAGCAAAGGCAGCACTTGCAACTGCATGCTGTCGTTTATTTTCCACATAGCTATATACTTGTAGCAATCAAGTAAGCATAACAATATGTACTTTCACACATAATGGGATTAAACTAACATCCTTGAAGAAAGATACATTAAAGAATTCTCTCAGCCACCCTTCCTCTGGAGACAGCATGTTGTTGTCCTAAGGAGGGACGCCTCTAATCTAGGCAAGAGCCACTTCTTGCAGATCCAGGCATTCAGAACTTGCAACATGAGATAAGGGGAAGAGAACATTTTCTCCTCCTTGCTCAGGTTTGCCTGGCTTTCCTAACTCTCACTGCAGTCCTTGAATGGCCCTGGCTCGCAAGGGGCCTGCAAGCCTATGCCATCTCAATTGAGAACCAGGATAGACACACCTGTCACCAGGATGCCTTCCTGGGGCTTTGTAGTTTATGGCAGAGGGAGAGCTGATAGAACAGGTGTTCTATCAGAGAAAGATGGAGTCACTCATGTCAAGCAGTAACTTATGTCAAGCACTGACATAAGCAGCCAAGGGCATTGCTGCTCAGAGAGGATATCGCTAAAACCAGCACAAGCTGATGGCTTCCAGAACTGGTAACTAGCTGAACCCAAGGACGTCTGCAAAGGCCCAAGACTGACTAAACTCCTTTAAAAAAGGAGGACTTTGCAGCAAACTGTCAGACTTTCCAAACACTGTCCCTTTCATATCTGACCATCAAAAAAGGCAATTGCCTGCAAAAGGTCTGCCCAGTTGATCTCTGAACACAACAGAGATCCTCCACTGCTTGAACAGAATAAGCAGCACGTGCAGAGAGCTGACCCAGACCAGACCAAGGCCTCCTCCCAACTGCGTGCTCACAGACTGACTCTGCATTTGGTTTGTTAACTTCTTACCCCCTGTTGTATCTTGCTTGTTGTATGACTTTGTCTTGTGCTTTGCTTTGTGTGACATGTATGAAGCCAAGTTAAATAGGTAGTAAAATGTCACTGAGTTTGGAATCCTGATCTTGCTTTACAGTTACGTTAAACTTGCTTTATTTTGGGCTGGGTCTGACCCATCTTTCCGTCTGTAGCTGTGAGCACAGATTATGGCACCCAGCAGCGGCTGATGAATGTCTGGGGAAGGAAATGCCTCGGACAATATTTCTTGGTCACCCCTGGGTCCGGCCCAGGGCAGAGACCCAGAAATGCACAGGACCTGCCTGGCAGAACAGCTGACCAAAGCTGCAAGGCTCTGTTTCAAAGGGACTTTGATTATTGCTCATTTAATCTCCTGTGGCCACACACTGCTTGGCGCACAGTAGGTGCACTAAAATACCTGTGAGACAAATGAAAGTGTGGTGCCCATAGTTAAGAAAAAGATTGAAATGGACGTTGTGGGGCAGGGGACTTCTCCTCCACCAGGCACCTACTGTGTGCCAGGCTCTTTACACATATTGTGTCTCTTCTTATCATTCAGTCCCACTTCATAAAAGACAAAGTAAGGCCCAGAGAGGCCAAGCCACTTCTCCAGGGTCACAGTGCCCCCTCCAGGCAGGGCTGCAAGATGCAGCCGAACTGAGATCTTGAGCTCCACTCCATCTCCTGGCTTACTATTGACCCCCTTCTGTGACCTTAGCTTTATATGCTGACCTTTCTGGGCATCCAGAAGCAGCAACAAAAGCTCTTTCTCCTTAGTCCTGAATTCATTTCTTGGTTGAACATCTGTTTCTGTGATGTCCTTTCCGGACTTGAGTTGTGCCAGGAAATCCCAACAGATTGCCCCCACATTCTGGGTCTTCCACTGTACCAGTGGGCTAGAGCTTAGAGGAGAGTGTTGTCGGGACCCTCAGTCCAGGCGGGCACCTCCTTCCAGCCCACTCTCCCTCGGGCCCCAGAGGGCTGGATCCAAGGTGCCTCCAAGTCCCTTCACATTGTGACCCCATCTGACTTCCCAGCCTCCCCCGACCCCATTTTGGGCACTTCTCCATGCCTTTGCTCATGCTGGTTCCTCTGCCTGCCGTTCCCTCCCTGACGCCATGTGCTGGGGACTGTTCATCCTTCAGAGTTCAGCTCAGATGTCACCTACCTCCTTTCCCACCTGCACTGTAGGGTCTCACAGCACTGTGCATATCCTTCCTTCACTGTTTTCTTTAAAGCATTTTATTGAGTATTTATTGTTCCATTTAATTTTTACCTTTCTGGGTGCTGGGAACACAGCATGCTCCCAGTGAGATGCCATCTCTGCCCTCAGGAGGTCTGTCGAAGTCTAGTGGGAGACACAGACCCATAGCCAGGTGATGACAGCACCATGTGATGGGTGACTACAGGGCAAGCTAGTAGTCAGAGACCCCAAGTCTGGGGTGCAGGGATGCAGGATAGACTTCCCGGAGGGTGGCATGTGACCTGAGACCGGTTGATTGAAGCAGATGGGAGTGGGGCATGAGGGATGCAGTGGGACCTGGGGATGAGAGAGTCTGGTACCCTCAAGAAATTGAACATGCTCCCATCTCATTTCAGCCTAGAGATGCAAAGTGGGGGTGTTGTGTTGGAAGAGTGAGAGGCAAGCTGAGAGGCGAAACTGGAGAGGCTAACAAGGACCAGAGTTTTGGCCGCAGGGAAGCATCTGGGACTAGAGAGCCATGGCTGGTTCCAAGCAAGGTGGGGGGGGATGGAATGTGCTTTGTTTAGCAAGATCCCTCTGATGTTATGTAGGAAGCAGGTGTAGAGGTCAGAGCCAAAGCAGAGAACTGAATCAGGAGGGATGTATAGTGGGTTAAAATAGTGTTGCTCAGAAATGCATGTCCACTTGGAACCTCAGAATGTGACCTTGCTTGAAATAGGGTCTTTACTGGGGTGCCTGGGTGGTTCAGTCGTTAAGCGTCTGCCTTCGGCTCAGGTCATGATCCCGGGGTCCTGGGATCGAGCCCCGCAGCATCGGGCTCCCTGCTCAGCGGAAGCCTGCTTCTCCCTCTCCCACTCCCCCTGCTTGTGTTTCTGCTCTCGCTGTGTCTCTCTCTGTCAAATAAATAACTAAATAAATCTTAAAAAAAAAAGAAATAGGGTCTTTACAGGTGTAATTAGATAAGGATCTCAAGATGAAATCATCCTGGGTGTTGAGCCCCTAACTGCTGGTGTCTAATGACTGGGGCCCTTATAAGGAGAGGAGAAGACATACAGACACAAGGAGAAGTTCATGTGAAGACTCAGGTAGAGATGGGAATGATGCCGTCATGGGTGCTGGCAGCCGCCAGAAGCCGGGAGAGAGGCATAGGGCTGATCCTCCCCCAGAGCCTCCAGAAGGAACTACCCTGCTGACACCTGGCCTCCAGACCTGGGAGAGAGCATATTTCTGGTTTTTTGAGCCACCCAGTGTGTGGCAATTTGTCTCCTCAGCCCCAGGAAACTAATTCAAGGGCGGGTGCTGTCTTCTAGGTCATATGTGCTCACACCAGGCGGGGGGCCTGGACCTGAGAACACGAGGAGTGGGGAGAGTAGACACTGAGCTGCACTGTGGCCCGAGAGCAAGGCAAGCCTGGCTGCTGGGGGCTGTGACGCCTTGGCACTGCCCCCTCCCTCCGTCCTCAGTCCTCAGCTTGGGGCAGCCTGGGCCCAGAGCAGGGCCATGCTTTAGAGATCCCACCTCAGGGGCCCCTCCCCCGCACCTCTGCTTCTGTGGAGGCCAGACAGCAGCCCCTCTTCTGGACCACTCCCAGGGGCTGGGACCCAGGGTTTCCCCACCCAGCTCTGGGAAACCTGTGCTGTCCTCTCTGGGATGGCCCAGGGGTGCCTGTTTGTGGCGTGTGGATGGACTTGAGCTTTGAGAATGCAGTGTCCATAGTCCAGCATGCATGAGAACAGAGGAGTATGCTCAGAGAGTAGGGGAGGGGCTCCAGCCTCCTTTTGTATTCCTTCCGCTGTCCAGTTAGAGGCAGTCTTGTCACCGCCTTCTCCTGCCTTAACCATCCTCTGCACAGCCGGGCTGGGAGGCCTCAGGAAAGGTCTGGAGGCTGCATGTACTGCTCTGGGCTAATCTCAGGGAAGCCTCTGGAAGTCTCCCTGAGGGCCCGCCCCAACCTCCGCCAACCCGCCCCCCACCCCACCTGCCTTGGGCCCTGAGGGTGGCCCCGCCCACAACCTGCCTCTGCTGCCTACCTCCCCTGGGAAGCCTGTGGAATGCCACTGGAGTACAGCTAGATAAAGTGCAGGCGCAGCCTCCCGCCCTACCCACCCCGCTTCTGAGCTCCCGGTGTCGAGCGTGAGTGAGGGGACCCAGGGCTTCCTCTGCGACGCCCCCAGACAGTTCCCCGCCGCCGCCACCAACGGAGGCGAGTGTGCGCCCCTGGGTGCTTTTCGGGAGGAGGTGATGCAAGCGCGGGTTGCGGGGAAAGACTGTGGGTAATAAGAATGTGGGGGTGGCTCTTGGGACCCAGAACCCCGCTGAACGAAGTTTGAAGGAAACAGTTCGTGGGCGGATGCCTCAAATTCAGGAATCCTGCATCCAGGTCCTGTGTGCTTCCTGGTTATCGCTGCAGATCTTAGCGTGAAGGGTGTCTGTCAGGGACACCGGCGGTAGTCACCATCTTCCCGCTTCTGCTGTGTCGTGCTCTGAGAGTGTACGTCTGTGTGCACCTGCAGGGGTGCCTGTGGCCGCGACTCTGGAGTTGTGTGCTGGGTCCATCCCCGCGGTGGGGTCTCCGCCTCCGTGTGAGTGAGCGGGTCTGATCCTGAGCTGCAGGTGCATGTGGGCCTGCTGTGTGCCTATCGGTGTAGAGCTTAAGGCAGCTGTGCGTGTGTGTCTGTGTGTGTGTTGGGGGGGGTGGGAAGTGGAATGCAGGTATGTGGAGGTGTGGGGGCACACCCACATGTAGGTGTTTGTGAGACACAGGGGGCACCCAGATGCCAGTCTGTAAGAACGGGAGGCCGCCCACCCCTGAGGAGAGCTGTTCTGAGGTGCCTCCTCTTCTGCTCTCACACACACCTGGGCGGAGGCTCAGTGGCTGCCCTGGAAGGCACAGGAAAGCTTAAGGGCAGGTGGTGGGTTCTTCCTCCCTGATCTCCCCTCTGGCCCTAGGCACTCACTCTCTCCCTTTCTGGGGACAGGCTGGGCTGTGAACCAAGGGGGAGACAGCACAGAGGTAGAGGAGGACCGAGGAGGGTATGTTCTGCTTTCTAAAAAAATGGGGCAATTTCACATGATATAAAATTAAGCATTTTGAAGTTACACATCATTGGTGTTTAGCACATTCACAATGTTGTGCAACCATCACCCCTTTCTAGTTGCCAAATATTCTCATCACCCCAAAAGGAAACACTGCCTTCATTAGTAGTCACTTCCCCCTTGCCCCCTGCCCAGGCTCCAGCTTCCCCCCAACCCCTAATATGCTTGTTGTGTCTACGAATTTGCATATTTTAGGTATTTCATATTACCGGAATCAGACAAACTTTTGTTCAGACAACCTTTCATGCCTGGCTCTTTTTTCACATAGCATAATGTTTTCAAGGTTCATTTACGACGCTGCATGTGTTCGTACTTTGATGTGTAAAAAACACATGACATAAAATTTATTATCTTAACCATTTTTAAGTATGTAGTTCCGGTGGTGGTAAGGATATTCACATTGTTGCGTAATAGATCTGCAGAACTCTTTTCATCTTGCAAAACAGAGACTCTATACCCATTAAACAAAACTTGCAGTTTCCCACTCCCTGTAGTCCTTGGCAACCTCCATTCTACTTTGTTTCTATGAATTTGACTGCTCTAGATACCTCACATAAGTGGGATCGTACAGGATTTCTCCTTTTTGGGCGACTAGCTGATTCCACGTAGCATAATGTTCTCAAGGTTCATTCGCGTTGTGGCATGTGACAGGATTTCCTTCCTCTCAAGGCTGAATGCTCTTCCCTTGTATGGATATATCACATCTTGTTTACCCATCCATCCACCAATGGACACTGGGTTTTTTTTCTATCTCAAGGCTATTGTGACTAGTGCTTCTATGACCAGGAGTGTGCAAATATCTCTTCCAGACCCTGCTTTTGCCACTTTTGCATATATATCCAGAAGTGGGATGGCTGAGGCATAGGTAGTTCTACTTCTAACTTTTTGAGGACCATTCATACTGTTTTCTGCAGCCGTTGTACGACTGTGCGATCCCACCAACAATGCGCAGAGTTCTAATTTCTCTACCTCCTTGCCATTTAAATGGCACAACTCGGTGCCATTCAACCATCCGCAATATTGTGCCACCAACACCTGTATTTAGTTCCAAGAGATTTCACCACCCCAGAAGGAAATCTGCAACCCATTTAACAGTCACTCCCCATTGCCCCCTACTCCCGTTTCCTGGCAACTGCTAATAGGCTTTCTGTCTTGATGAGTTTACCTATTCTGGATATTTCAAATAAATGAAATCATACAATATGTGGTCTTTGTGGCTGGCTTCTTCCACTCAGCATATTGCCTTCGAGGTTCATCCATGTTGTAGCATGTTCAGTACTTCATGCTTTTGTATGCCTAAAAGATATTCCATCATATGGATACCACTTTCTGTTTATCCATTCATCTGTTGGTCCATCCTGCATTTTTAAAGAGGTGTTGCATTTTTGCATCAAGGCTGTCGATGGCAGAGAGAGGAAGAAAGATAGACAGAAAGACAGAGCGGTAACACTGGATGGAGCAGTTGCTTGGAAGGAGAGCTGTCCTCCCGGGGAGCTGGGGCAGATGTGAGTCAGTTGCCACTCGGGGAAGGATATGAGAGAACCCACAGCTGCGAGCCTTGGTTGCTCCACAAAGCAGGAAGTTGGGGACAGGAGAGTGGGTAGGGCTTGAGGAGAGGGAAGGGGATTCAGAGAAGAGCATCGGTGAGTGACCAGAGATAGAGTGCCTAGCAGGGGCCAGAGAATGTGACTCTGGTAATGCTGGTCAGTGCCACACCCTTGTGGGGGACTCACACAAGTTAGACCACACAACAACAATAGTAGCTAGGAGCTGAATGTGTATCTCCTCACCTAAGTGCCACTACAGCCCTGTGGAACGAAGATGATTATTCCATGTTCCCAGTGAGCCAGTAAGGGATAATGCTGAGAATTAACCAGAGCCTACATCCTCTCTATGCCACACAAGAGCGGTGACCTCCAGCTGAAGATAGCAATCAGGGTGTCGCTTGCACTTAAAATTCAGGAAGGATTTGGAATCACAGAGATGGAGAGAAGCTTGGAGTGGCCAGCATGCTCAAAGGCAGGAAAGCCGGGTGGTTGTGCATGGAGCCAATGACAGTAATAACAGTAGTTGTAATTATTATTATCAGTATTATTTTTTACAGCGTTCTTACTATGCGCCAGGGCCTGCATTACACAACTGAGGCTCACGATCTTCTGTGAACCCCAAGCAGCTCCCAGGAGTGCTGACAGTCATCATGAGCAGCAGGTCATGGAGGGACTGGCCATGGTGTGGAGGGTGAGGGCCCCCCAACCCCGGGGAAGTCCTCCTGAGCCAGGCTCAGCATGGACCCAGAACTTATACCCACCAGGCCGCCTTCCCTCTCTCCCCACCCAGTGATGGCCGCCACGCTGGACCTAAACCACAGCTCCGTGTCTGAATTCATCCTCGTGGGCTTCTCCACCTTCCCACCACGTCTCCTGCCCATCTTCTTCCTGCTGTTCCTGCTCATGTACCTGTTCACCCTGCTGGGGAACCTGCTCATCATGGCCACTGTCTGGAGCGAACGTGGCCTGCACATGCCCATGTACCTCTTCCTGTGTGCCCTGTCTATCTCCGAGATCCTTTACACCTTGTCCATCACCCCGCGCCTGCTGGCCGACCTGCTCTCCACACACCGCACCATCGCCTTTGCAGCCTGTGTTAGCCAGATGTTCTTCTCCTTCACGTTCGGCTTCACCCACTCCTTCCTGCTCACCGTCATGGGCTACGACCGCTATGTGGCCATCTGCCACCCCTTGCGCTACAACGTACTCATGAGCCCCCGTGGCTGCGCCTGCCTGGTGGCCTGTTCTTGGTCTGGTGGCTCTGTCATAGGGCTGGTGGTGGCCACAGCCATTTTTCACCTCACCTTCTGTGGACCCAATGAGATCCAGCATTTTGGATGTCATGTGCCTCCTCTCTTGAAGCTGGCCTGTGGAACTGATGTACCAGTAGTAGCCCTGGGTGTGGGCCTGGTGTGCATCACCAACTTGTTGGGTTGCTTTCTGCTCATCCTCCTCTCCTACACCTTAATTGTGGCTGCCATCTTGAAGATCCCGTCTGCTGAGGGCCGGCACAAAGCCTTCTCCACCTGTGTGTCCCACCTTATTGTGGTCATTGTGCACTATGGCTTTGCCTCTATCATCTACCTTAAGCCCAAGGGTCTGCACTCCCACAAAAGCAACACCCTGATGGCCATCACGTACACGGTCCTCACACCCTTCCTCAGTCCCATCATCTTCAGTCTCAGGAACAAGGAGCTGAAGACTGCCATGAAGAAGACCTTCCTCAGCAAACTCTATCCCTCCAGCATCTAAGTGGCCAGTGTGAAGGTGGTTTTAGAAGAAGGTAGAAGGATGACCATACCCTCACCTGTAGGATTACAATGTCTACCTAGTAGGATTGGTAAAAAGACGTGTGACAACCTCTATGACATAGCAGGTGCTCAATAAATGTGAACTTTTCTTCTTCTTCCTCCCTTGGTTTGTGTCTTGGCTATTAGTTTTATTTGTAATCAAACAGCTTTCTTGAGATATAATCCACATGCCATATAATTCACCCATTTAAAGTACACAGTTCAATTGGTCTATAGTATATTCAGAGTTATGTGATCATCACCACCATCAATTTGAAACATTTTTGTCACCCGAAAAGGAAACCCCTACCCATTCAGTCCCCATTTCTTCTCCAACTCCCATAACCCCCAGCTATAGGAAACCACTTTTTTTCCAGAAAATATTGTTTAATTTTTTTAAAAATTGAAGTATAGTTGCCACACGATGTTATTTTAGTTTCAATTGTACAGCATAGCATAGTGACTTGACGCCACACAATGCTATTACAATACCATTGACTACATTCCCTATGCTGTACCTTTCATCCCCGTGACTTACTCATTCCACTTTCCTGTTCTGAACATTTCATATAAATGGAATTACACAAGGTGGTCATTTTGACTGAGTCCTCTCGCTTAGCACAATGTGTTCAAGGTTCCTTTATATTGTGGATGTATGAGACCTTCATTCCTTTTTATTGCCAAATACTATTCCATTCTGTGCACATACTGTATTTCTTTCTTTCTTTTTTTTAATTTAAATTTTAGTTAGTTAACATACAGTGCAATATTGGTTTCTGGAGTAGAATTCAGTGGTTCATCACTTACATACAACACCCAGTGCTCATCACAAGTGCCCTCCTTAATATTCATCACCCTCCCAGCCCATCCCTCACCCACCTCCCTCCATCAACCCTCAGTTTTTTCTCCATCATTAAGAGTCTCTTATGGTTTTTTCCCCTCTCTCCCATTTCCCCCTTCCCATACCTTCATGTGTTTTTTTCTTAAATTCCATATACGAGTGAAATCATATGGTGTTTGTCTTTTTCTGAGTGACTTATTTCCCTTAGCATTAGCTCCATCTTTCAAATGACAAGATTTCATTTTTTTGATTGCTGAATAATATTCTGTTGTATATATCTATACCTTATCCATTCCTCAATCAGTGGACACTGGGGCTCTCTGCATAGTTTGGCCATTGTTGATAATGGGACATAACTGTATTTCATCCGTCCGTTTATTGCTTGCTGAACTTCTCAGTATTTCTACTTTTTGCTATTTTGAGTCATGCCACCAGGAATGTTTGTGTACCCTTTTTTCTTGAATATATGGTTTCACACTGCTGCATGTATACTATGGAGTGGATTTTTTTGATCCAATGGTAACTCTGTTTAATTTTTAAAGAAAGTTCCAGACTGTTTTCCAAAGTGGCTGTACCCCTCTATATTCCCACCAGCAATGTAGTAGGGTTCAAATTTCTCCACATCTTTGCCAACATTTGTTATTACCTGTCCTGTTAGTTATAGCTATCTGAGTGGTAAGAAGTGGTATCTCGTGGTGGTTTTGATTTTCATTTCATGATACGTAATGATGTTGTGCATCTCATCACATGCTTGTCAGCCATTTCTATGTGTTCTTGGAGAAATGCTGTTGAGACATTTCACCTATTTTTTAAATTGGCTTGTTTGTCTTTTTGTTGAGTTGTAATAATTCTTCATAGTTTCTAGTTATAAGGTCTTTATCAGATAGGTGAGTTTCAAGTATTGTCTCACATTCTATGAGTTGTCTTTTCACTCTCTTGTTGATATTCTTTGCAGTACAGAAGATTTTAATTCTGATGACATCCAATTTATATATTGGTTTCCTTTATTGCTTATGGTTTTGGTGTCATGTCTAAGAAATGATTGCTTAATCCAAGGTCATGGAGATGTACAGCCATGTTGTCCTCTAAGAACATTATAGTTTTAGCTTTTACATTTAGGCCTTTGATCCATTTTGAATTAATTTTTGTACATAGCATGAAGTAGGGGCTGAATCTTAGATTTTTTTTAAATTAACATAAAATTTATTATTTGTTTCAGTGGTACAGGTCTGTAATTCCTCAGTCTTACACAATCCACAGTGCTCACCATAACACCTACCCTCCCCAATGTCCATCACCCAGACACCCCATCCGTCCCACCCCCTCCACGGCAGCAACCCTCAGTTTGTTTCCTGAGATTAAGAGTCTCTTTATAGATTTTGGACACCAGCCCTTTATCTGTAGTGTCTTTTGCAAATATCTTCTCCCATTCTGTAGGTTGCCTCTTCGTTTGGTTGACTGTTTCCTTTGCTCTGCAGAAGGATGTATTGTATGGTGACTAACATAACATAATAAAATAAAATTTAAAAAAAGAGTCTCTTATAGTTTGTCTCCCTCTCTGGTTTCGTCTGGTTTCATTTTTTCCTCTCTTCCCCTATGATCCTCTGTCTTGTTTCTCAAATTCCTCATATCAGGGAGATCATATGATAATTGTCTTTCTCTGATTGACTTATTTTACTCAGCTTAATATCCTCTAGTTCGATCTATGTCATTGCAAATGGCAAGATTTCATTTCTTTTGATGGCTGCACAATATTCCATTGCATATATATACCACATCTTTTTTATCCATTCATGTGTCAGTGGACACCTGGGCTCTTTCCATAGTTTGGCTGTTGTGGACACTGCTGCTATAAACACTAGGGTGCAGTTGCCCCTTCAGATCGCTATGTTTGTATCTTTGGGGTAAATACCCAGTAGTGCAATTACTGGGTCTAGGGTAGCTCTATTTTCAACTTTTTGAGGAACCTCCATACTGCTTTTCAGAGCGGCTGCACTGGCTTGCATTCCCACCAACACTGTAGGAGGGTTCCCCTTTCTCCGCATCCTCACCAACATCTGTCGTTTCCTGACTTGTGAATTTTAGCCATTCTGACTGGTGTGAGGTGGTATCTCATTGAGGTTTTGATTTGGATTTCCCTGATGCCGAGCAATGTTGAGCAATTTTTCATGTGCCTGTTGGCCATTTGGATGTCTTCTTTGGAAAAATGCCTGTTCATCTCTTCTGCCCATTTCTTGATTGGATTATTTGTTCTTTGGGTGTTGAGTTTGATAAGTTCTTTATAGATGTTGGATACTAGCCCTTTATCTGATATGTCATTTGCAAATATTTTCTCCCATTCTGTCGGTTGTCTTTTGGTTTTGTGGACTGTTTCTTTTGCTGTGCAAAAGCTTTTTATCTTGATGAAATCCCAATAGTTCATTTTTGCCCTGGCTTCCCGTGCCTTTGGTGATGTTTCTAGGAAGAAGTTGCTGCGGCTGAGGTCGAAGAGGTTGCTTCCTGTGTTCTCCTTTAGGATTTTGATGGACTCCTGTCTCACGTTTAGGTCTTTCAAACATTTGGAGTCTATTTTTGAGTGTGGTGTAAGGAAATGGTCCAGTTTCATTCTTCTGCATGTGGCTGTCCAATTTTCCCAACACCATTTGTTGAAGAGACTGTCTTTTTGCCATTGGACATTCTTTCCTGCTTTGTCAAAGATAAGTTGACCGTAGAGTTGAGGGTCCATTTCTGGGCTCTCAATTCTGTTCCATTGATCTATGTGTCTGTTTTTGTGCCCAGCACCATACTGTCTTGATGATCACAGCTTTGTAATAGAGCTGGAAGTCCGGAATTGTGATGCCACCAGCTTTGCTTTTCTTTTTCAATATTCCTCTGGCTATTCGGGGTCTCTTCTGGTTCCATACAAATTTTAGGATTATTTGTTCCATTTCTTTGAAAAAAGTGGATGGTATTTTGATGGGGATTGCATTGAATATGTAGATTGCTCTAGGGAACATTGACATCTTCACAATGT
The DNA here is from genome assembly GCF_037043125.1 of Eumetopias jubatus. Classification (NCBI taxonomy): domain Eukaryota; kingdom Metazoa; phylum Chordata; class Mammalia; order Carnivora; family Otariidae; genus Eumetopias; species Eumetopias jubatus. Next base: position 206,300,569 of record NW_028274807.1, read on the forward strand.
TGGTTCTCCCAATCCCTGAGCATGGAACGTTTTTCCATTTCTTTGTGTCTTCTTCAATTTCTTTCCTGAGTATTTTATAATTTTCTGAGTACAGATCCTTTGCCTCTTTGGTTAAATTTATTCCTAGGTATCTTATGGTTTTGGGTGCCATTGTGAATGGGATCGACTCCTTGATTTGTCTCTCTTCTGTCTTGTTGTTGGTGTATAGGAATGCCACTGATTTCTGTGCATTGATTTTATAGCCTGCTACTTGACTGAATTCCTGTATGAGTTCTAGCAGTTTTGGGGTGGAGTCTTTTGGGTTTTCCACATAAAGTATCATATCATCTGCAAAGAGTGAGAGTTTGGCTTCCTCTTTGCCAATTTGGATGCCTTTGATTTCTTTTTGTTGTCTGATTGCTGTGGCTAGGACTTCCAATACTATGTTGAATAGCAGTGGTGAGAGTGGACATCCCTGTCGCATTCCTGACCTTAGGGGAAAAGCTCTCAGCTTTTCCCCGTTGAGAATGATATTCGCTGTAGGTTTTCCGTAGATGGCTTTTATGATATTGAGGTACGTACCCTCTATCCCTATACTCTGAAGAGTTTTGATCAAGAAAGGATCCTGTACTTTGTCAAATGCTTTTTCTGCATCTATTGAGAGAATCATATGATTCTTGTTCTTTCTTTTGTTAATGTATTGTATCACGTTGATTGATTTGCGGATGTTGAACCAGCCTTGCAGCCCAGGGATAAATCCCACTTGGTCGTGGTGAATAATCCTTTTAATGTACTGTTGGATCCTATCGGCTAGTATTTTGGTGAGAATTTTTGCATCCATGTTCATCAAGGATATTGGTCTGTAATTCTTCTTTTTGATGGGGTCTTTGTCTGGTTTTGGGATCAAGGTAATGGTGGCCTCATAAAATGAATTTGGAAGTTTTCCTTCCATTTCTATTTTTCGGAACAGTTTCAGGAGAATAGGTATTAATTCTTCTTTAAATGTCTGATAGAATTCCCCTGGGAAGCCATCTGGTCCTGGGCTTTTGTTTCTTGGGAGATTTTGGATGACTGCTTCAATTTCCTTAGTGGTTATAGGTCTGTTCAGGTTTTCTATTTCTTCCTGGTTCAGTTTTGGTAGTTGATACAACTCTAGGAATGCACCCATTTCTTCCAGATTATCTAATTTGCTGGCATAGAGTTGCTCATAATATGTTCTTATAATTGTTTGTATTTCTTTGGTGTTGGTTGTGATCTCTCCTCTTTCATTCATGAATTTGTTGATTTGGGTCATTTCTCTTTTCTTTTTGATCAGTCTGGCCAGGGGTTTATCAATCTTGTTAATTCTTTCAAAGAACCAGCTCCTAGTTTCGTTGATCTGTTCTACTGTTCTTTTGGTTTCTATTTCATTGATTTCTGCTCTGATCTTTATGATTTCTCTTCTCCTGCTGGGTTTAGGGTTCATTTGCTGTTCTTTCTCCAGCTCCTTTAGGTGTAGGGTTAGGTTGTGTATTTGAGACCTTTCTTGTTTCTTGAGAAAGGCTTGTATTGCTATATACTTTCCTCTTAGGACCGCCTTTGCTGTATCCCAAAGATTTTGGACAGTTGTGTTTTCATTTTCATTGGTTTCCATGAATTTTTTTAATTCTTCTTTAATTTCCTGGTTGACCCATTCATTCTTTAGTAGGATGCTCTTTAGCCTCCATGTATTTGAGTTCTTTCCGACTTTCCTCTTGTGGTTGAGTTCTAGTTTCAAAGCATTGTGGTCTGAAAATAGGCAGGGAATGATCCCAATCTTTTGGTACCGGTTGAGACCTGATTTGTGACCTAGGATGTGATTAATTCTGGAGAATGTTCCATGGGCACTAGAGAAGAATGTGTATTCCATTGCTTTGGGATGGAATGTTCTGAATAAGTCTGTGAAGTCCATTTGGTCCAGTGTATCATTTAAAGTCTTTATTTCCTTGTTGATCTTTTGCTTAGATGATCTGTCCATTTCAGTCAGGGGGGGGTGTTAAAGTCCCCCTCTATTACTGTATTGTTGTCAATGTGTTTTTTTGCTTTTGTTATTAATTGCCTTCTATAATTGGCTGCTCCCATGTTCGGGGCATAGATATTTACAATTGTTAGATCTTCTTGTTGGATAGACCCTTTAAGTAGGATAGAGTGTCCTTCCTCATCTCTTAATACACTCTTTGTTTTAAAATCTAGTTTGTCTGGTATTAGGATTGCCACCCCAGCTTTCTTTTGGTGTCCATTAGCATGGTAAATGGTTTTCCACCCCCTCACTTTCAATCTGGGGGTGTCTTTGGGTCTAAAATGAGTCTCTTGCAGACAGCATATGGATGGGTCTTGTTTTTTAATCCAATCTGATAGCCTGTGTCTTTTGATTGGGGCATTGAGCCCATTTACATTCAGGGTAACTATTGAAAGGTATGAATTTAGTGCCATTGTATTGCCTGTAAGGTGACTGTTACTGTATGCTGTCTGTGTTCCTTTCTGATCTTTGCTGCTTTTAGGCTCTCTCTTTGCTTAGAGGACCCCTTTCAATATTTCTTGGAGGGCTGGTTTCGTGTTTGCAAATTCCTTTAGTTTTTGTTTGTTCTGGAAGCTTTTGATCTCTCCTTCTATTTTCAATGACAGCCTAGCTGGATATAGTATTCTTGGCTGCATTTTTTTCTCGTTTAGTGCTCTGAAGATATCTTGCCAGTCCTTTCTGGCGTGCCAGGTCTCTGTGGATAGGTCTGTTGCCAGTCTAATATTTTTACCATTGTAGGTTACATATCTCTTCTCCCGAGCTGCTTTCAGGATTTTCTCTTTGTCTCTGAGACTCGTAAGTTTTACTATTAGATGTCGGGGTGTTGACCTATTATTATTGATTTTGGGAGGGGTTCTCTGTGCCTCCTGGATTTTGATGCCTGTTTCCTTCCTCACATTAGGGAAGTTCTCTGCTATTATTTGCTCCAATATACCTTCTGCCCCCCTCTCTCTCTCTTCTTCTTCTGGGATCCCAATTATTCTAATGTTGTTTCATCGTATCATATCACTTATCTCTCGAATTCTGCCCTCGTGATCCTGTAGTTGTTTCTCCCTCTTTTTCTCAGCCTCTTTATTTTCCATCATTTGGTCTTCTATATCACTGATTCTCTCTTCTGCCTCATTTATCCTAGCAGTTAGTGCCCCCATTTTTTATTGCACCTCATCAATAGCCTTTTTGATTTCGACTTGGTTAGATTTTAGTTCTTTTATTTCTCCAGAAAGGGTTTCTCTAATAACTTCCACGCTTTTTTCAAGCCCAGCTAGTATCTTTAAAGTCATGATTCTGAACTCTAGGTCCGACATCGTACTAATGTCCGTATTGAGTAGGTCCCTGGCTGACGGTACTACCTCTTGTTCTTTTTGCTGAGGTGATTTTTTCGTCTTGTCATTTTGTCCAGAGGAGACTAGATGAATGAGAGAACAAAATGCTAACAGGTTTACAACGTCCCCAGCAAATATACTGTATACAAATCAGAAAAGACCTGAAACCAGGGGAAAAGAAAGGGAAAGAAAGAAAAAAGAAAGAGAAAAAAAAAGAAAAAAAACATAAAAACAAAAACAGAACAATACAAAAAAACCAGAATGTGATCAAATATGATCAGGCTAGTGCATAGATCAGTGCCACACACTAGATTTTGGGCGTATTTTGGTCTGTTAGAAAAAAGTGCCTCCTAAAATTTTAAAGGAAGAAAGACATATATGTACAAAATAAGGGTGATACAATGAAGGGATGGAAGATGACTGTAAAGATGAAAATTATAAAAGATTTTATAAAAGGACTTGATAAGATAAGAAGTTGTTTGAGAAAAGAAAGAAGATTTAAGAAAAAAAAAAGAAAAAAGGGAGAGAATGTGATCAGGCAGGAGACTAGAACAGAGCCATACACTAGAGATTTAGGGTATATTTTGGTCTGTTAAAAGAAACTGTATCTCAAAATTTTAAAGAGAGAACAACTTATATATATATGCCAAAAATAAGGGTAACTACTATGAAGGGATAAAATATGACTCTAAAAATGAAAAATAAAAAATGTTTTTTTTTAAAGGGATTGATAAGATGTTGGTTGAAAAAGGGAAAAAAACAGTTAACAAAAATTAACTTTGATGAACTAATAAATCATGGTAAAAAAAAAGCCATGAATTCTTTGTGCAGTATTCCCCTAGCGCTGGAGTTCTCCCGTTCTCCTTGATGGGTAAACTTGGTCTTGGCTTGCTGGCTGTTCATGCTGATCTTCTGGGGGAGGGGCCTGTTGCTGTGGTTTCCAAATGTCTTTGCCGAGGCTGAATTGCCCCGCCCTTGTCAGTCCGTGCTGAGCAAGCAGCTGGGGTTTGCTCTCGGGAGCTTTTGTTCCCTGCAGGGTCTCCATACAGCCTTGGAGGACCAGGGCAAAAATGGTGGCCTCCCAATCTCCACCCGGAGGAGCTGAGAACTCGGGGCCCCGCTCCTCAGTGCGCCCACAGAGAAAAGCAGTCACTCCCTTGTCACCGGTCTCCGGCCGCTCTCCGTTCTCACCCGGCCTGTGACCGAGCGTTGCTATCTCTGGCACCCGACCCCGTGTGGAGTCTCCAAACCCAGCAGATCCCTGCGGTGCGTTCCTGCGCCACTCCTCCCCGGGAAGGAAGGGGAGTCTCCCCGGATCTGCCGTCTGTTGGGTCCCTGCTGGAGGAGCAGTGGCCCGACTGGGCCGCAGATCACAGTTTATGGCCACCCCAAGCTGAGAGCCCGCGCCTCAGCTCCGTCTCTGCAGCCGGCTTCCCCGCTCCGATACCTGGGAGCTCTGGCACACTCAGGCTCCCCCGGTCTTTCTGTGACCCCAAGGGTCCTGAGACCACACTGTCCTGGGAGGATTCCACCCCCTGCTTACCCACTGCAGCGACGTCCCTCAGCGGAGCCGGCTTCTAACAGTTCCTATTTTGTGCTCCGGCTCTATCACTTGCCAGAAGCGGCCGACGGAGGCCCCCTCCCCTGCCGTCTATCCTCCCGAATATCGCCTCAGATTCACTTCTCCGCACGTCCTACCTTCCAGTAAGTGGTTGCTTCTCTGTTCAGATAGTTGTTGCTACTCTCCTCTTTGATCTCCTGTTGAGTTCGTAGGTGTTCAGAATGGTTTGATCCCTATTCAGCTGAATTCCTGAGACCAGACGAAATCCAGGTCTCCTACTCCTCCGCCATCTTGCTCCGTCGATGGTCTTTTGATAGGGATTGCATTGAAAGTGTAGATTGCTCTGGGCAGCATAGACATTTTCTCAGTGTTTTTTTCTTCCAATCCATGAACATGGAATATTTTCCCATCTCTTTGTGTCTTCTTCAATTTCTTTCATAAGTGTTCTGTAGAGTCTAGAGTATAGATCCTTTACCTCCTTGGTTAAGTTTATTCCTAGGTATCTTATGGTTTTTGGTGCTATTGTAAATTGAATCGATTCCTTAATTTCTCTTTCTTCAGTCACACTGTTATTGTATAGAAATGGAACTGATTTCTGTGTATTGGTTTTGTATCCTGCCACATTGCTGAATTGCTGTATGAGTTCTAGCAATTTGGGGGTAGAGTCTTTTGTATTTTCCACATAAAGTATCATGTCATCTGTGAAGAGAGAGAGTTTGACTTCTTTGCCAGTTTGAATGTCTTTTATTTCTTTTTGTTGTCTGATTGCTGAGGCTAGAACTTCTAGTACTATGTTGAAAAAAAGTGGTGAGGGTGGCCATCCCTCTCATGTTGCTGACCTTAAATGGAAAGCTCTCAGTTTTTCCCCACTGAGAATGATATTCGCTGTGGGCTTTTCATAGATGGCTTTTATGATGTTGAGGGATGTTCCCTCTATCCCTATATTTTGAAGAGTTTTAATCTGGAGGGGATGCTGTATTTTGTCAAATGCTTTTTCTGCATCAGTTGGGAGGATCATATGGTTCTTCTCTCTTCTTTTGTTAATGTGCACTATTACGTTGTTTGATTTGCCATGTTGAACCACGTTTGTATCCCAGGAATAAACCCCACCTGGTCATGGTGAATAATCTTTTTAATGTACTGTTGGATCCTATTGGCTAGGATCTTGGTGAGTATTTTGGCATCCATGTTCATCAGGGATATTGGTCTGTAATTCTCCTTTTTGATGGGGTCTTTGTCTGGTTTTGGGATCAGGGTAATGCTGGCCTCATCAACTGAGTTTTGAAGTTTTCCTTCCATTTCTATTTTTTGAAACAGCTTCAGTAGAATAGGCATGATTTCTTCCTTAAATGTTTGGTAGAAGCCATCTGGCCCTGGACTCTTGTTTTTGGGAAGTTTTTGATTACTCTCTCAATTTCCTCCCAGTTATTGGTCTGCTCAGATTGTCTATTTCTTCCTGTTTCAGTCTTGGAAGTTTATAAGTATCCGGGAATGCATCCATTTCTGCTACATTGCCAAGTTTGTTCGCATATTGCTGCTGGTAACAAATTCTGATAATTATCTCAATGTCCTTGGTATTGGTCATGATTTCTGTACCTTTCATTCATGATTTTATTAATTTGGGTCCTTTCTCTTTTCTTTTGTATAAGTCTGGCCAGAGGTTTATTGATCTTATTAATTCTTTCAATGAACCAGCTTCTACTTTTGTTGATCTCTTCTACTGTCCTTCTAGTTTCTATTTCATTGATCTCTGCTCTAATCTTTATTATTTCTCTTCTCCTGCTTGGTTTAGGCTCTATTTGCTGTTCTTTCTCCGGGTCCTTTAGGTGTACGGTTAGTTTGTGCATTAGGGATGTTTCTAATTTTTAGAGAGAGGCTTGGATGGCTTTGTACTTCCCTGAAGGACTGCCTTTGCAGTATCCCATAGATTTTGGACCAATGTGTTTTCATTCTCATTAGTTTCAATGAATTGTTTAAGTTCTTCTTTAATTTCCTGGTTGACCCATTCATTCTTTAGCAGGATACTTTTTAACCTCCAAATGTTTGCGTTCCTTCCAAATTTTTCCTGGTGGTTGAGTTCCAGTTTCAAACCATTGTGTTCTGAAAATATGCAGGGAATAATTTCAGTCTTTTGGTATCGGTTGAGATCTGATTTGTGACCCAGTATGGGATCCATTCAGGAGAAAGTTCTGTGTGCACTTGAGAAGAATGAGTATTCTGTTGTTTTAGGATGGAATGTTCTATATATGTCTAAGAAGTCCATTTGGCCCAATATGTCCCTCAAAGCTCTTGTTTCTTTGTTGATCTTCTGCTTAAGCGATCTATCTATTGTTTTGAGTGGAGTGTTGAAATCTCCTACTATTAATGCATTATTATCAGTATGTTTCTCTTTTTGGTTATTAATTGGTTTATATAATTGGTTGCTCCCATGGTGAAGGCATAGATATTTTGGAATTTTACCTCGCAGTATACCTTCTCCCTTCTAGGACTTCCCGACATCAACTGGGCAGGTGACATCTTGATAAGCCTCTTCAAAGAGGGCCAGAAAGACAACCACAGGTGGATGGATGGCTCAACCCCCACTTACATGTGAGTCTCCCTGTCTGTGATGCAGTTGCCCATAACCACCTACGACAGTCCCCCCACCCCCAAGAGACTGGCAAGGCTTTTGAAGAGTGAGTTTATGACCACTCACTATTTACCTGCAGCAACTCCCAAACAACATGCCACACTTTCTACCACAACAGCTATTGTTGTTTTGTTACTTGGGGAGGGTATTCCCATTTAAGTGCTTGAGAAACAATGGATTCAATGCCAAACTGGTTCTTTGTTGCAGGACTTCTCAGAGCCCTGAAAGTACTAATATGCAGGTTGGGCCTATTCAGGAGTATAATAATGTAGCACTTGCCAACTGTATGAGTTTCTTGTGGCCTCTGTAACAAAGAGCCACAAACTGTGTGGCTTAACACAACAGAAACTTACTCTTCCACAGTTCTGGAGGCCAGAAGTCCCAAACCAACATGTCAGCAGAGCTACACTCCCTCCAAAGACTGTAGAGGAGGATCTTTTCCTGTCTCTTCTAGCTTCTGGTGGCTGTAGGTATTCCTTGGCTCGTTGGCCCGTCCCTCCAATCCCTGCCTCTGTGGTCACACACCCTACTCTTCTCTGTGCCTTCTCTCTTTTGTCCCTTATAAGGACACTTGTCATTGGGTTCAGGGCTCACTCGGTTAATCCAGGATGATCTCATCTCAATATCCTTCACTAAATTTCATTTGCAAAGACCCTTTTCCCAAATAAGGTCACATTCACAGATACCTGGGGTTAGGATATGGGCATATCTTTTTGGTGGGGACAACATTGAACCCACTATGCCTTCCTGGCAGTAACCGGCCTCCTCACAATTTTTGTTTTTCTTTTGATGTTTCCATCTGCTACCATCACCTTTCCCTGTCTGGCAAACTGCCCTGGAATGGTCCAGGCTTAGGGCAGAATTCATCTTGGTAAACTCATCAGCTGCCTGAACATATATTCTATACCTTACACGCACTGGTACTGACATCCTCAGAATGTGCTCCCATTTTGCAAAAGAGGAAAACAGATGCTCAGACATTAAGACTCTTAAGTCGATAGCAGGCGGCAGAGCTAGAATTTGGACAGGGTAAAATCTGGCTTCAGGATGAATGGACCTCAGAGAAGGGGAGAGGATCAGTGGGATGAGACAATCAGAGATAGTGGTCCCTGAACTTAGAGATCCTCGGCTTCTCTGAAGACTTTTGCTTCTTGCCACTCCCATTTGAGCTCAGTCTCTCCACTGGGGGGGGGGGGGGGATTTGGGAAAGGGTTGACCAGATGGGACTACTATAAAATGGGCTCAAAAATGACTCCCATTGGAGGCCTCAAGACCCACAGGGGCAGACCTTCACTCATAGAGAGCAGGGCTGGGGGGCGCAGGCACTGGCCCATCTACTCAGGGATTTTGTGGGCATCTCTTTACAGCAAATGGGACTTCAAGGAGCTACATGATAATGTAACTGCCCCAGCCTACATGATGATGCACAGCTATAGACCCTAGAGTGACTGTTCTTGTGAATTAAGGAGATTTGCTTGCATTTGTGAGAGGTGGCCGAACTGCTGACCCAAGCCCTTATACTCCACTCCCTGGGATGAATCAGAACCCTTGCTCTACAGCCTCAGGCTCCATCCTTGCCTTTTCTGGGTCCTGAGTTCACAGGGGCAACAATAAAGGACCTTTCTCCAGAGCTTAGTGTCCCTTTCTTGGCATTGGGTTTGCTCACCCTTTATCTCCTTTCCTGATTTCTGCTGAGTGGAGGAAATGCCCCCAAAGCAGTCATGGACCCATCCCTGCAGGAGGATTATAATTCTTAACTCTTATGAAAGCCAGGCTTAGCCACAAATCTTGCTTGGGCCAATGAATTGTGATGGGAATTGACATGTGCCACTAGTAAGCAGGAATCTTAAGAGCCTTATGTGGTTCTGACATCTTTATTTTGCTCTTGCCACAAGACCAGCTGTTCCCAGAGAGGGCAGATCCTTCAGATTTGGTCCTGCAATGAAGAAGATCCCCTCAAGCAGAGCTTCTGCTGACCCACCATGACCATAAGCATGACCAAGACATGAAGCTCTGTGGTTGTTGGCCACTAAGATTTTGAGGTCACCAGTGGTTACCTCATCATACTTAACCTAAGCTGACCAATACAGGGGACCAAGTTCCATTATAAAATCCCCATATTTTGGGCTTTCCTCTGACGAAAAAGCCTAAAGCTTGTGGATATAGGGTGTTTGGGGCCTTCACATTCATTCAGCATCACCAGTAACTCAGGCAGCCTCTCTGGTTTCCTCTTCAGCATCTCCTGCTGGTCCAGTGTCCTGTCCGGTTCCCAGTGAGATTGTTCTAAGACATCTCAAAACCCCCTTAATAGTCTGCCACTTCACTTTCTCCATGCCCCTCACACCTCCATGCATTTGCTCTTGCAGTTCTCTATGCCTGGGATGCTCCTTTGCCCTGGCTTCCCTTGGGATATCTATTCCTTCGTTGGGCCCAAATCAACTGGTACCATCTGCACAGTCTACTCAGTTTGACTCCTGCTTTCCTCTTAGCGACCTTTATTAAATTTTATGGTATATATTGTACAGATGTAGTGGATCTCTATCCCATTTAAAAAATTCTTCAATTTTTTAATTGAATTTATATTTGCAAGCCTGGGTTCTTGAGACCGAGACCAATGAGAAGGTGCAGGCATCAGGCATTAGGATTAGGCACGGCCATTCCCTGGATCTGGCCCAGGCTCACTTACATATATGTAAGTGTCTCACTTAGATAGTCACGGTACAACAAAATTAAGGTCTGTCGGAACAATTGTTCTCCAACAAAGGCCATTTTGAATTAGGTAAGATAGCAATTTGGTCTGGTCCCTGCTATCTCTCTCTTTAGAATCTGAAAGTATGGGAATGAGATGCACGCCTGTATCCTGCTGCAGAGAAGAGAAACATAAAATGTGGTTCTCTTTCAGGACCATGGAGAAGAGTTGTCAGAAACTAGGAGTGGCCTCTTGCTCTTTGTTCAGAAAGCTTAGCTGAAATTCAGTTAATGGGAAAATGCAGGTGGACCAGATGTCTCATGATGATTTGGCGAAATGGATGAATCCATGTGCTTTCTCAGGATGCATTTTGCAATTGATGTGTTCAGTAAACACTCATGAGTGCTTACAACATGGCAGACACAGTGATTGAGTGTCAACGTCTAGTGCGTTGGGGTCCCTGGGTAAGAGTCACGAAATCACCGGGACACAGGGGATGCAGAGCAAAGGCAGCACTTGCAACTGCATGCTGTCATTTATTTTCCACATAGCTATATACTTGTAGCAATCAAGTAAGCATAACAATATGTACTTTCACACATAATGGGATTAAACTAACATCCTTGAAGAAAGATACATTAAAGAATTCTCTCAGCCACCCTTCCTCTGGAGACAGCATGTTGTTGTCCTAAGGAGGGACGCCTCTAATCTAGGCAAGAGCCACTTCTTGCAGATCCAGGCATTCAGAACTTGCAACATGAGATAAGGGGAAGAGAACATTTTCTCCTCCTTGCTCAGGTTTGCCTGGCTTTCCTAACTCTCACTGCAGTCCTTGAATGGCCCTGGCTCGCAAGGGGCCTGCAAGCCTATGCCATCTCAATTGAGAACCAGGATAGACACACCTGTCACCAGGATGCCTTCCTGGGGCTTTGTAGTTTATGGCAGAGGGAGAGCTGATAGAACAGGTGTTCTATCAGAGAAAGATGGAGTCACTCATGTCAAGCAGTAACTTATGTCAAGCACTGACATAAGCAGCCAAGGGCATTGCTGCTCAGAGAGGATATCGCTAAAACCAGCACAAGCTGATGGCTTCCAGAACTGGTAACTAGCTGAACCCAAGGACGTCTGCAAAGGCCCAAGACTGACTAAACTCCTTTAAAAAAGGAGGACTTTGCAGCAAACTGTCAGACTTTCCAAACACTGTCCCTTTCATATCTGACCATCAAAAAAGGCAATTGCCTGCAAAAGGTCTGCCCAGTTGATCTCTGAACACAACAGAGATCCTCCACTGCTTGAACAGAATAAGCAGCACGTGCAGAGAGCTGACCCAGACCAGACCAAGGCCTCCTCCCAACTGCGTGCTCACAGACTGACTCTGCATTTGGTTTGTTAACTTCTTACCCCCTGTTGTATCTTGCTTGTTGTATGACTTTGTCTTGTGCTTTGCTTTGTGTGACATGTATGAAGCCAAGTTAAATAGGTAGTAAAATGTCACTGAGTTTGGAATCCTGATCTTGCTTTACAGTTACGTTAAACTTGCTTTATTTTGGGCTGGGTCTGACCCATCTTTCCGTCTGTAGCTGTGAGCACAGATTATGGCACCCAGCAGCGGCTGATGAATGTCTGGGGAAGGAAATGCCTCGGACAATATTTCTTGGTCACCCCTGGGTCCGGCCCAGGGCAGAGACCCAGAAATGCACAGGACCTGCCTGGCAGAACAGCTGACCAAAGCTGCAAGGCTCTGTTTCAAAGGGACTTTGATTATTGCTCATTTAATCTCCTGTGGCCACACACTGCTTGGCGCACAGTAGGTGCACTAAAATACCTGTGAGACAAATGAAAGTGTGGTGCCCATAGTTAAGAAAAAGATTGAAATGGACGTTGTGGGGCAGGGGACTTCTCCTCCACCAGGCACCTACTGTGTGCCAGGCTCTTTACACATATTGTGTCTCTTCTTATCATTCAGTCCCACTTCATAAAAGACAAAGTAAGGCCCAGAGAGGCCAAGCCACTTCTCCAGGGTCACAGTGCCCCCTCCAGGCAGGGCTGCAAGATGCAGCCGAACTGAGATCTTGAGCTCCACTCCATCTCCTGGCTTACTATTGACCCCCTTCTGTGACCTTAGCTTTATATGCTGACCTTTCTGGGCATCCAGAAGCAGCAACAAAAGCTCTTTCTCCTTAGTCCTGAATTCATTTCTTGGTTGAACATCTGTTTCTGTGATGTCCTTTCCGGACTTGAGTTGTGCCAGGAAATCCCAACAGATTGCCCCCACATTCTGGGTCTTCCACTGTACCAGTGGGCTAGAGCTTAGAGGAGAGTGTTGTCGGGACCCTCAGTCCAGGCGGGCACCTCCTTCCAGCCCACTCTCCCTCGGGCCCCAGAGGGCTGGATCCAAGGTGCCTCCAAGTCCCTTCACATTGTGACCCCATCTGACTTCCCAGCCTCCCCCGACCCCATTTTGGGCACTTCTCCATGCCTTTGCTCATGCTGGTTCCTCTGCCTGCCGTTCCCTCCCTGACGCCATGTGCTGGGGACTGTTCATCCTTCAGAGTTCAGCTCAGATGTCACCTACCTCCTTTCCCACCTGCACTGTAGGGTCTCACAGCACTGTGCATATCCTTCCTTCACTGTTTTCTTTAAAGCATTTTATTGAGTATTTATTGTTCCATTTAATTTTTACCTTTCTGGGTGCTGGGAACACAGCATGCTCCCAGTGAGATGCCATCTCTGCCCTCAGGAGGTCTGTCGAAGTCTAGTGGGAGACACAGACCCATAGCCAGGTGATGACAGCACCATGTGATGGGTGACTACAGGGCAAGCTAGTAGTCAGAGACCCCAAGTCTGGGGTGCAGGGATGCAGGATAGACTTCCCGGAGGGTGGCATGTGACCTGAGACCGGTTGATTGAAGCAGATGGGAGTGGGGCATGAGGGATGCAGTGGGACCTGGGGATGAGAGAGTCTGGTACCCTCAAGAAATTGAACATGCTCCCATCTCATTTCAGCCTAGAGATGCAAAGTGGGGGTGTTGTGTTGGAAGAGTGAGAGGCAAGCTGAGAGGCGAAACTGGAGAGGCTAACAAGGACCAGAGTTTTGGCCGCAGGGAAGCATCTGGGACTAGAGAGCCATGGCTGGTTCCAAGCAAGGTGGGGGGGGATGGAATGTGCTTTGTTTAGCAAGATCCCTCTGATGTTATGTAGGAAGCAGGTGTAGAGGTCAGAGCCAAAGCAGAGAACTGAATCAGGAGGGATGTATAGTGGGTTAAAATAGTGTTGCTCAGAAATGCATGTCCACTTGGAACCTCAGAATGTGACCTTGCTTGAAATAGGGTCTTTACTGGGGTGCCTGGGTGGTTCAGTCGTTAAGCGTCTGCCTTCGGCTCAGGTCATGATCCCGGGGTCCTGGGATCGAGCCCCGCAGCATCGGGCTCCCTGCTCAGCGGAAGCCTGCTTCTCCCTCTCCCACTCCCCCTGCTTGTGTTTCTGCTCTCGCTGTGTCTCTCTCTGTCAAATAAATAACTAAATAAATCTTAAAAAAAAAAGAAATAGGGTCTTTACAGGTGTAATTAGATAAGGATCTCAAGATGAAATCATCCTGGGTGTTGAGCCCCTAACTGCTGGTGTCTAATGACTGGGGCCCTTATAAGGAGAGGAGAAGACATACAGACACAAGGAGAAGTTCATGTGAAGACTCAGGTAGAGATGGGAATGATGCCGTCATGGGTGCTGGCAGCCGCCAGAAGCCGGGAGAGAGGCATAGGGCTGATCCTCCCCCAGAGCCTCCAGAAGGAACTACCCTGCTGACACCTGGCCTCCAGACCTGGGAGAGAGCATATTTCTGGTTTTTTGAGCCACCCAGTGTGTGGCAATTTGTCTCCTCAGCCCCAGGAAACTAATTCAAGGGCGGATGCTGTCTTCTAGGTCATATGTGCTCACACCAGGCGGGGGGCCTGGACCTGAGAACACGAGGAGTGGGGAGAGTAGACACTGAGCTGCACTGTGGCCCGAGAGCAAGGCAAGCCTGGCTGCTGGGGGCTGTGACGCCTTGGCACTGCCCCCTCCCTCCGTCCTCAGTCCTCAGCTTGGGGCAGCCTGGGCCCAGAGCAGGGCCATGCTTTAGAGATCCCACCTCAGGGGCCCCTCCCCCGCACCTCTGCTTCTGTGGAGGCCAGACAGCAGCCCCTCTTCTGGACCACTCCCAGGGGCTGGGACCCAGGGTTTCCCCACCCAGCTCTGGGAAACCTGTGCTGTCCTCTCTGGGATGGCCCAGGGGTGCCTGTTTGTGGCGTGTGGATGGACTTGAGCTTTGAGAATGCAGTGTCCATAGTCCAGCATGCATGAGAACAGAGGAGTATGCTCAGAGAGTAGGGGAGGGGCTCCAGCCTCCTTTTGTATTCCTTCCGCTGTCCAGTTAGAGGCAGTCTTGTCACCGCCTTCTCCTGCCTTAACCATCCTCTGCACAGCCGGGCTGGGAGGCCTCAGGAAAGGTCTGGAGGCTGCATGTACTGCTCTGGGCTAATCTCAGGGAAGCCTCTGGAAGTCTCCCTGAGGGCCCGCCCCAACCTCCGCCAACCCGCCCCCCACCCCACCTGCCTTGGGCCCTGAGGGTGGCCCCGCCCACAACCTGCCTCTGCTGCCTACCTCCCCTGGGAAGCCTGTGGAATGCCACTGGAGTACAGCTAGATAAAGTGCAGGCGCAGCCTCCCGCCCTACCCACCCCGCTTCTGAGCTCCCGGTGTCGAGCGTGAGTGAGGGGACCCAGGGCTTCCTCTGCGACGCCCCCAGACAGTTCCCCGCCGCCGCCACCAACGGAGGCGAGTGTGCGCCCCTGGGTGCTTTTCGGGAGGAGGTGATGCAAGCGCGGGTTGCGGGGAAAGACTGTGGGTAATAAGAATGTGGGGGTGGCTCTTGGGACCCAGAACCCCGCTGAACGAAGTTTGAAGGAAACAGTTCGTGGGCGGATGCCTCAAATTCAGGAATCCTGCATCCAGGTCCTGTGTGCTTCCTGGTTATCGCTGCAGATCTTAGCGTGAAGGGTGTCTGTCAGGGACACCGGCGGTAGTCACCATCTTCCCGCTTCTGCTGTGTCGTGCTCTGAGAGTGTACGTCTGTGTGCACCTGCAGGGGTGCCTGTGGCCGCGACTCTGGAGTTGTGTGCTGGGTCCATCCCCGCGGTGGGGTCTCCGCCTCCGTGTGAGTGAGCGGGTCTGATCCTGAGCTGCAGGTGCATGTGGGCCTGCTGTGTGCCTATCGGTGTAGAGCTTAAGGCAGCTGTGCGTGTGTGTCTGTGTGTGTGTTGGGGGGGGTGGGAAGTGGAATGCAGGTATGTGGAGGTGTGGGGGCACACCCACATGTAGGTGTTTGTGAGACACAGGGGGCACCCAGATGCCAGTCTGTAAGAACGGGAGGCCGCCCACCCCTGAGGAGAGCTGTTCTGAGGTGCCTCCTCTTCTGCTCTCACACACACCTGGGCGGAGGCTCAGTGGCTGCCCTGGAAGGCACAGGAAAGCTTAAGGGCAGGTGGTGGGTTCTTCCTCCCTGATCTCCCCTCTGGCCCTAGGCACTCACTCTCTCCCTTTCTGGGGACAGGCTGGGCTGTGAACCAAGGGGGAGACAGCACAGAGGTAGAGGAGGACCGAGGAGGGTATGTTCTGCTTTCTAAAAAAATGGGGCAATTTCACATGATATAAAATTAAGCATTTTGAAGTTACACATCATTGGTGTTTAGCACATTCACAATGTTGTGCAACCATCACCCCTTTCTAGTTGCCAAATATTCTCATCACCCCAAAAGGAAACACTGCCTTCATTAGTAGTCACTTCCCCCTTGCCCCCTGCCCAGGCTCCAGCTTCCCCCCAACCCCTAATATGCTTGTTGTGTCTACGAATTTGCATATTTTAGGTATTTCATATTACCGGAATCAGACAAACTTTTGTTCAGACAACCTTTCATGCCTGGCTCTTTTTTCACATAGCATAATGTTTTCAAGGTTCATTTACGACGCTGCATGTGTTCGTACTTTGATGTGTAAAAAACACATGACATAAAATTTATTATCTTAACCATTTTTAAGTATGTAGTTCCGGTGGTGGTAAGGATATTCACATTGTTGCGTAATAGATCTGCAGAACTCTTTTCATCTTGCAAAACAGAGACTCTATACCCATTAAACAAAACTTGCAGTTTCCCACTCCCTGTAGTCCTTGGCAACCTCCATTCTACTTTGTTTCTATGAATTTGACTGCTCTAGATACCTCACATAAGTGGGATCGTACAGGATTTCTCCTTTTTGGGCGACTAGCTGATTCCACGTAGCATAATGTTCTCAAGGTTCATTCGCGTTGTGGCATGTGACAGGATTTCCTTCCTCTCAAGGCTGAATGCTCTTCCCTTGTATGGATATATCACATCTTGTTTACCCATCCATCCACCAATGGACACTGGGTTTTTTTTCTATCTCAAGGCTATTGTGACTAGTGCTTCTATGACCAGGAGTGTGCAAATATCTCTTCCAGACCCTGCTTTTGCCACTTTTGCATATATATCCAGAAGTGGGATGGCTGAGGCATAGGTAGTTCTACTTCTAATTTTATGAGGACCATTCATACTGTTTTCCGCAGCTGTTGTACGACTGTGCAATCCCACCAACAATGCGCAGAGTTCTAATTTCTCTACCTCCTTGCCATTTAAATGGCACAACTCGGTGCCATTTAACCATCCACAATATTGTGCCACCAACACCTGTATTTAGTTCCAAGAGATTTCACCACCCCAGAAGGAAATCTGCAACCCATTTAACAGTCACTCCCCATTGCCCCCTACTCCCATTTCCTGGCAACTGCTAATAGGCTTTCTGTCTTGATGAGTTTACCTATTCTGGATATTTCAAATAAATGAAATCATACAATATGTGGTCTTTGTGGCTGGCTTCTTCCACTCAGCATATTGCCTTCGAGGTTCATCCATGTTGTAGCATGTTCAGTACTTCATGCTTTTGTATGCCTAAAAGATATTCCATCATATGGATACCACTTTCTGTTTATCCATTCATCTGTTGGTCCATCCTGCATTTTTAAAGAGGTGTTGCATTTTTGCATCAAGGCTGTCGATGGCAGAGAGAGGAAGAAAGATAGACAGAAAGACAGAGCGGTAACACTGGTTGGAGCAGTTGCTTGGAAGGAGAGCTGTCCTCACGGGGAGCTGGGGCAGATGTGAGTCAGTTGCCACTCGGGGAAGGATATGAGAGAACCCACAGCTGCGAGCCTTGGTTGCTCCACAAAGCAGGAGGTTGGGGACAGGAGAGTGGGTAGGGCTTGAGGAGAGGGAAGGGGATTCAGAGAAGAGCATCGGTGAGTGACCAGAGATAGAGTGCCTAGCAGGGGCCAGAGAATGTGACTCTGGTAATGCTGGTCAGTGCCACACCCTTGTGGGGGACTCACACAAGTTAGACCACACAACAACAATAGTAGCTAAGAGCTGAACGTGCATCACCTCACCTAAGTGCCACTACAGCCCTGTGGAACGAAGATGATTATTCCATGTTCCCAGTGAGCCAGTAAGGGATAATGCTGAGAATTAACCAGAGCCTACATCCTCTCCATGCCACACAGGAGCGGTGACCTCCAGCTGAAGATAGCAATCAGGGTGTCGCTTGCACTTAAAATTCAGGAAGGATTTGGAATCACAGAGATGGAGAGAAGCATGGAGTGGCCAGCATGCTCAAAGGCAGGAAAGCCGGGTGGTTGTGCATGGAGCCAATGACAGTAATAACAGTAGTTGTAATTATTATTATCAGTATTATTTTTTACAGCGTTCTTACTATGCGCCAGGGCCTGCATTACACAACTGAGGCTCACGATCTTCTGTGAACCCCAAGCAGCTCCCAGGAGTGCTGACAGTCATCATGAGCAGCAGGTCATGGAGGGACTGGCCATGGTGTGGAGGGTGATGGCCCCTCACCCCCGGGGAAGTCCTCCTGAGCCAGGCTCAGCATGGACCCAGAACTTGTGCCCACCAGGCCGCCTTCCCTCTCTCCCCACCCAGTGATGGCCACCACGCTGGACCTAAACCACAGCTCCGTGTCTGAATTCATCCTCGTGGGCTTCTCCACCTTCCCACCACGTCTCCTGCCCGTCTTCTTCCTGCTGTTCCTGCTCATGTACCTGTTCACCCTGCTTGGGAACCTGCTCATCATGGCCACTGTCTGGAGTGAACGTGGCCTGCACATGCCCATGTACCTCTTCCTGTGTGCCCTGTCTATCTCCGAGATCCTTTACACCTTGTCCATCACCCCGCGCCTGCTGGCCGACCTGCTCTCCACACACCGCACCATCGCCTTTGCAGCCTGTGTTAGCCAGATGTTCTTCTCCTTCACGTTCGGCTTCACCCACTCCTTCCTGCTCACCGTCATGGGCTACGACCGCTATGTGGCCATCTGCCACCCCTTGCGCTACAACGTACTCATGAGCCCCCGTGGCTGCGCCTGCCTGGTGGCCTGTTCTTGGTCTGGTGGCTCTGTCATAGGGCTGGTGGTGGCCACAGCCATTTTTCACCTCACCTTCTGTGGACCCAATGAGATCCAGCATTTTGGATGTCATGTGCCTTCTCTCTTGAAGCTGGCCTGTGGAACTGATGTACCAGTAGTAGCCCTGGGTGTGGGCCTGGTGTGCATCACCAACTTGTTGGGTTGCTTTCTGCTCATCCTCCTCTCCTACACCTTAATTGTGGCTGCCATCTTGAAGATCCCGTCTGCTGAGGGCCGGCACAAAGCCTTCTCCACCTGTGTGTCCCAACTTATTGTGGTCATTGTGCACTATGGCTTTGCTTCTATCATCTACCTCAAGCCCAAGGGTCTGCACTCCCACAAAAGCAACACCCTGATGGCCATCACGTACACGGTCCTCACACCCTTCCTCAGTCCCATCATCTTCAGTCTCAGGAACAAGGAGCTGAAGACTGCCATGAAGAAGACCTTCCTCAGCAAACTCTATCCCTCCAGCATCTAAGTGGCCAGTGTGAAGGTGGTTTTAGAAGAAGGTAGAAGGATGACCATACCCTCACCTGTAGGATTACAATGTCTACCTAGTAGGATTGGTAAAAAGACGTGTGACAACCTCTATGACATAGCAGGTGCTCAATAAATGTGAACTTTTCTTCTTCTTCCTCCCTTGGTTTGTGTCTTGGCTATTAGTTTTATTTGTAATCAAACAGCTTTCTTGAGATATAATCCACATGCCATATAATTCACCCATTTAAAGTACACAGTTCAATTGGTCTATAGTATATTCAGAGTTATGTGATCATCACCACCATCAATTTGAAACATTTTTGTCACCTGAAAAGGAAACCCCTACCCATTCAGTCCCCATTTCTTCTCCAACTCCCATAACCCCCAGCTATAGGAAACCACTTTTTTTCCAGAAAATATTGTTTAATTTTTTTAAAAATTGAAGTATAGTTGCCACACGATGTTATATTAGTTTCAATTGTACAGCATAGCATAGTGACTTGACGCCACACAATGCTATTACAATACCATTGACTACATTCCCTATGCTGTACCTTTCATCCCCGTGACTTACTCATTCCACTTTCCTGTTCTGAACATTTCATATAAATGGAATTACACAAGGTGGTCATTTTGACTGAGTCCTCTCGCTTAGCACAATGTGTTCAAGGTTCCTTTATATTGTGGATGTATGAGACCTTCATTCCTTTTTATTGCCAAATACTATTCCATTCTGTGTACATACTGTATTTCTTTCTTTCTTTTTTTTTAATTTAAATTTTAGTTAGTTAACATACAGTGCAATATTGGTTTCTGGAGTAGAATTCAGTGGTTCATCACTTACATACAACACCCAGTGCTCATCACAAGTGCCCTCCTTAATATTCATCACCCTCCCAGCCCATCCCTCACCCACCTCCCTCCATCAACCCTCAGTTTTTTCTCCATCATTAAGAGTCTCTTATGGTTTTTTCCCCTCTCTCCCATTTCCCCCTTCCCATACCTTCATGTGTTTTTTTCTTAAATTCCATATACGAGTGAAATCATATGGTGTTTGTCTTTTTCTGAGTGACTTATTTCCCTTAGCATTAGCTCCATCTTTCAAATGACAAGATTTCATTTTTTTGATTGCTGAATAATATTCTGTTGTATATATCTATACCTTATCCATTCCTCAATCAGTGGACACTGGGGCTCTCTGCATAGTTTGGCCATTGTTGATAATGGGACATAACTGTATTTCATCCGTCCGTTTATTGCTTGCTGAACTTCTCAGTATTTCTACTTTTTGCTATTTTGAGTCATGCCACCAGGAATGTTTGTGTACCCTTTTTTCTTGAATATATGGTTTCACACTGCTGCATGTATACTATGGAGTGGATTTTTTTGATCCAATGGTAACTCTGTTTAATTTTTAAAGAAAGTTCCAGACTGTTTTCCAAAGTGGCTGTACCCCTCTATATTCCCACCAGCAATGTAGTAGGGTTCAAATTTCTCCACATCTTTGCCAACATTTGTTATTACCTGTCCTGTTAGTTATAGCTATCTGAGTGGTAAGAAGTGGTATCTCGTGGTGGTTTTGATTTTCATTTCATGATACGTAATGATGTTGTGCATCTCATCACATGCTTGTCAGCCATTTCTATGTGTTCTTGGAGAAATGCTGTTGAGACATTTCACCTATTTTTTAAATTGGCTTGTTTGTCTTTTTGTTGAGTTGTAATAATTCTTCATAGTTTCTAGTTATAAGGTCTTTATCAGATAGGTGAGTTTCAAGTATTGTCTCACATTCTATGAGTTGTCTTTTCACTCTCTTGTTGATATTCTTTGCAGTACAGAAGATTTTAATTCTGATGACATCCAATTTATATATTGGTTTCCTTTATTGCTTATGGTTTTGGTGTCATGTCTAAGAAATGATTGCTTAATCCAAGGTCATGGAGATGTACAGCCATGTTGTCCTCTAAGAACATTATAGTTTTAGCTTTTACATTTAGGCCTTTGATCCATTTTGAATTAATTTTTGTACATAGCATGAAGTAGGGGCTGAATCTTAGATTTTTTTTAAATTAACATAAAATTTATTATTTGTTTCAGTGGTACAGGTCTGTAATTCCTCAGTCTTACACAATCCACAGTGCTCACCATAACACCTACCCTCCCCAATGTCCATCACCCAGACACCCCATCCGTCCCACCCCCTCCACGGCAGCAACCCTCAGTTTGTTTCCTGAGATTAAGAGTCTCTTTATAGATTTTGGACACCAGCCCTTTATCTGTAGTGTCTTTTGCAAATATCTTCTCCCATTCTGTAGGTTGCCTCTTCGTTTGGTTGACTGTTTCCTTTGCTCTGCAGAAGGATGTATTGTATGGTGACTAACATAACATAATAAAATAAAATTTAAAAAAAGAGTCTCTTATAGTTTGTCTCCCTCTCTGGTTTCGTCTGGTTTCATTTTTTCCTCTCTTCCCCTATGATCCTCTGTCTTGTTTCTCAAATTCCTCATATCAGGGAGATCATATGATAATTGTCTTTCTCTGATTGACTTATTTTACTCAGCTTAATATCCTCTAGTTCGATCTATGTCATTGCAAATGGCAAGATTTCATTTCTTTTGATGGCTGCACAATATTCCATTGCATATATATACCACATCTTTTTTATCCATTCATGTGTCAGTGGACACCTGGGCTCTTTCCATAGTTTGGCTGTTGTGGACACTGCTGCTATAAACACTAGGGTGCAGTTGCCCCTTCAGATCGCTATGTTTGTATCTTTGGGGTAAATACCCAGTAGTGCAATTACTGGGTCTAGGGTAGCTCTATTTTCAACTTTTTGAGGAACCTCCATACTGCTTTTCAGAGCGGCTGCACTGGCTTGCATTCCCACCAACACTGTAGGAGGGTTCCCCTTTCTCCGCATCCTCACCAACATCTGTCGTTTCCTGACTTGTGAATTTTAGCCATTCTGACTGGTGTGAGGTGGTATCTCATTGAGGTTTTGATTTGGATTTCTCTGATGTCGAGTGATATTGAGCATTTTTTCATGTGTCTGCTGACCATTTGGATGTCTTCTTTGGAAAAATGTCTGTTCACGTCTTCTGCCCATTTCCTTACTGGATTATTTGTTCTTGGAGTGTTGAGTTTGATAAATTCTTTAAAGATTTTGGATACTAGCCCTTTATCTGATATGTTATTTGCAAATATCTTCTCCCATTCTGTCGGTTGTCTTTTGGTGTTGTTGACTGTTTCCTTTGCTGTGCAAAAGCTTTTTAACCTGATGAAGTCCCAATAGTTCATTTTGCCCTTGCTTCCCTTGCCTTTGGCAGTGTGCCTAGGAAGAATTTGCTGCAGGTGAGGTCAAAGAGGTTGCTGCCTGTGTTCTCCACAAGGATTTTGATGGACTCCTGTCTCACATTTAGGTCTTTCATCCATTTTTAGTCTATTTTTGTGTATGGTATAAGGAAATGGTCCAGTTTCATTCCTCTGCATGTGGCTGTCCAATTTTCCCGCACCATTTGCTGAAGAAACTGTCCTTTTTCCATTGGATATTCTTTCCTCCTTTGTCAAAGATTAGTTGACCACAGAGTTGAGGGTCCATTTCTCGGCTCTCTATTCTGTTTCATTGAACTATGTGTCGGTTTTTGTGCCAGTACCATACTGTCTTGATGATTACAGCTTTGTAATAGAGCTTGAAGTCCGGAATTGTGATGCCACCAGCTTTGCTTTTCTTTTTCAATATTCCTCTGGCTATTCAGGGTCTTTTCTGGTTCCATACAAATTTTAGCATTATTTGTTCCAGCTCTGTGAAAAATGGTATTTGATGGTATTTTGATAAGGATTGCATTAAATGTGCAGATTGCTCTAGGTAGCATAAACATTTTCACTATATTTGTTCTTCCAATCCATGAGCATGGAATGTTTTTCCATTTCTTTGTGCCTTCCTCAATTTCTTTCATAAGTGTTGTATAGTTTTCTGAGTACAGATTCTTTGCCTCTTTGGTTAGGTTTATTCCTAGGTATCTTGTGGTTTTGGGTGCTATTGTAAATGGGATCGACTCCTTAATTTGTCTCTCTTCTGTCTTGTTTTTGGTGTATAGGAATGCCACTGATTTCTGGGCATTGATTTTATATCCTGCCACTTTACTGAATTCCTGTATGAGTTCTAGCAGTTTGGGGTGGAGTCTTTTGGGTTTTCCACATAAAGTATCATATCATCTGCAAAGAGTGAGAGTTTGACTACTTCTTTGCCAATTCGGATGCCTTTGATTTCTTTTTGTTGTCTTATTGCTGAGGCTAGGACTTCTAGTACTATGTTGAATAGCAGTGGTGATAGTGGACATCCCTGCCGCATTCCTGACCTTAGGGGGAAAGCTCTCAGTTTTTCCTCATTGAGAATGATATTCGCTGTGGGATTTTCATAGATGGATTTTATGATATTGAGGTATGTACCCCTCTATCCCTACACTGTGAAGAGTTTTGATCAAGAAAGGATGCTGTACTTTGTCAAATGATTTTTCTGCATCTATTGAGAGTATCATATGGTTCTTATTCTTTCTTTTATTAACGTATTGTATCACATTGATTGATTTGTGGATTTTGAACCGACCTTGCAGCCCAGGAATAAATCCCACTTAGTCATAGTGAATAATCCTTTTAATGTACTATTTGATCTTGTTCGCTAGTATTTTGGTGAAAATTTTCGCATCCATGTTCATCAGGGATATTGGTATGTAATTCTCCTTTTTGATGGAGTCTTTGGTTTGGGGATCAAGGTAATGCTGGTCTCATAAAACGAGTTTGGAAGTTTTCCTTCCTTTTGTATTTTTTGGAACAGTTTAAGAAGAATAGGTATTAATTCTTCTTTAAATATTTGGTGGAATTCCCCTGGGAAGCCATCTGGCCCTGGGCTTTGGTTTGTTGGGAGATTTTTGATTACTGCTTCGATTTCCTTGCTGGTTTTGGTTCTGTT
The DNA here is from genome assembly GCF_037043125.1 of Eumetopias jubatus. Lineage (NCBI taxonomy): Eukaryota > Metazoa > Chordata > Mammalia > Carnivora > Otariidae > Eumetopias > Eumetopias jubatus. The sequence continues at coordinate 206,324,767 of NW_028274807.1, forward strand.
CAGGTTTTCTATTTCTTCCTGGGTCGGTTTTGGATGTTTCTACTCTCTAGGAATGCATCCATTTCTTCCAGATTGTCTAATTTGCTGGCATATATTTGCTCATAATATGTTCTTATAATTGTATTTCTTTGGTGTTGGTTGTGATCTTTCCTCTTTCATTAATGATTTTATTTATTTGGGTCCTTTCTCTTTTCTTTTTGATAAGTCTAGCCTGGGGTTTATCAATCTTGTTAATTCTTTCAAAGAACCAGCTCCTGGTTTCGTTGATCTGTTCTACTGTTCTTTTGGTTTCTATTTCATTGATTTCTGCTCTGATCTTTATCATTTCTCTTCCTCTGCTGGGTTTAGACTTTATTTGTTGTTCTTTCTCCAGCTCCTTTAGGTATAGGGTTAGGTTGAGTATTTGAGACCTTTTTTGTTTCTTGAGAAAGGCTTGCATTGCTATATAATTTCCTCTTAGGCCCGCCTTTGCTGCATTCCAAGGATTTTGAAGAGTTGTGTTTTCATTTTCATTTGTTTCCAAGAATTTTTAAAATTCTTCTTTAGTTTCTTGGTTGACCCATTCATTCTTTAGTAGGATGTTCTTTAACCTCCATGTATTTGAGTTCTTTCCAACTTTCCTCTTGTGATTGAGTTCGAGTTTCAAAGCGTTGTGGTCTGAAAATATGCAGGGAATGATCCCAAACTTTTGGGACCAATTGAGACCTGAGTTGTGACCCAGGATGTGATCTTTTCTGGAGAATGTTCCATGGGCACTCGAGAAGAATGTGTATTCTGTTGCTTTGGGATGGAGTGTTCTGAATATACTGTGCCATATATCTAGTCCAGTGTGTCATTTAAAGCCCTTATTTCCTTGTTGATATTCTGCTTAGATGATCTGTCCATTTCAGTGAGGGAGGCGTTAATGACCCTTACTATTATTGTATTATGTCAATGTGTTTCTTTGATTTTGTTATTAATTGGCTTATGTAATTGGCTCCTCCTATGTGAGGGGCATGAATATTTACAGTTGTTAGATCTTCTTGTTGGATAGACCCTTTAAGTATGATGTAGTGTCCTTCCTCATCTCTTATTATAGTCTTTGGTTTAAAATCTAATTTGTCTGATATAAGGATCACCATCCCAGCTTTCTTTCGATGTCTGTTAGCATGGTAAATTGTTTTCCACCCCCTCACTTTCAATCTGAAGGTGTTTTTGGGTCTAAAATGAGTCTCTTGTTGACAGCATATTGATGGGTCTTGTTTTGTTTTTATCCAATCTGATAGCCTGTGTCTTTTGATTGGGGCATTTAGCCCATTTACATTCAGGATAACTATTGAAAGAGAGGAATTTAGTGCCATTGTATTGCCTATAAGGTGACTGTTACTGTATAGTGTCTGTGTTCCTTTCTGGTCTATGTTACTTTTAGGCTCTCTCTTTGCTTAGAGGACCCCTTTCAATATTTCTTGGAGGGCTGGTTTGGTGATCACAAATTCTTTTAGTTTTTGTTTGTCCTGGAAGCTTCTTCTCTCTCCTTCTATTTTCAATGAGAGCCTAGCTGGATATAGTATTCTTCGCTGCATATTTTTCTCATTTAGTGCCCTGAATATATCATGCCAGTCCTTTCTGGCCTGCCAGGTCTCTGTGGATAGGTCTGTTGCCATCTAATGTTTCTACCCTTGTAGGTTACAGACCTCTTGTCCCGAGCTGCTTTCAGGATTTTCTCTTTGCCTCTGAGATTTGTAAGTTTTACTAGTAGATGTCAGGGTGTTGACCTATTTTTATTGATTTTGAGGGGGTTCTCTGTGCGTCCTGGATTTTGATGCCTGTGTCCTTCTCCAAATTAGGGAAGTTCTCTGCTATAACTTGCTCCAATATACCTTCTGCCCCTCCCTCTCTTTCTTCTTCTTCTGGGATCCCAGTTATACTAATATTGTTTGTTTTTATGGTATCACTTATCTCTCAAGTTATCCCTTCATGATCCAGTAAGTTGTTTATCTCTCTTTCTCTCAGCTTCTTTATTCTCCATCATTTGCTCTTCTATATCACTAATTCTCTCTTCTGCCTCGTTTATCCTAGCCATTAGAGCCTCCATTTTTGATTGCACCTCATTAATACCCTTTTTGATTTTGACTTGGTTAGATTTTAGTTCTTTTATTTCTCCAGAAAGGGATTCTCTAGTATCTTCTATGCTTTTTTCAAGCCCAGCTAGTATCTTTATAATCGTCATTCTGAACTCTAGTTCTGATACCTTACTAATGTCCATGTTGATTAGGTCCCTGACAGTACTGTCTCTCATTCTTTTTTTTTTTTTTTTTGAGGTCAGTTTTTCCATTTTGTAATTTGTCCAGAGAAGAATATATGAATGAGAGGACAAAATGCTAAAAGGGTAACAACCATCCCAGAACAATATATGCTTCCAGAAAGTGGCCGCTTTTCTGTTCATAGAATTGCTGCTATTCTTTTCTTTCATCTCCTGTTGAGTTTGTAGGTCTTCAGAATGATTTGATAACTATCTAGCTGAATTTCTGGGACCAGACGAAATTTAGGTCTCCTACTCCTCCACCATCTTGCTCCTACCCTCTGTTTTTTGGGTTTTGAGTATGAGAAGTTCTTTAGAGATCTTGGAATCCAGCCCTTTATCTGTAATGTCATTTGCAAATATCATCTCCGATCCCGTGGATTGTCTCTTAGTTTTGTTGACTCTTTCCTTTGCTCTGCAGAAGTTTTTTTAACTTGATGAGGTCCCAAAAGTTCATCTTTGCTTTTGTTTCCCTTGCCTTTATTTTATTATTATTTTTTTTAACTTTATTTTATTATGTTATGTCAGTCACCATACAATACATCATTAGTTTTTGATGTGGTGATCCTTCCCTTGCTTTTAGAGACATATCTTGAAAGAAGTTGCTGTGGCCGATGTCAAAGAGGTTACTGCCTATGTTCTCCTCTAGGATTTTGATGGATTCCTGTCTCACATGGAGGTCTTTCATCCATTTTGAGTTATCTTTGTGTATGATATAAAAGAAAGGTCCAGTTTCATTCTTCTGCATGTGGCTGTCCATTTTTCCCAGCACCATCTATTGAAGAGACTGTCTTCTTTTCAATGGATTTCTTTCCTGATTTGTCAAGATTCATTGAACATAGAGTTGAGGGTCCATTTCTGGGTTCTCTATTCTGTTCCACTGATGTATGTGTCTGTTTTTATTTTGTTTTTTTTTTTTGCCAATACCATACTGTCTTGATGATCACAGCTTTGTAATAGGGCTTGAAGTCAGACAATTTGATGCCCCCAGCTTTGGTTTTCTTTTTCAACATTCCCTTGATGATTCAGGGTCTTTCCGGTTCTATATAAATTTTAGGATTGCTTGTTCGATCTCTGTGAAAAATGTCGATGGTATTTTTTTCTTTTTTTTTTTAATTTTTATTGTTATGTTAATCACCATATATTACATCATTTGTTTTGGTGTAGTGTTCCATGATTCATTGTTTGTTCATAACACCCAGTGCTCCATGCAGAATGTGCTCTATTTAATACCCATCACAAGGCTAACACATCCCCCTACCCTCCTCCCCTCTAGAACCCTCAGTTTGTTTTTCAGAGTCCATCATCTCTCCTGGTTCGTCTCCCCCTCTGACTTACTCCCCTTCATTCTTCCTCTCCTGCTATCTTCTTCTTTTTCTTTTTTCTTAAAATATGTTGCGTTATTTGTTTCAGAAGTACAGATCTGTGATTCAACAGTCTTGCACCATTCACAGCGCTCACCGTAGCACATACCCTCCCCAATGTCTATCACCCAGCCACCCCATCCCTCCCACCCCCAACCACTCCAGTAACACTCAGTTTCTTCCTGAGATTAAGAATTCCTCTTATCAGTGAGGTCATATGATACATGTCTTTCTCTGATTGACTTATTTCACTAAGCATAACACCCTCCAGTTCCATCCACGTCGTTGCAAATGGCAAGATCTCATTCCTTTTGATGGCTGCATAATATTCCATTGTGTATATATACCACCTCTTCTTTATCCATTCATCTGTCGATGGACATCTTGGCTCATTCCACAGTTTGGCTATTGTGGACATTGCTGCTATAAACATTAGGGTGCACGTACCCCTTCGGGTCACTACATTTGTATCTTTGGGGTAAATACCCAGTAGTGCAATTGCTGGATCGAAGGGTAGCTCTAATTTCAACTGTTTGAGGAACCTCCATACTGTTTTCCAGAGGGGTTGCACCAGCTTGCATTCCCACCAACAGTGTAGGAGGGTTCCCCTTTCTCCACATCCCCGCCAACATCTGTCGTTCCCTGACTTGTTAATTTTAGCCATTCTGACGGGTGTGAGGTGGTATCTCATTGAGGTTTTGATTTGGATTTCCCTGATGCCGAGCGATGTTGAGCACTTTTTCATGTGCCTGTTGGCCATTTGGATGTCTTCTTTGGAAAAATGTCTGTTCATGTCTTCTGCCCATTTCTTGATTGGATTATTTGTTCTTTGGGTGTTGAGTTTGATAAGTTCTTTATAGATGTTGGATACTAGCCCTTTATCTGATATGTCATTTGCAAATATTTTCTCCCATTCTGTCGGTTGTCTTTTGGTTTTGTGGACTGTTTCTTTTGCTGTGCAAAAGCTTTTTATCTTGATGAAATCCCAATAGTTCATTTTTGCCCTGGCTTCCCGTGCCTTTGGTGATGTTTCTAGGAAGAAGTTGCTGCGGCTGAGGTCGAAGAGGTTGCTTCCTGTGTTCTCCTTTAGGATTTTGATGGACGCCTGTCTCACGTTTAGGTCTTTCAACCATTTGGAGTCTATTTTTGAGTGTGGTGTAAGGAAATGGTCCAGTTTCATTCTTCTGCATGTGGCTGTCCAATTTTCCCAACACCATTTGTTGAAGAGACTGTCTTTTTGCCATTGAATATTTTTTCCTGCTTTGTCAAAGATAAGTTGACTGTAGAGTTGAGGGTCCATTTCTGGGCTCTCGATTCTGTTCCATTGATCTATGTGTCTGTTTTTGTGCCCAGCACCATACTGTCTTGATGATCACAGCTTTGTAATAGAGCTGGAAGTCCGGAATTGTGATGCCGCCAGCTTTGCTTTTCTTTTTCAATATTCCTCTGGCTATTCGGGGTCTCTTCTGGGTCCATACAAATTTTAGGATTATTTGTTCCATTTCTTTGAAAAAAGAAAAAGTGGATGGTATTTTGATGGGGATGCATTGAATATGTAGATTGCTCTAGGGAGCATTGACATCTTCACAATGTTGGTTCTCCCAATCCATGGGCATGGAACGTTTTTCCATTTCTTTGTGTCTTCTTCAATTTCTTTCCTGAGTATTTTATAATTTTCTGAGTACAGATCCTTTGCCTCTTTGGTTAAATTTATTCCTAGGTATCTTATGGTTTTGGGTGCCATTGTGAATGGGATCGACTCCTTGATTTGTCTCTCTTCTGTCTTGTTGTTGGTGTATAGGAATGCCACTGATTTCTGTGCATTGATTTTATAGCCTGCTACTTGACTGAATTCCTGTATGAGTTCTAGCAGTTTTGGGGTGGAGTCTTTTGGGTTTTCCACATACAGTATCATATCATCTGCAAAGAGTGAGAGTTTGACTTCCTCTTTGCCGATTTGGATGCCTTTGATTTCTTTTTGTTGTCTGATTGCTGTGGCTAGGACTTCCAATACTATGTTGAATACCAGTGGTGAGAGTGGACATCCCTGTCGCATTCCTGACCTTAGGGGAAAAGCTCTCAGCTTTTCCCCATTGAGAATGGTATTCACTGTAGGCTTTTCGTAGATGGCTTTTATGATATTGAGGTACGTACCCTCTATCCTTCTACTCTGAAGAGTTTTGATCAAGAAAGGATCCTGTACTTTGTCAAATGCTTTTTCTGCATCTATTGAGAGAATCATATGATTCTTGTTCTTTCTTTTGTTAATGTATTGTATCACGTTGATTGATTTTGCGGATGTTGAACCAGCCTTGCAGCCCAGGGATAAATCCCACTTGGTCCTGGTGAATAATCCTTTTAATGTACTGTTGGATCCTATCGGCTAGTATTTTGGTGAGAATTTTTGCATCCATGTTCATCAAGGATATTGGTCTGTAATTCTCCTTTTTGATGGGGTCTTTGTCTGGTTTTGGGATCAAGGTAATGGTGGCCTCATAAAATGAATTTGGAAGTTTTCCTTCCATTTCTATTTTTTGGAACAGTTTCGGGAAAATAGGTATTAATTCTTCTTTAAATGTCTGATAGAATTCCCCTGGGAAGCCATCTGGCCCTGGGCTTTTGTTTCTTGGGAGATTTTGGATGACTGCTTCAATTTCCTTAGTGGTTATAGGTCTGTTCAGGTTTTCTATTTCTTCCTGGTTCAGTTTTGGTAGTTGATACAACTCTAGGAATGCACCCATTTCTTCCAGATTATCTAATTTGCTGGCATAGAGTTGCTCATAATATGTTCTTATAATTGTTTGTATTTCTTTGGTGTTGGTTGTGATCTCTCCTCTTTCATTCATGAATTTGTTGATTTGGGTCATTTCTCTTTTCTTTTTGATCAGTCTGGCCAGGGGTTTATCAATCTTGTTAATTCTTTCAAAGAACCAGCTCCTAGTTTCGTTGATCTGTTCTACTGTTCTTTTGGTTTCTATTTCATTGATTTCTGCTCTGATCTTTATGATTTCTCTTCTCCTGCTGGGTTTAGGGTTCATTTGCTGTTCTTTCTCCAGCTCCTTTAGGTGTAGGGTTAGGTTGTGTATTTGAGACCTTTCTTGTTTCTTGAGAAAGGCTTGTATTGCTATATACTTTCCTCTCAGGACTGCCTTTGCTGTATCCCAAAGATTTTGGACAGTTGTGTTTTCATTTTCATTGGTTTCCATGAATTTTTTAAATTCTTCTTTAATTTCCTGGTTGACCCATTCATTCTTTAGTAGGATGCTCTTTAGCCTCCATGTATTTGAGTTCTTTCCGACTTTCCTCTTGTGGTTGAGTTCTAGTTTCAAAGCATTGTGGTCTGAAAATAGGCAGGGAATGATCCCAATCTTTTGGTACCGGTTGAGACCTGATTTGTGACCTAGGATGTGATCAATTCTGGAGAATGTTCCATGGGCACTAGAGAAGAATGTGTATTCCGTTGCTTTGGGATGGAATGTTCTGAATAAGTCTGTGAAGTCCATTTGGTCCAGTGTATCATTTAAAGTCTTTATTTCCTTGTTGATCTTTTGCTTAGATGATCTGTCCATTTCAGTCAGGGGGGGTGTTAAAGTCCCCCACTATTATTGTATTGTTGTCAATGTGTTTTTTTGCTTTTGTTATTAATTGCCTTCTATAATTGGCTGCTCCCATGTTCGGGGCATAGATATTTACAATTGTTAGATCTTCTTGTTGGATAGACCCTTTAAGTAGGATAGAGTGTCCTTCCTCATCTCTTATTACAGTCTTTGTTTTAAAATCTAGTTTGTCTGATATAAGGATTGCCACCCCAGCTTTCTTTTGGTGTCCATTAGCATGGTAAATGGTTTTCCATCCCCTCACTTTCAATCTGGGGGTTTCTTTGAGTCTAAAATGAGTCTCTTGCAGACAGCATATGGATGGGTCTTGTTTTTTAATCCAATCCGATAGCCTGTGTCTTTTGATTGGGGCATTTAGCCCATTTACATTCAGGGTAACTATGGAAAGGTATGAAATTAGTGCCATTGTATTGCCTGTAAGGTGACTGTTACTGTATGTTGTCTGTGTTCCTTTCTGATCTTTGCTGCTTTTAGGCTCTCTCTTTGCTTAGAGGACCCCTTTCAATATTTCTTGGAGGGCTGGTTTCGTGTTTGCAAATTCCTTTAGTTTTTGTTTGTTCTGGAAGCTTTTTATCTCTCCTTCTATTTTCAATGACAGCCTAGCTGGATATAGTATTCTTGGCTTCATATTTTTCTCGTTTAGTGCTCTGAAGATATCTTGCCAGTCCTTTCTGGCGTGCCAGGTCTCTGTGGATAGGTCTGTTGCCAGTCTAATATTTTTACCATTGTAGGTTACATATCTCTTCTCCCGAGCTGCTTTCAGGATTTTCTCTTTGTCTCTGAGACTCGTAAGTTTTACTATTAGATGTCGGGGTGTTGACCTATTATTATTGATTTTGGGAGGGGTTCTCTGTGCCTCCTGGATTTTGATGCCTGTTTCCTTGCTCACATTAAGGAAGTTCTCTGCTATTATTTGCTCCAATATACCTTCTGCCCCCCTCTCTCTCTCTTCTTCTTCTGGGATCCCAATTATTCTAATGTTGTTTCGTCGTATCGTATCACTTATCTCTCGAATTCTGCCCTCGTGATCCTGTAGTTGTTTCTCCCTCTTTTTCTCAGCCTCTTTATTTTCCATCATTTGGTCTTCTATATCACTGATTCTCTCTTCTGCCTCATTTATCCTAGCAGTTAGTGCCCCCATTTTTGATTGCACCTCATCAATAGCCTTTTTGATTTCGACTTGGTTAGATTTTAGTTCTTTTATTTATCCAGAAACAGTTTCTCTAATAACTTCCACGCTTTTTCAAGCCAAGGAAGTATCTTTAAAGTCATGATTCTGAACTCTAGGTCTGACATCGTACTAATGTCCATATTGAGTAGGTCCCTGGCTGACGGTACTACCTCTTGTTCTTTTTGCTGAGGTGATTTTTTTCGCCTTGTCATTTTGTCCAGAGGAGAATAGATGAATGAGAGAACAGAATGCTAACAGGTTTACAACGTCCCCAGCAAAAATACTGTATACAAATCAGAAAAGACCTGAAACCAGGGGAAAAGCAAGGGAAAGAAAGAAAAAAGAAAGAGAAAAAGAAAAAAGATAAAAACAAAAACAGAACAATACAAAAAAACCAGAATGTGATCAAATATGATCAGGCTAGTGCATAGATCAGTGCCACACACTAGATTTTGGGCGTATTTTGGTCTGTTAGAAAAAAGTGCCTCCTAAAATTTTAAAGGAAGAAAGACATATATGTACAAAATAAGGGTTGATACAATGAAGGGATGGAAGATGACTGTAAAGATGAAAATTATAAAAGATTTTATAAAAGGAATTGATAAGAGAAGAAGTTGTTTGAAAAAAGAAAGAAGAAGATTTAAGAAAAAAAAAGAAAAAAGAAAAAAGGGAGAGAATGTGATCAGGCAGGAGACTAGAACAGAGCCATACACTAATGATTTAGGGTATATTTTGATCTGTTAGAAGAAACTGTATCGCAAAATTTTAAAGAGAGAACAACTTATATATATATGCCAAAAATAAGGGTAACTACTATGAAGGGATAAAATATGACTCTAAAAATGAAAAATAAAAAAAAATTTTTTTTAAAGGGATTGATAAGATGTTGGTTGAAAAAGGGAAAAAAAACAGTTAACAAAAATTAACTTTGATGAACTAATAAATCATGGTAAAAAAAAAGCCATGAATTCTTTGTGCAGTATTCCCCTAGCGCTGGAGTTCTCCCGTTCTCCTGGATGGGTAAACTTGGTCTTGGCTTGCTGGCTGTTCGTGGTGATCTTCTGGGGGAGGGGCCTGTTGCTGTGGTTTCCAAATGTCTTTGCCGAGGCTGAATTGCCCCGCCCTTGTCAGTCCGTGCTAAGCAAGCAGCTGGGGTTTGCTCTCAGGAGCTTTTGTTCCCTGCAGGGTCTCCGTACAGCCTTGGAGGACCAGGGCAAAAATGGTGGCCTCCCAATCTCCACCTGGAGGAGCTGAGAACTCGGGGCCCCGCTCCTCAGTGCGCCCACAGAGAAAAGCAGTCACTCCCTTGTCCCCGGTCTCCGGGCGCTCTCCGTGCTCACCCGGCCTGTGACCGAGCATTGCTATCTCTGGCACCCGACCCCGTGTGGAGTCTCCAAACCCAGCAGATCCCTGCGGTGCGTTCCCGCGCCACTCCTCCCCGGGAAGGAAGGGGAGTCTCCCCGGATCTGCCGTCTGTTGGGTCCCTGCTGGAGGAGCAGTGGCCCGACTGGGCCGCAGATCACAGTTTATGGCCACCCCAAGCTGAGAGCCCGCGCCTCAGCTCCGTCTCTGCAGCCGGCTTCCCCACTCCGATACCTGGGAGCTCTGGCACACTCAGGCTCCCCCGGTCTTTCTGTGACCCCAAGGGTCCTGAGACCACACTGTCCTGGGAGGATTCCACCCCCTGCTTACCCACTGCAGCGACGTCCCTCAGCGGAGCCGGCTTCTAACAGTTCCTATTTTGTGCTCCGGCTCTATCACTTGCCAGAAGCGGCCGACGGAGGCCCCCTCCCCTGCCGTCTATCCTCCCGAATATCGCCTCAGATTCACTTCTCCGCACGTCCTACCTTCCAGTAAGTGGTTGCTTCTCTGTTCAGATAGTTGTTGCTACTCTCCTCTTTGATCTCCTGTTGAGTTCGTAGGTGTTCAGAATGGTTTGATCCCTATTCAGCTGAATTCCTGAGACCAGACGAAATCCAGGTCTCCTACTCCTCCGCCATCTTGCTCCGTCGATGGTCTTTTGATAGGGATTGCATTGAAAGTGTAGATTGCTCTGGGCAGCATAGACATTTTCTCAGTGTTTTTTTCTTCCAATCCATGAACATGGAATATTTTCCCATCTCTTTGTGTCTTCTTCAATTTCTTTCATAAGTGTTCTGTAGAGTCTAGAGTATAGATCCTTTACCTCCTTGGTTAAGTTTATTCCTAGGTATCTTATGGTTTTTGGTGCTATTGTAAATTGAATCGATTCCTTAATTTCTCTTTCTTCAGTCACACTGTTATTGTATAGAAATGGAACTGATTTCTGTGTATTGGTTTTGTATCCTGCCACATTGCTGAATTGCTGTATGAGTTCTAGCAATTTGGGGGTAGAGTCTTTTGTATTTTCCACATAAAGTATCATGTCATCTGTGAAGAGAGAGAGTTTGACTTCTTTGCCAGTTTGAATGTCTTTTATTTCTTTTTGTTGTCTGATTGCTGAGGCTAGAACTTCTAGTGCTATGTTGAAAAAAAGTGGTGAGGGTGGCCATCCCTCTCATGTTGCTGACCTTAAATGGAAAGCTCTCAGTTTTTCCCCACTGAGAATGATATTCGCTGTGGGCTTTTCATAGATGGCTTTTATGATGTTGAGGGATGTTCCCTCTATCCCTATATTTTGAAGAGTTTTAATCTGGAGGGGATGCTGTATTTTGTCAAATGCTTTTTCTGCATCAGTTGGGAGGATCATATGGTTCTTCTCTCTTCTTTTGTTAATGTGCACTATTACGTTGTTTGATTTGCCATGTTGAACCACGTTTGTATCCCAGGAATAAACCCCACCTGGTCATGGTGAATAATCTTTTTAATGTACTGTTGGATCCTATTGGCTAGGATCTTGGTGAGTATTTTGGCATCCATGTTCATCAGGGATATTGGTCTGTAATTCTCCTTTTTGATGGGGTCTTTGTCTGGTTTTGGGATCAGGGTAATGCTGGCCTCATCAACTGAGTTTTGAAGTTTTCCTTCCATTTCTATTTTTTGAAACAGCTTCAGTAGAATAGGCATGATTTCTTCCTTAAATGTTTGGTAGAAGCCATCTGGCCCTGGACTCTTGTTTTTGGGAAGTTTTTGATTACTCTCTCAATTTCCTCCCAGTTATTGGTCTGCTCAGATTGTCTATTTCTTCCTGTTTCAGTCTTGGAAGTTTATAAGTATCCGGGAATGCATCCATTTCTGCTACATTGCCAAGTTTGTTCGCATATTGCTGCTGGTAACAAATTCTGATAATTATCTCAATGTCCTTGGTATTGGTCATGATTTCTGTACCTTTCATTCATGATTTTATTAATTTGGGTCCTTTCTCTTTTCTTTTGTATAAGTCTGGCCAGAGGTTTATTGATCTTATTAATTCTTTCAATGAACCAGCTTCTACTTTTGTTGATCTCTTCTACTGTCCTTCTAGTTTCTATTTCATTGATCTCTGCTCTAATCTTTATTATTTCTCTTCTCCTGCTTGGTTTAGGCTCTATTTGCTGTTCTTTCTCCGGGTCCTTTAGGTGTACGGTTAGTTTGTGCATTAGGGATGTTTCTAATTTTTAGAGAGAGGCTTGGATGGCTTTGTACTTCCCTGAAGGACTGCCTTTGCAGTATCCCATAGATTTTGGACCAATGTGTTTTCATTCTCATTAGTTTCAATGAATTGTTTAAGTTCTTCTTTAATTTCCTGGTTGACCCATTCATTCTTTAGCAGGATACTTTTTAACCTCCAAATGTTTGCGTTCCTTCCAAATTTTTCCTGGTGGTTGAGTTCCAGTTTCAAACCATTGTGTTCTGAAAATATGCAGGGAATAATTTCAGTCTTTTGGTATCGGTTGAGATCTGATTTGTGACCCAGTATGGGATCCATTCAGGAGAAAGTTCTGTGTGCACTTGAGAAGAATGAGTATTCTGTTGTTTTAGGATGGAATGTTCTATATATGTCTAAGAAGTCCATTTGGCCCAATATGTCCCTCAAAGCTCTTGTTTCTTTGTTGATCTTCTGCTTAAGCGATCTATCTATTGTTTTGAGTGGAGTGTTGAAATCTCCTACTATTAATGCATTATTATCAGTATGTTTCTCTTTTTGGTTATTAATTGGTTTATATAATTGGTTGCTCCCATGGTGAAGGCATAGATATTTTGGAATTTTACCTCGCAGTATACCTTCTCCCTTCTAGGACTTCCCGACATCAACTGGGCAGGTGACATCTTGATAAGCCTCTTCAAAGAGGGCCAGAAAGACAACCACAGGTGGATGGATGGCTCAACCCCCACTTACATGTGAGTCTCCCTGTCTGTGATGCAGTTGCCCATAACCACCTACGACAGTCCCCCCACCCCCAAGAGACTGGCAAGGCTTTTGAAGAGTGAGTTTATGACCACTCACTATTTACCTGCAGCAACTCCCAAACAACATGCCACACTTTCTACCACAACAGCTATTGTTGTTTTGTTACTTGGGGAGGGTATTCCCATTTAAGTGCTTGAGAAACAATGGATTCAATGCCAAACTGGTTCTTTGTTGCAGGACTTCTCAGAGCCCTGAAAGTACTAATATGCAGGTTGGGCCTATTCAGGAGTATAATAATGTAGCACTTGCCAACTGTATGAGTTTCTTGTGGCCTCTGTAACAAAGAGCCACAAACTGTGTGGCTTAACACAACAGAAACTTACTCTTCCACAGTTCTGGAGGCCAGAAGTCCCAAACCAACATGTCAGCAGAGCTACACTCCCTCCAAAGGCTGTAGAGGAGGATCTTTTCCTGTCTCTTCTAGCTTCTGGTGGCTGTAGGTATTCCTTGGCTCGTTGGCCCGTCCCTCCAATCCCTGCCTCTGTGGTCACACACCCTACTCTTCTCTGTGCCTTCTCTCTTTTGTCCCTTATAAGGACACTTGTCATTGGGTTCAGGGCTCACTCGGTTAATCCAGGATGATCTCATCTCAATATCCTTCACTAAATTTCATTTGCAAAGACCCTTTTCCCAAATAAGGTCACATTCACAGATACCTGGGGTTAGGATATGGGCATATCTTTTTGGTGGGGACAACATTGAACCCACTATGCCTTCCTGGCAGTAACCGGCCTCCTCACAATTTTTGTTTTTCTTTTGATGTTTCCATCTGCTACCATCACCTTTCCCTGTCTGGCAAACTGCCCTGGAATGGTCCAGGCTTAGGGCAGAATTCATCTTGGTAAACTCATCAGCTGCCTGAACATATATTCTATACCTTACACGCACTGGTACTGACATCCTCAGAATGTGCTCCCATTTTGCAAAAGAGGAAAACAGATGCTCAGACATTAAGACTCTTAAGTCGATAGCAGGCGGCAGAGCTAGAATTTGGACAGGGTAAAATCTGGCTTCAGGATGAATGGACCTCAGAGAAGGGGAGAGGATCAGTGGGATGAGACAATCAGAGATAGTGGTCCCTGAACTTAGAGATCCTCGGCTTCTCTGAAGACTTTTGCTTCTTGCCACTCCCATTTGAACTCAGTCTCTCCACTGGGGGGGGGGGGGATTTGGGAAAGGGTTGACCAGATGGGACTACTATAAAATGGGCTCAAAAATGACTCCCATTGGAGGCCTCAAGACCCACAGGGGCAGACCTTCACTCATAGAGAGCAGGGCTGGGGGGCGCAGGCACTGGCCCATCTACTCAGGGATTTTGTGGGCATCTCTTTACAGCAAATGGGACTTCAAGGAGCTACATGATAATGTAACTGCCCCAGCCTGCATGATGATGCACAGCTATAGACCCTAGAGTGACTGTTCTTGTGAATTAAGGAGATTTGCTTGCATTTGTGAGAGGTGGCCGAACTGCTGACCCAAGCCCTTATACTCCACTCCCTGGGATGAATCAGAACCCTTGCTCTACAGCCTCAGGCTCCATCCTTGCCTTTTCTGGGTCCTGAGTTCACAGGGGCAACAATAAAGGACCTTTCTCCAGAGCTTAGTGTCCCTTTCTTGGCATTGGGTTTGCTCACCCTTTATCTCCTTTCCTGATTTCTGCTGAGTGGAGGAAATGCCCCCAAAGCAGTCATGGACCCATCCCTGCAGGAGGATTATAATTCTTAACTCTTATGAAAGCCAGGCTTAGCCACAAATCTTGCTTGGGCCAATGAATTGTGATGGGAATTGACATGTGCCACTAGTAAGCAGGAATCTTAAGAGCCTTATGTGGTTCTGACATCTTTATTTTGCTCTTGCCACAAGACCAGCTGTTCCCAGAGAGGGCAGATCCTTCAGATTTGGTCCTGCAATGAAGAAGATCCCCTCAAGCAGAGCTTCTGCTGACCCACCATGACCATAAGCATGACCAAGACATGAAGCTCTGTGGTTGTTGGCCACTAAGATTTTGAGGTCACCAGTGGTTACCTCATCATACTTAACCTAAGCTGACCAATACAGGGGACCAAGTTCCATTATAAAATCCCCATATTTTGGGCTTTCCTCTGACGAAAAAGCCTAAAGCTTGTGGATATAGGGTGTTTGGGGCCTTCACATTCATTCAGCATCACCAGTAACTCAGGCAGCCTCTCTGGTTTCCTCTTCAGCATCTCCTGCTGGTCCAGTGTCCTGTCCGGTTCCCAGTGAGATTGTTCTAAGACATCTCAAAACCCCCTTAATAGTCTGCCACTTCACTTTCTCCATGCCCCTCACACCTCCATGCATTTGCTCTTGCAGTTCTCTATGCCTGGGATGCTCCTTTGCCCTGGCTTCCCTTGGGATATCTATTCCTTCGTTGGGCCCAAATCAACTGGTACCATCTGCACAGTCTACTCAGTTTGACTCCTGCTTTCCTCTTAGCGACCTTTATTAAATTTTATGGTATATATTGTACAGATGTAGTGGATCTCTATCCCATTTAAAAAATTCTTCAATTTTTTAATTGAATTTATATTTGCAAGCCTGGGTTCTTGAGACCGAGACCAATGAGAAGGTGCAGGCATCAGGCATTAGGATTAGGCACGGCCATTCCCTGGATCTGGCCCAGGCTCACTTACATATATGTAAGTGTCTCACTTAGATAGTCACGGTACAACAAAATTAAGGTCTGTCGGAACAATTGTTCTCCAACAAAGGCCATTTTGAATTAGGTAAGATAGCAATTTGGTCTGGTCCCTGCTATCTCTCTCTTTAGAATCTGAAAGTATGGGAATGAGATGCACGCCTGTATCCTGCTGCAGAGAAGAGAAACATAAAATGTGGTTCTCTTTCAGGACCATGGAGAAGAGTTGTCAGAAACTAGGAGTGGCCTCTTGCTCTTTGTTCAGAAAGCTTAGCTGAAATTCAGTTAATGGGAAAATGCAGGTGGACCAGATGTCTCATGATGATTTGGCGAAATGGATGAATCCATGTGCTTTCTCAGGATGCATTTTG
Source organism: Eumetopias jubatus (assembly GCF_037043125.1). Classification (NCBI taxonomy): domain Eukaryota; kingdom Metazoa; phylum Chordata; class Mammalia; order Carnivora; family Otariidae; genus Eumetopias; species Eumetopias jubatus. The sequence continues at coordinate 206,340,599 of NW_028274807.1, forward strand.
CAATTGATGTGTTCAGTAAACACTCATGAGTGCTTACAACATGGCAGACACAGTGATTGAGTGTCAACGTCTAGTGCGTTGGGGTCCCTGGGTAAGAGTCGCGAAATCACCGGGACACAGGGGATGCAGAGCAAAGGCAGCACTTGCAACTGCATGCTGTCGTTTATTTTCCACATAGCTATATACTTGTAGCAATCAAGTAAGCATAACAATATGTACTTTCACACATAATGGGATTAAACTAACATCCTTGAAGAAAGATACATTAAAGAATTCTCTCAGCCACCCTTCCTCTGGAGACAGCATGTTGTTGTCCTAAGGAGGGACGCCTCTAATCTAGGCAAGAGCCACTTCTTGCAGATCCAGGCATTCAGAACTTGCAACATGAGATAAGGGGAAGAGAACATTTTCTCCTCCTTGCTCAGGTTTGCCTGGCTTTCCTAACTCTCACTGCAGTCCTTGAATGGCCCTGGCTCGCAAGGGGCCTGCAAGCCTATGCCATCTCAATTGAGAACCAGGATAGACACACCTGTCACCAGGATGCCTTCCTGGGGCTTTGTAGTTTATGGCAGAGGGAGAGCTGATAGAACAGGTGTTCTATCAGAGAAAGATGGAGTCACTCATGTCAAGCAGTAACTTATGTCAAGCACTGACATAAGCAGCCAAGGGCATTGCTGCTCAGAGAGGATATCGCTAAAACCAGCACAAGCTGATGGCTTCCAGAACTGGTAACTAGCTGAACCCAAGGACGTCTGCAAAGGCCCAAGACTGACTAAACTCCTTTAAAAAAGGAGGACTTTGCAGCAAACTGTCAGACTTTCCAAACACTGTCCCTTTCATATCTGACCATCAAAAAAGGCAATTGCCTGCAAAAGGTCTGCCCAGTTGATCTCTGAACACAACAGAGATCCTCCACTGCTTGAACAGAATAAGCAGCACGTGCAGAGAGCTGACCCAGACCAGACCAAGGCCTCCTCCCAACTGCGTGCTCACAGACTGACTCTGCATTTGGTTTGTTAACTTCTTACCCCCTGTTGTATCTTGCTTGTTGTATGACTTTGTCTTGTGCTTTGCTTTGTGTGACATGTATGAAGCCAAGTTAAATAGGTAGTAAAATGTCACTGAGTTTGGAATCCTGATCTTGCTTTACAGTTACGTTAAACTTGCTTTATTTTGGGCTGGGTCTGACCCATCTTTCCGTCTGTAGCTGTGAGCACAGATTATGGCACCCAGCAGCGGCTGATGAATGTCTGGGGAAGGAAATGCCTCGGACAATATTTCTTGGTCACCCCTGGGTCCGGCCCAGGGCAGAGACCCAGAAATGCACAGGACCTGCCTGGCAGAACAGCTGACCAAAGCTGCAAGGCTCTGTTTCAAAGGGACTTTGATTATTGCTCATTTAATCTCCTGTGGCCACACACTGCTTGGCGCACAGTAGGTGCACTAAAATACCTGTGAGACAAATGAAAGTGTGGTGCCCATAGTTAAGAAAAAGATTGAAATGGACGTTGTGGGGCAGGGGACTTCTCCTCCACCAGGCACCTACTGTGTGCCAGGCTCTTTACACATATTGTGTCTCTTCTTATCATTCAGTCCCACTTCATAAAAGACAAAGTAAGGCCCAGAGAGGCCAAGCCACTTCTCCAGGGTCACAGTGCCCCCTCCAGGCAGGGCTGCAAGATGCAGCCGAACTGAGATCTTGAGCTCCACTCCATCTCCTGGCTTACTATTGACCCCCTTCTGTGACCTTAGCTTTATATGCTGACCTTTCTGGGCATCCAGAAGCAGCAACAAAAGCTCTTTCTCCTTAGTCCTGAATTCATTTCTTGGTTGAACATCTGTTTCTGTGATGTCCTTTCCGGACTTGAGTTGTGCCAGGAAATCCCAACAGATTGCCCCCACATTCTGGGTCTTCCATTGTACCAGTGGGCTAGAGCTTAGAGGAGAGTGTTGTCGGGACCCTCAGTCCAGGCGGGCACCTCCTTCCAGCCCACTCTCCCTCGGGCCCCAGAGGGCTGGATCCAAGGTGCCTCCAAGTCCCTTCACATTGTGACCCCATCTGACTTCCCAGCCTCCCCCGACCCCATTTTGGGCACTTCTCCATGCCTTTGCTCATGCTGGTTCCTCTGCCTGCCGTTCCCTCCCTGACGCCATGTGCTGGGGACTGTTCATCCTTCAGAGTTCAGCTCAGATGTCACCTACCTCCTTTCCCACCTGCACTGTAGGGTCTCACAGCACTGTGCATATCCTTCCTTCACTGTTTTCTTTAAAGCATTTTATTGAGTATTTATTGTTCCATTTAATTTTTACCTTTCTGGGTGCTGGGAACACAGCATGCTCCCAGTGAGATGCCATCTCTGCCCTCAGGAGGTCTGTCGAAGTCTAGTGGGAGACACAGACCCATAGCCAGGTGATGACAGCACCATGTGATGGGTGACTACAGGGCAAGCTAGTAGTCAGAGACCCCAAGTCTGGGGTGCAGGGATGCAGGATAGACTTCCCGGAGGGTGGCATGTGACCTGAGACCGGTTGATTGAAGCAGATGGGAGTGGGGCATGAGGGATGCAGTGGGACCTGGGGATGAGAGAGTCTGGTACCCTCAAGAAATTGAACATGCTCCCATCTCATTTCAGCCTAGAGATGCAAAGTGGGGGTGTTGTGTTGGAAGAGTGAGAGGCAAGCTGAGAGGCGAAACTGGAGAGGCTAACAAGGACCAGAGTTTTGGCCGCAGGGAAGCATCTGGGACTAGAGAGCCATGGCTGGTTCCAAGCAAGGTGGGGGGGGATGGAATGTGCTTTGTTTAGCAAGATCCCTCTGATGTTATGTAGGAAGCAGGTGTAGAGGTCAGAGCCAAAGCAGAGAACTGAATCAGGAGGGATGTATAGTGGGTTAAAATAGTGTTGCTCAGAAATGCATGTCCACTTGGAACCTCAGAATGTGACCTTGCTTGAAATAGGGTCTTTACTGGGGTGCCTGGGTGGTTCAGTCGTTAAGCGTCTGCCTTCGGCTCAGGTCATGATCCCGGGGTCCTGGGATCGAGCCCCGCAGCATCGGGCTCCCTGCTCAGCGGAAGCCTGCTTCTCCCTCTCCCACTCCCCCTGCTTGTGTTTCTGCTCTCGCTGTGTCTCTCTCTGTCAAATAAATAACTAAATAAATCTTAAAAAAAAAAGAAATAGGGTCTTTACAGGTGTAATTAGATAAGGATCTCAAGATGAAATCATCCTGGGTGTTGAGCCCCTAACTGCTGGTGTCTAATGACTGGGGCCCTTATAAGGAGAGGAGAAGACATACAGACACAAGGAGAAGTTCATGTGAAGACTCAGGTAGAGATGGGAATGATGCCGTCATGGGTGCTGGCAGCCGCCAGAAGCCGGGAGAGAGGCATAGGGCTGATCCTCCCCCAGAGCCTCCAGAAGGAACTACCCTGCTGACACCTGGCCTCCAGACCTGGGAGAGAGCATATTTCTGGTTTTTTGAGCCACCCAGTGTGTGGCAATTTGTCTCCTCAGCCCCAGGAAACTAATTCAAGGGCGGGTGCTGTCTTCTAGGTCATATGTGCTCACACCAGGCGGGGGGCCTGGACCTGAGAACACGAGGAGTGGGGAGAGTAGACACTGAGCTGCACTGTGGCCCGAGAGCAAGGCAAGCCTGGCTGCTGGGGGCTGTGACGCCTTGGCACTGCCCCCTCCCTCCGTCCTCAGTCCTCAGCTTGGGGCAGCCTGGGCCCAGAGCAGGGCCATGCTTTAGAGATCCCACCTCAGGGGCCCCTCCCCCGCACCTCTGCTTCTGTGGAGGCCAGACAGCAGCCCCTCTTCTGGACCACTCCCAGGGGCTGGGACCCAGGGTTTCCCCACCCAGCCCTGGGAAACCTGTGCTGTCCTCTCTGGGATGGCCCAGGGGTGCCTGTTTGTGGCGTGTGGATGGACTTGAGCTTTGAGAATGCAGTGTCCATAGTCCAGCATGCATGAGAACAGAGGAGTATGCTCAGAGAGTAGGGGAGGGGCTCCAGCCTCCTTTTGTATTCCTTCCGCTGTCCAGTTAGAGGCAGTCTTGTCACCGCCTTCTCCTGCCTTAACCATCCTCTGCACAGCCGGGCTGGGAGGCCTCAGGAAAGGTCTGGAGGCTGCATGTACTGCTCTGGGCTAATCTCAGGGAAGCCTCTGGAAGTCTCCCTGAGGGCCCGCCCCAACCTCCGCCAACCCGCCCCCCACCCCACCTGCCTTGGGCCCTGAGGGTGGCCCCGCCCACAACCTGCCTCTGCTGCCTACCTCCCCTGGGAAGCCTGTGGAATGCCACTGGAGTACAGCTAGATAAAGTGCAGGCGCAGCCTCCCGCCCTACCCACCCCGCTTCTGAGCTCCCGGTGTCGAGCGTGAGTGAGGGGACCCAGGGCTTCCTCTGCGACGCCCCCAGACAGTTCCCCGCCGCCGCCACCAACGGAGGCGAGTGTGCGCCCCTGGGTGCTTTTCGGGAGGAGGTGATGCAAGCGCGGGTTGCGGGGAAAGACTGTGGGTAATAAGAATGTGGGGGTGGCTCTTGGGACCCAGAACCCCGCTGAACGAAGTTTGAAGGAAACAGTTCGTGGGCGGATGCCTCAAATTCAGGAATCCTGCATCCAGGTCCTGTGTGCTTCCTGGTTATCGCTGCAGATCTTAGCGTGAAGGGTGTCTGTCAGGGACACCGGCGGTAGTCACCATCTTCCCGCTTCTGCTGTGTCGTGCTCTGAGAGTGTACGTCTGTGTGCACCTGCAGGGGTGCCTGTGGCCGCGACTCTGGAGTTGTGTGCTGGGTCCATCCCCGCGGTGGGGTCTCCGCCTCCGTGTGAGTGAGCGGGTCTGATCCTGAGCTGCAGGTGCATGTGGGCCTGCTGTGTGCCTATCGGTGTAGAGCTTAAGGCAGCTGTGCGTGTGTGTCTGTGTGTGTGTTGGGGGGGGTGGGAAGTGGAATGCAGGTATGTGGAGGTGTGGGGGCACACCCACATGTAGGTGTTTGTGAGACACAGGGGGCACCCAGATGCCAGTCTGTAAGAACGGGAGGCCGCCCACCCCTGAGGAGAGCTGTTCTGAGGTGCCTCCTCTTCTGCTCTCACACACACCTGGGCGGAGGCTCAGTGGCTGCCCTGGAAGGCACAGGAAAGCTTAAGGGCAGGTGGTGGGTTCTTCCTCCCTGATCTCCCCTCTGGCCCTAGGCACTCACTCTCTCCCTTTCTGGGGACAGGCTGGGCTGTGAACCAAGGGGGAGACAGCACAGAGGTAGAGGAGGACCGAGGAGGGTATGTTCTGCTTTCTAAAAAAATGGGGCAATTTCACATGATATAAAATTAAGCATTTTGAAGTTACACATCATTGGTGTTTAGCACATTCACAATGTTGTGCAACCATCACCCCTTTCTAGTTGCCAAATATTCTCATCACCCCAAAAGGAAACACTGCCTTCATTAGTAGTCACTTCCCCCTTGCCCCCTGCCCAGGCTCCAGCTTCCCCCCAACCCCTAATATGCTTGTTGTGTCTACGAATTTGCATATTTTAGGTATTTCATATTACCGGAATCAGACAAACTTTTGTTCAGACAACCTTTCATGCCTGGCTCTTTTTTCACATAGCATAATGTTTTCAAGGTTCATTTACGACGCTGCATGTGTTCGTACTTTGATGTGTAAAAAACACATGACATAAAATTTATTATCTTAACCATTTTTAAGTATGTAGTTCCGGTGGTGGTAAGGATATTCACATTGTTGCGTAATAGATCTGCAGAACTCTTTTCATCTTGCAAAACAGAGACTCTATACCCATTAAACAAAACTTGCAGTTTCCCACTCCCTGTAGTCCTTGGCAACCTCCATTCTACTTTGTTTCTATGAATTTGACTGCTCTAGATACCTCACATAAGTGGGATCGTACAGGATTTCTCCTTTTTGGGCGACTAGCTGATTCCACGTAGCATAATGTTCTCAAGGTTCATTCGCGTTGTGGCATGTGACAGGATTTCCTTCCTCTCAAGGCTGAATGCTCTTCCCTTGTATGGATATATCACATCTTGTTTACCCATCCATCCACCAATGGACACTGGGTTTTTTTTCTATCTCAAGGCTATTGTGACTAGTGCTTCTATGACCAGGAGTGTGCAAATATCTCTTCCAGACCCTGCTTTTGCCACTTTTGCATATATATCCAGAAGTGGGATGGCTGAGGCATAGGTAGTTCTACTTCTAACTTTTTGAGGACCATTCATACTGTTTTCTGCAGCCGTTGTACGACTGTGCGATCCCACCAACAATGCGCAGAGTTCTAATTTCTCTACCTCCTTGCCATTTAAATGGCACAACTCGGTGCCATTCAACCATCCGCAATATTGTGCCACCAACACCTGTATTTAGTTCCAAGAGATTTCACCACCCCAGAAGGAAATCTGCAACCCATTTAACAGTCACTCCCCATTGCCCCCTACTCCCGTTTCCTGGCAACTGCTAATAGGCTTTCTGTCTTGATGAGTTTACCTATTCTGGATATTTCAAATAAATGAAATCATACAATATGTGGTCTTTGTGGCTGGCTTCTTCCACTCAGCATATTGCCTTCGAGGTTCATCCATGTTGTAGCATGTTCAGTACTTCATGCTTTTGTATGCCTAAAAGATATTCCATCATATGGATACCACTTTCTGTTTATCCATTCATCTGTTGGTCCATCCTGCATTTTTAAAGAGGTGTTGCATTTTTGCATCAAGGCTGTCGATGGCAGAGAGAGGAAGAAAGATAGACAGAAAGACAGAGCGGTAACACTGGATGGAGCAGTTGCTTGGAAGGAGAGCTGTCCTCCCGGGGAGCTGGGGCAGATGTGAGTCAGTTGCCACTCGGGGAAGGATATGAGAGAACCCACAGCTGCGAGCCTTGGTTGCTCCACAAAGCAGGAAGTTGGGGACAGGAGAGTGGGTAGGGCTTGAGGAGAGGGAAGGGGATTCAGAGAAGAGCATCGGTGAGTGACCAGAGATAGAGTGCCTAGCAGGGGCCAGAGAATGTGACTCTGGTAATGCTGGTCAGTGCCACACCCTTGTGGGGGACTCACACAAGTTAGACCACACAACAACAATAGTAGCTAGGAGCTGAATGTGTATCTCCTCACCTAAGTGCCACTACAGCCCTGTGGAACGAAGATGATTATTCCATGTTCCCAGTGAGCCAGTAAGGGATAATGCTGAGAATTAACCAGAGCCTACATCCTCTCTATGCCACACAAGAGCGGTGACCTCCAGCTGAAGATAGCAATCAGGGTGTCGCTTGCACTTAAAATTCAGGAAGGATTTGGAATCACAGAGATGGAGAGAAGCTTGGAGTGGCCAGCATGCTCAAAGGCAGGAAAGCCGGGTGGTTGTGCATGGAGCCAATGACAGTAATAACAGTAGTTGTAATTATTATTATCAGTATTATTTTTTACAGCGTTCTTACTATGCGCCAGGGCCTGCATTACACAACTGAGGCTCACGATCTTCTGTGAACCCCAAGCAGCTCCCAGGAGTGCTGACAGTCATCATGAGCAGCAGGTCATGGAGGGACTGGCCATGGTGTGGAGGGTGAGGGCCCCCCAACCCCGGGGAAGTCCTCCTGAGCCAGGCTCAGCATGGACCCAGAACTTATACCCACCAGGCCGCCTTCCCTCTCTCCCCACCCAGTGATGGCCGCCACGCTGGACCTAAACCACAGCTCCGTGTCTGAATTCATCCTCGTGGGCTTCTCCACCTTCCCACCACGTCTCCTGCCCATCTTCTTCCTGCTGTTCCTGCTCATGTACCTGTTCACCCTGCTGGGGAACCTGCTCATCATGGCCACTGTCTGGAGCGAACGTGGCCTGCACATGCCCATGTACCTCTTCCTGTGTGCCCTGTCTATCTCCGAGATCCTTTACACCTTGTCCATCACCCCGCGCCTGCTGGCCGACCTGCTCTCCACACACCGCACCATCGCCTTTGCAGCCTGTGTTAGCCAGATGTTCTTCTCCTTCACGTTCGGCTTCACCCACTCCTTCCTGCTCACCGTCATGGGCTACGACCGCTATGTGGCCATCTGCCACCCCTTGCGCTACAACGTACTCATGAGCCCCCGTGGCTGCGCCTGCCTGGTGGCCTGTTCTTGGTCTGGTGGCTCTGTCATAGGGCTGGTGGTGGCCACAGCCATTTTTCACCTCACCTTCTGTGGACCCAATGAGATCCAGCATTTTGGATGTCATGTGCCTCCTCTCTTGAAGCTGGCCTGTGGAACTGATGTACCAGTAGTAGCCCTGGGTGTGGGCCTGGTGTGCATCACCAACTTGTTGGGTTGCTTTCTGCTCATCCTCCTCTCCTACACCTTAATTGTGGCTGCCATCTTGAAGATCCCGTCTGCTGAGGGCCGGCACAAAGCCTTCTCCACCTGTGTGTCCCACCTTATTGTGGTCATTGTGCACTATGGCTTTGCCTCTATCATCTACCTTAAGCCCAAGGGTCTGCACTCCCACAAAAGCAACACCCTGATGGCCATCACGTACACGGTCCTCACACCCTTCCTCAGTCCCATCATCTTCAGTCTCAGGAACAAGGAGCTGAAGACTGCCATGAAGAAGACCTTCCTCAGCAAACTCTATCCCTCCAGCATCTAAGTGGCCAGTGTGAAGGTGGTTTTAGAAGAAGGTAGAAGGATGACCATACCCTCACCTGTAGGATTACAATGTCTACCTAGTAGGATTGGTAAAAAGACGTGTGACAACCTCTATGACATAGCAGGTGCTCAATAAATGTGAACTTTTCTTCTTCTTCCTCCCTTGGTTTGTGTCTTGGCTATTAGTTTTATTTGTAATCAAACAGCTTTCTTGAGATATAATCCACATGCCATATAATTCACCCATTTAAAGTACACAGTTCAATTGGTCTATAGTATATTCAGAGTTATGTGATCATCACCACCATCAATTTGAAACATTTTTGTCACCCGAAAAGGAAACCCCTACCCATTCAGTCCCCATTTCTTCTCCAACTCCCATAACCCCCAGCTATAGGAAACCACTTTTTTTCCAGAAAATATTGTTTAATTTTTTTAAAAATTGAAGTATAGTTGCCACACGATGTTATTTTAGTTTCAATTGTACAGCATAGCATAGTGACTTGACGCCACACAATGCTATTACAATACCATTGACTACATTCCCTATGCTGTACCTTTCATCCCCGTGACTTACTCATTCCACTTTCCTGTTCTGAACATTTCATATAAATGGAATTACACAAGGTGGTCATTTTGACTGAGTCCTCTCGCTTAGCACAATGTGTTCAAGGTTCCTTTATATTGTGGATGTATGAGACCTTCATTCCTTTTTATTGCCAAATACTATTCCATTCTGTGCACATACTGTATTTCTTTCTTTCTTTTTTTTAATTTAAATTTTAGTTAGTTAACATACAGTGCAATATTGGTTTCTGGAGTAGAATTCAGTGGTTCATCACTTACATACAACACCCAGTGCTCATCACAAGTGCCCTCCTTAATATTCATCACCCTCCCAGCCCATCCCTCACCCACCTCCCTCCATCAACCCTCAGTTTTTTCTCCATCATTAAGAGTCTCTTATGGTTTTTTCCCCTCTCTCCCATTTCCCCCTTCCCATACCTTCATGTGTTTTTTTCTTAAATTCCATATACGAGTGAAATCATATGGTGTTTGTCTTTTTCTGAGTGACTTATTTCCCTTAGCATTAGCTCCATCTTTCAAATGACAAGATTTCATTTTTTTGATTGCTGAATAATATTCTGTTGTATATATCTATACCTTATCCATTCCTCAATCAGTGGACACTGGGGCTCTCTGCATAGTTTGGCCATTGTTGATAATGGGACATAACTGTATTTCATCCGTCCGTTTATTGCTTGCTGAACTTCTCAGTATTTCTACTTTTTGCTATTTTGAGTCATGCCACCAGGAATGTTTGTGTACCCTTTTTTCTTGAATATATGGTTTCACACTGCTGCATGTATACTATGGAGTGGATTTTTTTGATCCAATGGTAACTCTGTTTAATTTTTAAAGAAAGTTCCAGACTGTTTTCCAAAGTGGCTGTACCCCTCTATATTCCCACCAGCAATGTAGTAGGGTTCAAATTTCTCCACATCTTTGCCAACATTTGTTATTACCTGTCCTGTTAGTTATAGCTATCTGAGTGGTAAGAAGTGGTATCTCGTGGTGGTTTTGATTTTCATTTCATGATACGTAATGATGTTGTGCATCTCATCACATGCTTGTCAGCCATTTCTATGTGTTCTTGGAGAAATGCTGTTGAGACATTTCACCTATTTTTTAAATTGGCTTGTTTGTCTTTTTGTTGAGTTGTAATAATTCTTCATAGTTTCTAGTTATAAGGTCTTTATCAGATAGGTGAGTTTCAAGTATTGTCTCACATTCTATGAGTTGTCTTTTCACTCTCTTGTTGATATTCTTTGCAGTACAGAAGATTTTAATTCTGATGACATCCAATTTATATATTGGTTTCCTTTATTGCTTATGGTTTTGGTGTCATGTCTAAGAAATGATTGCTTAATCCAAGGTCATGGAGATGTACAGCCATGTTGTCCTCTAAGAACATTATAGTTTTAGCTTTTACATTTAGGCCTTTGATCCATTTTGAATTAATTTTTGTACATAGCATGAAGTAGGGGCTGAATCTTAGATTTTTTTTAAATTAACATAAAATTTATTATTTGTTTCAGTGGTACAGGTCTGTAATTCCTCAGTCTTACACAATCCACAGTGCTCACCATAACACCTACCCTCCCCAATGTCCATCACCCAGACACCCCATCCGTCCCACCCCCTCCACGGCAGCAACCCTCAGTTTGTTTCCTGAGATTAAGAGTCTCTTTATAGATTTTGGACACCAGCCCTTTATCTGTAGTGTCTTTTGCAAATATCTTCTCCCATTCTGTAGGTTGCCTCTTCGTTTGGTTGACTGTTTCCTTTGCTCTGCAGAAGGATGTATTGTATGGTGACTAACATAACATAATAAAATAAAATTTAAAAAAAGAGTCTCTTATAGTTTGTCTCCCTCTCTGGTTTCGTCTGGTTTCATTTTTTCCTCTCTTCCCCTATGATCCTCTGTCTTGTTTCTCAAATTCCTCATATCAGGGAGATCATATGATAATTGTCTTTCTCTGATTGACTTATTTTACTCAGCTTAATATCCTCTAGTTCGATCTATGTCATTGCAAATGGCAAGATTTCATTTCTTTTGATGGCTGCACAATATTCCATTGCATATATATACCACATCTTTTTTATCCATTCATGTGTCAGTGGACACCTGGGCTCTTTCCATAGTTTGGCTGTTGTGGACACTGCTGCTATAAACACTAGGGTGCAGTTGCCCCTTCAGATCGCTATGTTTGTATCTTTGGGGTAAATACCCAGTAGTGCAATTACTGGGTCTAGGGTAGCTCTATTTTCAACTTTTTGAGGAACCTCCATACTGCTTTTCAGAGCGGCTGCACTGGCTTGCATTCCCACCAACACTGTAGGAGGGTTCCCCTTTCTCCGCATCCTCACCAACATCTGTCGTTTCCTGACTTGTGAATTTTAGCCATTCTGACTGGTGTGAGGTGGTATCTCATTGAGGTTTTGATTTGGATTTCCCTGATGCCGAGCAATGTTGAGCAATTTTTCATGTGCCTGTTGGCCATTTGGATGTCTTCTTTGGAAAAATGCCTGTTCATCTCTTCTGCCCATTTCTTGATTGGATTATTTGTTCTTTGGGTGTTGAGTTTGATAAGTTCTTTATAGATGTTGGATACTAGCCCTTTATCTGATATGTCATTTGCAAATATTTTCTCCCATTCTGTCGGTTGTCTTTTGGTTTTGTGGACTGTTTCTTTTGCTGTGCAAAAGCTTTTTATCTTGATGAAATCCCAATAGTTCATTTTTGCCCTGGCTTCCCGTGCCTTTGGTGATGTTTCTAGGAAGAAGTTGCTGCGGCTGAGGTCGAAGAGGTTGCTTCCTGTGTTCTCCTTTAGGATTTTGATGGACTCCTGTCTCACGTTTAGGTCTTTCAAACATTTGGAGTCTATTTTTGAGTGTGGTGTAAGGAAATGGTCCAGTTTCATTCTTCTGCATGTGGCTGTCCAATTTTCCCAACACCATTTGTTGAAGAGACTGTCTTTTTGCCATTGGACATTCTTTCCTGCTTTGTCAAAGATAAGTTGACCGTAGAGTTGAGGGTCCATTTCTGGGCTCTCAATTCTGTTCCATTGATCTATGTGTCTGTTTTTGTGCCCAGCACCATACTGTCTTGATGATCACAGCTTTGTAATAGAGCTGGAAGTCCGGAATTGTGATGCCACCAGCTTTGCTTTTCTTTTTCAATATTCCTCTGGCTATTCGGGGTCTCTTCTGGTTCCATACAAATTTTAGGATTATTTGTTCCATTTCTTTGAAAAAAGTGGATGGTATTTTGATGGGGATTGCATTGAATATGTAGATTGCTCTAGGGAACATTGACATCTTCACAATGTTGGTTCTCCCAATCCCTGAGCATGGAACGTTTTTCCATTTCTTTGTGTCTTCTTCAATTTCTTTCCTGAGTATTTTATAATTTTCTGAGTACAGATCCTTTGCCTCTTTGGTTAAATTTATTCCTAGGTATCTTATGGTTTTGGGTGCCATTGTGAATGGGATCGACTCCTTGATTTGTCTCTCTTCTGTCTTGTTGTTGGTGTATAGGAATGCCACTGATTTCTGTGCATTGATTTTATAGCCTGCTACTTGACTGAATTCCTGTATGAGTTCTAGCAGTTTTGGGGTGGAGTCTTTTGGGTTTTCCACATAAAGTATCATATCATCTGCAAAGAGTGAGAGTTTGGCTTCCTCTTTGCCAATTTGGATGCCTTTGATTTCTTTTTGTTGTCTGATTGCTGTGGCTAGGACTTCCAATACTATGTTGAATAGCAGTGGTGAGAGTGGACATCCCTGTCGCATTCCTGACCTTAGGGGAAAAGCTCTCAGCTTTTCCCCGTTGAGAATGATATTCGCTGTAGGTTTTCCGTAGATGGCTTTTATGATATTGAGGTACGTACCCTCTATCCCTATACTCTGAAGAGTTTTGATCAAGAAAGGATCCTGTACTTTGTCAAATGCTTTTTCTGCATCTATTGAGAGAATCATATGATTCTTGTTCTTTCTTTTGTTAATGTATTGTATCACGTTGATTGATTTGCGGATGTTGAACCAGCCTTGCAGCCCAGGGATAAATCCCACTTGGTCGTGGTGAATAATCCTTTTAATGTACTGTTGGATCCTATCGGCTAGTATTTTGGTGAGAATTTTTGCATCCATGTTCATCAAGGATATTGGTCTGTAATTCTTCTTTTTGATGGGGTCTTTGTCTGGTTTTGGGATCAAGGTAATGGTGGCCTCATAAAATGAATTTGGAAGTTTTCCTTCCATTTCTATTTTTCGGAACAGTTTCAGGAGAATAGGTATTAATTCTTCTTTAAATGTCTGATAGAATTCCCCTGGGAAGCCATCTGGTCCTGGGCTTTTGTTTCTTGGGAGATTTTGGATGACTGCTTCAATTTCCTTAGTGGTTATAGGTCTGTTCAGGTTTTCTATTTCTTCCTGGTTCAGTTTTGGTAGTTGATACAACTCTAGGAATGCACCCATTTCTTCCAGATTATCTAATTTGCTGGCATAGAGTTGCTCATAATATGTTCTTATAATTGTTTGTATTTCTTTGGTGTTGGTTGTGATCTCTCCTCTTTCATTCATGAATTTGTTGATTTGGGTCATTTCTCTTTTCTTTTTGATCAGTCTGGCCAGGGGTTTATCAATCTTGTTAATTCTTTCAAAGAACCAGCTCCTAGTTTCGTTGATCTGTTCTACTGTTCTTTTGGTTTCTATTTCATTGATTTCTGCTCTGATCTTTATGATTTCTCTTCTCCTGCTGGGTTTAGGGTTCATTTGCTGTTCTTTCTCCAGCTCCTTTAGGTGTAGGGTTAGGTTGTGTATTTGAGACCTTTCTTGTTTCTTGAGAAAGGCTTGTATTGCTATATACTTTCCTCTTAGGACCGCCTTTGCTGTATCCCAAAGATTTTGGACAGTTGTGTTTTCATTTTCATTGGTTTCCATGAATTTTTTTAATTCTTCTTTAATTTCCTGGTTGACCCATTCATTCTTTAGTAGGATGCTCTTTAGCCTCCATGTATTTGAGTTCTTTCCGACTTTCCTCTTGTGGTTGAGTTCTAGTTTCAAAGCATTGTGGTCTGAAAATAGGCAGGGAATGATCCCAATCTTTTGGTACCGGTTGAGACCTGATTTGTGACCTAGGATGTGATTAATTCTGGAGAATGTTCCATGGGCACTAGAGAAGAATGTGTATTCCATTGCTTTGGGATGGAATGTTCTGAATAAGTCTGTGAAGTCCATTTGGTCCAGTGTATCATTTAAAGTCTTTATTTCCTTGTTGATCTTTTGCTTAGATGATCTGTCCATTTCAGTCAGGGGGGGGTGTTAAAGTCCCCCTCTATTACTGTATTGTTGTCAATGTGTTTTTTTGCTTTTGTTATTAATTGCCTTCTATAATTGGCTGCTCCCATGTTCGGGGCATAGATATTTACAATTGTTAGATCTTCTTGTTGGATAGACCCTTTAAGTAGGATAGAGTGTCCTTCCTCATCTCTTAATACACTCTTTGTTTTAAAATCTAGTTTGTCTGGTATTAGGATTGCCACCCCAGCTTTCTTTTGGTGTCCATTAGCATGGTAAATGGTTTTCCACCCCCTCACTTTCAATCTGGGGGTGTCTTTGGGTCTAAAATGAGTCTCTTGCAGACAGCATATGGATGGGTCTTGTTTTTTAATCCAATCTGATAGCCTGTGTCTTTTGATTGGGGCATTGAGCCCATTTACATTCAGGGTAACTATTGAAAGGTATGAATTTAGTGCCATTGTATTGCCTGTAAGGTGACTGTTACTGTATGCTGTCTGTGTTCCTTTCTGATCTTTGCTGCTTTTAGGCTCTCTCTTTGCTTAGAGGACCCCTTTCAATATTTCTTGGAGGGCTGGTTTCGTGTTTGCAAATTCCTTTAGTTTTTGTTTGTTCTGGAAGCTTTTGATCTCTCCTTCTATTTTCAATGACAGCCTAGCTGGATATAGTATTCTTGGCTGCATTTTTTTCTCGTTTAGTGCTCTGAAGATATCTTGCCAGTCCTTTCTGGCGTGCCAGGTCTCTGTGGATAGGTCTGTTGCCAGTCTAATATTTTTACCATTGTAGGTTACATATCTCTTCTCCCGAGCTGCTTTCAGGATTTTCTCTTTGTCTCTGAGACTCGTAAGTTTTACTATTAGATGTCGGGGTGTTGACCTATTATTATTGATTTTGGGAGGGGTTCTCTGTGCCTCCTGGATTTTGATGCCTGTTTCCTTCCTCACATTAGGGAAGTTCTCTGCTATTATTTGCTCCAATATACCTTCTGCCCCCCTCTCTCTCTCTTCTTCTTCTGGGATCCCAATTATTCTAATGTTGTTTCATCGTATCATATCACTTATCTCTCGAATTCTGCCCTCGTGATCCTGTAGTTGTTTCTCCCTCTTTTTCTCAGCCTCTTTATTTTCCATCATTTGGTCTTCTATATCACTGATTCTCTCTTCTGCCTCATTTATCCTAGCAGTTAGTGCCCCCATTTTTGATTGCACCTCATCAATAGCCTTTTTGATTTCGACTTGGTTAGATTTTAGTTCTTTTATTTCTCCAGAAAGGGTTTCTCTAATAACTTCCACGCTTTTTTCAAGCCCAGCTAGTATCTTTAAAGTCATGATTCTGAACTCTAGGTCCGACATCGTACTAATGTCCGTATTGAGTAGGTCCCTGGCTGACGGTACTACCTCTTGTTCTTTTTGCTGAGGTGATTTTTTCGTCTTGTCATTTTGTCCAGAGGAGACTAGATGAATGAGAGAACAAAATGCTAACAGGTTTACAACGTCCCCAGCAAATATACTGTATACAAATCAGAAAAGACCTGAAACCAGGGGAAAAGAAAGGGAAAGAAAGAAAAAAGAAAGAGAAAAAAAAAGAAAAAAAACATAAAAACAAAAACAGAACAATACAAAAAAACCAGAATGTGATCAAATATGATCAGGCTAGTGCATAGATCAGTGCCACACACTAGATTTTGGGCGTATTTTGGTCTGTTAGAAAAAAGTGCCTCCTAAAATTTTAAAGGAAGAAAGACATATATGTACAAAATAAGGGTGATACAATGAAGGGATGGAAGATGACTGTAAAGATGAAAATTATAAAAGATTTTATAAAAGGACTTGATAAGATAAGAAGTTGTTTGAGAAAAGAAAGAAGATTTAAGAAAAAAAAAAGAAAAAAGGGAGAGAATGTGATCAGGCAGGAGACTAGAACAGAGCCATACACTAGAGATTTAGGGTATATTTTGGTCTGTTAAAAGAAACTGTATCTCAAAATTTTAAAGAGAGAACAACTTATATATATATGCCAAAAATAAGGGTAACTACTATGAAGGGATAAAATATGACTCTAAAAATGAAAAATAAAAAATGTTTTTTTTTAAAGGGATTGATAAGATGTTGGTTGAAAAAGGGAAAAAAACAGTTAACAAAAATTAACTTTGATGAACTAATAAATCATGGTAAAAAAAAAGCCATGAATTCTTTGTGCAGTATTCCCCTAGCGCTGGAGTTCTCCCGTTCTCCTTGATGGGTAAACTTGGTCTTGGCTTGCTGGCTGTTCATGCTGATCTTCTGGGGGAGGGGCCTGTTGCTGTGGTTTCCAAATGTCTTTGCCGAGGCTGAATTGCCCCGCCCTTGTCAGTCCGTGCTGAGCAAGCAGCTGGGGTTTGCTCTCGGGAGCTTTTGTTCCCTGCAGGGTCTCCATACAGCCTTGGAGGACCAGGGCAAAAATGGTGGCCTCCCAATCTCCACCCGGAGGAGCTGAGAACTCGGGGCCCCGCTCCTCAGTGCGCCCACAGAGAAAAGCAGTCACTCCCTTGTCACCGGTCTCCGGCCGCTCTCCGTTCTCACCCGGCCTGTGACCGAGCGTTGCTATCTCTGGCACCCGACCCCGTGTGGAGTCTCCAAACCCAGCAGATCCCTGCGGTGCGTTCCTGCGCCACTCCTCCCCGGGAAGGAAGGGGAGTCTCCCCGGATCTGCCGTCTGTTGGGTCCCTGCTGGAGGAGCAGTGGCCCGACTGGGCCGCAGATCACAGTTTATGGCCACCCCAAGCTGAGAGCCCGCGCCTCAGCTCCGTCTCTGCAGCCGGCTTCCCCGCTCCGATACCTGGGAGCTCTGGCACACTCAGGCTCCCCCGGTCTTTCTGTGACCCCAAGGGTCCTGAGACCACACTGTCCTGGGAGGATTCCACCCCCTGCTTACCCACTGCAGCGACGTCCCTCAGCGGAGCCGGCTTCTAACAGTTCCTATTTTGTGCTCCGGCTCTATCACTTGCCAGAAGCGGCCGACGGAGGCCCCCTCCCCTGCCGTCTATCCTCCCGAATATCGCCTCAGATTCACTTCTCCGCACGTCCTACCTTCCAGTAAGTGGTTGCTTCTCTGTTCAGATAGTTGTTGCTACTCTCCTCTTTGATCTCCTGTTGAGTTCGTAGGTGTTCAGAATGGTTTGATCCCTATTCAGCTGAATTCCTGAGACCAGACGAAATCCAGGTCTCCTACTCCTCCGCCATCTTGCTCCGTCGATGGTCTTTTGATAGGGATTGCATTGAAAGTGTAGATTGCTCTGGGCAGCATAGACATTTTCTCAGTGTTTTTTTCTTCCAATCCATGAACATGGAATATTTTCCCATCTCTTTGTGTCTTCTTCAATTTCTTTCATAAGTGTTCTGTAGAGTCTAGAGTATAGATCCTTTACCTCCTTGGTTAAGTTTATTCCTAGGTATCTTATGGTTTTTGGTGCTATTGTAAATTGAATCGATTCCTTAATTTCTCTTTCTTCAGTCACACTGTTATTGTATAGAAATGGAACTGATTTCTGTGTATTGGTTTTGTATCCTGCCACATTGCTGAATTGCTGTATGAGTTCTAGCAATTTGGGGGTAGAGTCTTTTGTATTTTCCACATAAAGTATCATGTCATCTGTGAAGAGAGAGAGTTTGACTTCTTTGCCAGTTTGAATGTCTTTTATTTCTTTTTGTTGTCTGATTGCTGAGGCTAGAACTTCTAGTACTATGTTGAAAAAAAGTGGTGAGGGTGGCCATCCCTCTCATGTTGCTGACCTTAAATGGAAAGCTCTCAGTTTTTCCCCACTGAGAATGATATTCGCTGTGGGCTTTTCATAGATGGCTTTTATGATGTTGAGGGATGTTCCCTCTATCCCTATATTTTGAAGAGTTTTAATCTGGAGGGGATGCTGTATTTTGTCAAATGCTTTTTCTGCATCAGTTGGGAGGATCATATGGTTCTTCTCTCTTCTTTTGTTAATGTGCACTATTACGTTGTTTGATTTGCCATGTTGAACCACGTTTGTATCCCAGGAATAAACCCCACCTGGTCATGGTGAATAATCTTTTTAATGTACTGTTGGATCCTATTGGCTAGGATCTTGGTGAGTATTTTGGCATCCATGTTCATCAGGGATATTGGTCTGTAATTCTCCTTTTTGATGGGGTCTTTGTCTGGTTTTGGGATCAGGGTAATGCTGGCCTCATCAACTGAGTTTTGAAGTTTTCCTTCCATTTCTATTTTTTGAAACAGCTTCAGTAGAATAGGCATGATTTCTTCCTTAAATGTTTGGTAGAAGCCATCTGGCCCTGGACTCTTGTTTTTGGGAAGTTTTTGATTACTCTCTCAATTTCCTCCCAGTTATTGGTCTGCTCAGATTGTCTATTTCTTCCTGTTTCAGTCTTGGAAGTTTATAAGTATCCGGGAATGCATCCATTTCTGCTACATTGCCAAGTTTGTTCGCATATTGCTGCTGGTAACAAATTCTGATAATTATCTCAATGTCCTTGGTATTGGTCATGATTTCTGTACCTTTCATTCATGATTTTATTAATTTGGGTCCTTTCTCTTTTCTTTTGTATAAGTCTGGCCAGAGGTTTATTGATCTTATTAATTCTTTCAATGAACCAGCTTCTACTTTTGTTGATCTCTTCTACTGTCCTTCTAGTTTCTATTTCATTGATCTCTGCTCTAATCTTTATTATTTCTCTTCTCCTGCTTGGTTTAGGCTCTATTTGCTGTTCTTTCTCCGGGTCCTTTAGGTGTACGGTTAGTTTGTGCATTAGGGATGTTTCTAATTTTTAGAGAGAGGCTTGGATGGCTTTGTACTTCCCTGAAGGACTGCCTTTGCAGTATCCCATAGATTTTGGACCAATGTGTTTTCATTCTCATTAGTTTCAATGAATTGTTTAAGTTCTTCTTTAATTTCCTGGTTGACCCATTCATTCTTTAGCAGGATACTTTTTAACCTCCAAATGTTTGCGTTCCTTCCAAATTTTTCCTGGTGGTTGAGTTCCAGTTTCAAACCATTGTGTTCTGAAAATATGCAGGGAATAATTTCAGTCTTTTGGTATCGGTTGAGATCTGATTTGTGACCCAGTATGGGATCCATTCAGGAGAAAGTTCTGTGTGCACTTGAGAAGAATGAGTATTCTGTTGTTTTAGGATGGAATGTTCTATATATGTCTAAGAAGTCCATTTGGCCCAATATGTCCCTCAAAGCTCTTGTTTCTTTGTTGATCTTCTGCTTAAGCGATCTATCTATTGTTTTGAGTGGAGTGTTGAAATCTCCTACTATTAATGCATTATTATCAGTATGTTTCTCTTTTTGGTTATTAATTGGTTTATATAATTGGTTGCTCCCATGGTGAAGGCATAGATATTTTGGAATTTTACCTCGCAGTATACCTTCTCCCTTCTAGGACTTCCCGACATCAACTGGGCAGGTGACATCTTGATAAGCCTCTTCAAAGAGGGCCAGAAAGACAACCACAGGTGGATGGATGGCTCAACCCCCACTTACATGTGAGTCTCCCTGTCTGTGATGCAGTTGCCCATAACCACCTACGACAGTCCCCCCACCCCCAAGAGACTGGCAAGGCTTTTGAAGAGTGAGTTTATGACCACTCACTATTTACCTGCAGCAACTCCCAAACAACATGCCACACTTTCTACCACAACAGCTATTGTTGTTTTGTTACTTGGGGAGGGTATTCCCATTTAAGTGCTTGAGAAACAATGGATTCAATGCCAAACTGGTTCTTTGTTGCAGGACTTCTCAGAGCCCTGAAAGTACTAATATGCAGGTTGGGCCTATTCAGGAGTATAATAATGTAGCACTTGCCAACTGTATGAGTTTCTTGTGGCCTCTGTAACAAAGAGCCACAAACTGTGTGGCTTAACACAACAGAAACTTACTCTTCCACAGTTCTGGAGGCCAGAAGTCCCAAACCAACATGTCAGCAGAGCTACACTCCCTCCAAAGACTGTAGAGGAGGATCTTTTCCTGTCTCTTCTAGCTTCTGGTGGCTGTAGGTATTCCTTGGCTCGTTGGCCCGTCCCTCCAATCCCTGCCTCTGTGGTCACACACCCTACTCTTCTCTGTGCCTTCTCTCTTTTGTCCCTTATAAGGACACTTGTCATTGGGTTCAGGGCTCACTCGGTTAATCCAGGATGATCTCATCTCAATATCCTTCACTAAATTTCATTTGCAAAGACCCTTTTCCCAAATAAGGTCACATTCACAGATACCTGGGGTTAGGATATGGGCATATCTTTTTGGTGGGGACAACATTGAACCCACTATGCCTTCCTGGCAGTAACCGGCCTCCTCACAATTTTTGTTTTTCTTTTGATGTTTCCATCTGCTACCATCACCTTTCCCTGTCTGGCAAACTGCCCTGGAATGGTCCAGGCTTAGGGCAGAATTCATCTTGGTAAACTCATCAGCTGCCTGAACATATATTCTATACCTTACACGCACTGGTACTGACATCCTCAGAATGTGCTCCCATTTTGCAAAAGAGGAAAACAGATGCTCAGACATTAAGACTCTTAAGTCGATAGCAGGCGGCAGAGCTAGAATTTGGACAGGGTAAAATCTGGCTTCAGGATGAATGGACCTCAGAGAAGGGGAGAGGATCAGTGGGATGAGACAATCAGAGATAGTGGTCCCTGAACTTAGAGATCCTCGGCTTCTCTGAAGACTTTTGCTTCTTGCCACTCCCATTTGAGCTCAGTCTCTCCACTGGGGGGGGGGGGGGGGATTTGGGAAAGGGTTGACCAGATGGGACTACTATAAAATGGGCTCAAAAATGACTCCCATTGGAGGCCTCAAGACCCACAGGGGCAGACCTTCACTCATAGAGAGCAGGGCTGGGGGGCGCAGGCACTGGCCCATCTACTCAGGGATTTTGTGGGCATCTCTTTACAGCAAATGGGACTTCAAGGAGCTACATGATAATGTAACTGCCCCAGCCTACATGATGATGCACAGCTATAGACCCTAGAGTGACTGTTCTTGTGAATTAAGGAGATTTGCTTGCATTTGTGAGAGGTGGCCGAACTGCTGACCCAAGCCCTTATACTCCACTCCCTGGGATGAATCAGAACCCTTGCTCTACAGCCTCAGGCTCCATCCTTGCCTTTTCTGGGTCCTGAGTTCACAGGGGCAACAATAAAGGACCTTTCTCCAGAGCTTAGTGTCCCTTTCTTGGCATTGGGTTTGCTCACCCTTTATCTCCTTTCCTGATTTCTGCTGAGTGGAGGAAATGCCCCCAAAGCAGTCATGGACCCATCCCTGCAGGAGGATTATAATTCTTAACTCTTATGAAAGCCAGGCTTAGCCACAAATCTTGCTTGGGCCAATGAATTGTGATGGGAATTGACATGTGCCACTAGTAAGCAGGAATCTTAAGAGCCTTATGTGGTTCTGACATCTTTATTTTGCTCTTGCCACAAGACCAGCTGTTCCCAGAGAGGGCAGATCCTTCAGATTTGGTCCTGCAATGAAGAAGATCCCCTCAAGCAGAGCTTCTGCTGACCCACCATGACCATAAGCATGACCAAGACATGAAGCTCTGTGGTTGTTGGCCACTAAGATTTTGAGGTCACCAGTGGTTACCTCATCATACTTAACCTAAGCTGACCAATACAGGGGACCAAGTTCCATTATAAAATCCCCATATTTTGGGCTTTCCTCTGACGAAAAAGCCTAAAGCTTGTGGATATAGGGTGTTTGGGGCCTTCACATTCATTCAGCATCACCAGTAACTCAGGCAGCCTCTCTGGTTTCCTCTTCAGCATCTCCTGCTGGTCCAGTGTCCTGTCCGGTTCCCAGTGAGATTGTTCTAAGACATCTCAAAACCCCCTTAATAGTCTGCCACTTCACTTTCTCCATGCCCCTCACACCTCCATGCATTTGCTCTTGCAGTTCTCTATGCCTGGGATGCTCCTTTGCCCTGGCTTCCCTTGGGATATCTATTCCTTCGTTGGGCCCAAATCAACTGGTACCATCTGCACAGTCTACTCAGTTTGACTCCTGCTTTCCTCTTAGCGACCTTTATTAAATTTTATGGTATATATTGTACAGATGTAGTGGATCTCTATCCCATTTAAAAAATTCTTCAATTTTTTAATTGAATTTATATTTGCAAGCCTGGGTTCTTGAGACCGAGACCAATGAGAAGGTGCAGGCATCAGGCATTAGGATTAGGCACGGCCATTCCCTGGATCTGGCCCAGGCTCACTTACATATATGTAAGTGTCTCACTTAGATAGTCACGGTACAACAAAATTAAGGTCTGTCGGAACAATTGTTCTCCAACAAAGGCCATTTTGAATTAGGTAAGATAGCAATTTGGTCTGGTCCCTGCTATCTCTCTCTTTAGAATCTGAAAGTATGGGAATGAGATGCACGCCTGTATCCTGCTGCAGAGAAGAGAAACATAAAATGTGGTTCTCTTTCAGGACCATGGAGAAGAGTTGTCAGAAACTAGGAGTGGCCTCTTGCTCTTTGTTCAGAAAGCTTAGCTGAAATTCAGTTAATGGGAAAATGCAGGTGGACCAGATGTCTCATGATGATTTGGCGAAATGGATGAATCCATGTGCTTTCTCAGGATGCATTTTGCAATTGATGTGTTCAGTAAACACTCATGAGTGCTTACAACATGGCAGACACAGTGATTGAGTGTCAACGTCTAGTGCGTTGGGGTCCCTGGGTAAGAGTCACGAAATCACCGGGACACAGGGGATGCAGAGCAAAGGCAGCACTTGCAACTGCATGCTGTCATTTATTTTCCACATAGCTATATACTTGTAGCAATCAAGTAAGCATAACAATATGTACTTTCACACATAATGGGATTAAACTAACATCCTTGAAGAAAGATACATTAAAGAATTCTCTCAGCCACCCTTCCTCTGGAGACAGCATGTTGTTGTCCTAAGGAGGGACGCCTCTAATCTAGGCAAGAGCCACTTCTTGCAGATCCAGGCATTCAGAACTTGCAACATGAGATAAGGGGAAGAGAACATTTTCTCCTCCTTGCTCAGGTTTGCCTGGCTTTCCTAACTCTCACTGCAGTCCTTGAATGGCCCTGGCTCGCAAGGGGCCTGCAAGCCTATGCCATCTCAATTGAGAACCAGGATAGACACACCTGTCACCAGGATGCCTTCCTGGGGCTTTGTAGTTTATGGCAGAGGGAGAGCTGATAGAACAGGTGTTCTATCAGAGAAAGATGGAGTCACTCATGTCAAGCAGTAACTTATGTCAAGCACTGACATAAGCAGCCAAGGGCATTGCTGCTCAGAGAGGATATCGCTAAAACCAGCACAAGCTGATGGCTTCCAGAACTGGTAACTAGCTGAACCCAAGGACGTCTGCAAAGGCCCAAGACTGACTAAACTCCTTTAAAAAAGGAGGACTTTGCAGCAAACTGTCAGACTTTCCAAACACTGTCCCTTTCATATCTGACCATCAAAAAAGGCAATTGCCTGCAAAAGGTCTGCCCAGTTGATCTCTGAACACAACAGAGATCCTCCACTGCTTGAACAGAATAAGCAGCACGTGCAGAGAGCTGACCCAGACCAGACCAAGGCCTCCTCCCAACTGCGTGCTCACAGACTGACTCTGCATTTGGTTTGTTAACTTCTTACCCCCTGTTGTATCTTGCTTGTTGTATGACTTTGTCTTGTGCTTTGCTTTGTGTGACATGTATGAAGCCAAGTTAAATAGGTAGTAAAATGTCACTGAGTTTGGAATCCTGATCTTGCTTTACAGTTACGTTAAACTTGCTTTATTTTGGGCTGGGTCTGACCCATCTTTCCGTCTGTAGCTGTGAGCACAGATTATGGCACCCAGCAGCGGCTGATGAATGTCTGGGGAAGGAAATGCCTCGGACAATATTTCTTGGTCACCCCTGGGTCCGGCCCAGGGCAGAGACCCAGAAATGCACAGGACCTGCCTGGCAGAACAGCTGACCAAAGCTGCAAGGCTCTGTTTCAAAGGGACTTTGATTATTGCTCATTTAATCTCCTGTGGCCACACACTGCTTGGCGCACAGTAGGTGCACTAAAATACCTGTGAGACAAATGAAAGTGTGGTGCCCATAGTTAAGAAAAAGATTGAAATGGACGTTGTGGGGCAGGGGACTTCTCCTCCACCAGGCACCTACTGTGTGCCAGGCTCTTTACACATATTGTGTCTCTTCTTATCATTCAGTCCCACTTCATAAAAGACAAAGTAAGGCCCAGAGAGGCCAAGCCACTTCTCCAGGGTCACAGTGCCCCCTCCAGGCAGGGCTGCAAGATGCAGCCGAACTGAGATCTTGAGCTCCACTCCATCTCCTGGCTTACTATTGACCCCCTTCTGTGACCTTAGCTTTATATGCTGACCTTTCTGGGCATCCAGAAGCAGCAACAAAAGCTCTTTCTCCTTAGTCCTGAATTCATTTCTTGGTTGAACATCTGTTTCTGTGATGTCCTTTCCGGACTTGAGTTGTGCCAGGAAATCCCAACAGATTGCCCCCACATTCTGGGTCTTCCACTGTACCAGTGGGCTAGAGCTTAGAGGAGAGTGTTGTCGGGACCCTCAGTCCAGGCGGGCACCTCCTTCCAGCCCACTCTCCCTCGGGCCCCAGAGGGCTGGATCCAAGGTGCCTCCAAGTCCCTTCACATTGTGACCCCATCTGACTTCCCAGCCTCCCCCGACCCCATTTTGGGCACTTCTCCATGCCTTTGCTCATGCTGGTTCCTCTGCCTGCCGTTCCCTCCCTGACGCCATGTGCTGGGGACTGTTCATCCTTCAGAGTTCAGCTCAGATGTCACCTACCTCCTTTCCCACCTGCACTGTAGGGTCTCACAGCACTGTGCATATCCTTCCTTCACTGTTTTCTTTAAAGCATTTTATTGAGTATTTATTGTTCCATTTAATTTTTACCTTTCTGGGTGCTGGGAACACAGCATGCTCCCAGTGAGATGCCATCTCTGCCCTCAGGAGGTCTGTCGAAGTCTAGTGGGAGACACAGACCCATAGCCAGGTGATGACAGCACCATGTGATGGGTGACTACAGGGCAAGCTAGTAGTCAGAGACCCCAAGTCTGGGGTGCAGGGATGCAGGATAGACTTCCCGGAGGGTGGCATGTGACCTGAGACCGGTTGATTGAAGCAGATGGGAGTGGGGCATGAGGGATGCAGTGGGACCTGGGGATGAGAGAGTCTGGTACCCTCAAGAAATTGAACATGCTCCCATCTCATTTCAGCCTAGAGATGCAAAGTGGGGGTGTTGTGTTGGAAGAGTGAGAGGCAAGCTGAGAGGCGAAACTGGAGAGGCTAACAAGGACCAGAGTTTTGGCCGCAGGGAAGCATCTGGGACTAGAGAGCCATGGCTGGTTCCAAGCAAGGTGGGGGGGGATGGAATGTGCTTTGTTTAGCAAGATCCCTCTGATGTTATGTAGGAAGCAGGTGTAGAGGTCAGAGCCAAAGCAGAGAACTGAATCAGGAGGGATGTATAGTGGGTTAAAATAGTGTTGCTCAGAAATGCATGTCCACTTGGAACCTCAGAATGTGACCTTGCTTGAAATAGGGTCTTTACTGGGGTGCCTGGGTGGTTCAGTCGTTAAGCGTCTGCCTTCGGCTCAGGTCATGATCCCGGGGTCCTGGGATCGAGCCCCGCAGCATCGGGCTCCCTGCTCAGCGGAAGCCTGCTTCTCCCTCTCCCACTCCCCCTGCTTGTGTTTCTGCTCTCGCTGTGTCTCTCTCTGTCAAATAAATAACTAAATAAATCTTAAAAAAAAAAGAAATAGGGTCTTTACAGGTGTAATTAGATAAGGATCTCAAGATGAAATCATCCTGGGTGTTGAGCCCCTAACTGCTGGTGTCTAATGACTGGGGCCCTTATAAGGAGAGGAGAAGACATACAGACACAAGGAGAAGTTCATGTGAAGACTCAGGTAGAGATGGGAATGATGCCGTCATGGGTGCTGGCAGCCGCCAGAAGCCGGGAGAGAGGCATAGGGCTGATCCTCCCCCAGAGCCTCCAGAAGGAACTACCCTGCTGACACCTGGCCTCCAGACCTGGGAGAGAGCATATTTCTGGTTTTTTGAGCCACCCAGTGTGTGGCAATTTGTCTCCTCAGCCCCAGGAAACTAATTCAAGGGCGGATGCTGTCTTCTAGGTCATATGTGCTCACACCAGGCGGGGGGCCTGGACCTGAGAACACGAGGAGTGGGGAGAGTAGACACTGAGCTGCACTGTGGCCCGAGAGCAAGGCAAGCCTGGCTGCTGGGGGCTGTGACGCCTTGGCACTGCCCCCTCCCTCCGTCCTCAGTCCTCAGCTTGGGGCAGCCTGGGCCCAGAGCAGGGCCATGCTTTAGAGATCCCACCTCAGGGGCCCCTCCCCCGCACCTCTGCTTCTGTGGAGGCCAGACAGCAGCCCCTCTTCTGGACCACTCCCAGGGGCTGGGACCCAGGGTTTCCCCACCCAGCTCTGGGAAACCTGTGCTGTCCTCTCTGGGATGGCCCAGGGGTGCCTGTTTGTGGCGTGTGGATGGACTTGAGCTTTGAGAATGCAGTGTCCATAGTCCAGCATGCATGAGAACAGAGGAGTATGCTCAGAGAGTAGGGGAGGGGCTCCAGCCTCCTTTTGTATTCCTTCCGCTGTCCAGTTAGAGGCAGTCTTGTCACCGCCTTCTCCTGCCTTAACCATCCTCTGCACAGCCGGGCTGGGAGGCCTCAGGAAAGGTCTGGAGGCTGCATGTACTGCTCTGGGCTAATCTCAGGGAAGCCTCTGGAAGTCTCCCTGAGGGCCCGCCCCAACCTCCGCCAACCCGCCCCCCACCCCACCTGCCTTGGGCCCTGAGGGTGGCCCCGCCCACAACCTGCCTCTGCTGCCTACCTCCCCTGGGAAGCCTGTGGAATGCCACTGGAGTACAGCTAGATAAAGTGCAGGCGCAGCCTCCCGCCCTACCCACCCCGCTTCTGAGCTCCCGGTGTCGAGCGTGAGTGAGGGGACCCAGGGCTTCCTCTGCGACGCCCCCAGACAGTTCCCCGCCGCCGCCACCAACGGAGGCGAGTGTGCGCCCCTGGGTGCTTTTCGGGAGGAGGTGATGCAAGCGCGGGTTGCGGGGAAAGACTGTGGGTAATAAGAATGTGGGGGTGGCTCTTGGGACCCAGAACCCCGCTGAACGAAGTTTGAAGGAAACAGTTCGTGGGCGGATGCCTCAAATTCAGGAATCCTGCATCCAGGTCCTGTGTGCTTCCTGGTTATCGCTGCAGATCTTAGCGTGAAGGGTGTCTGTCAGGGACACCGGCGGTAGTCACCATCTTCCCGCTTCTGCTGTGTCGTGCTCTGAGAGTGTACGTCTGTGTGCACCTGCAGGGGTGCCTGTGGCCGCGACTCTGGAGTTGTGTGCTGGGTCCATCCCCGCGGTGGGGTCTCCGCCTCCGTGTGAGTGAGCGGGTCTGATCCTGAGCTGCAGGTGCATGTGGGCCTGCTGTGTGCCTATCGGTGTAGAGCTTAAGGCAGCTGTGCGTGTGTGTCTGTGTGTGTGTTGGGGGGGGTGGGAAGTGGAATGCAGGTATGTGGAGGTGTGGGGGCACACCCACATGTAGGTGTTTGTGAGACACAGGGGGCACCCAGATGCCAGTCTGTAAGAACGGGAGGCCGCCCACCCCTGAGGAGAGCTGTTCTGAGGTGCCTCCTCTTCTGCTCTCACACACACCTGGGCGGAGGCTCAGTGGCTGCCCTGGAAGGCACAGGAAAGCTTAAGGGCAGGTGGTGGGTTCTTCCTCCCTGATCTCCCCTCTGGCCCTAGGCACTCACTCTCTCCCTTTCTGGGGACAGGCTGGGCTGTGAACCAAGGGGGAGACAGCACAGAGGTAGAGGAGGACCGAGGAGGGTATGTTCTGCTTTCTAAAAAAATGGGGCAATTTCACATGATATAAAATTAAGCATTTTGAAGTTACACATCATTGGTGTTTAGCACATTCACAATGTTGTGCAACCATCACCCCTTTCTAGTTGCCAAATATTCTCATCACCCCAAAAGGAAACACTGCCTTCATTAGTAGTCACTTCCCCCTTGCCCCCTGCCCAGGCTCCAGCTTCCCCCCAACCCCTAATATGCTTGTTGTGTCTACGAATTTGCATATTTTAGGTATTTCATATTACCGGAATCAGACAAACTTTTGTTCAGACAACCTTTCATGCCTGGCTCTTTTTTCACATAGCATAATGTTTTCAAGGTTCATTTACGACGCTGCATGTGTTCGTACTTTGATGTGTAAAAAACACATGACATAAAATTTATTATCTTAACCATTTTTAAGTATGTAGTTCCGGTGGTGGTAAGGATATTCACATTGTTGCGTAATAGATCTGCAGAACTCTTTTCATCTTGCAAAACAGAGACTCTATACCCATTAAACAAAACTTGCAGTTTCCCACTCCCTGTAGTCCTTGGCAACCTCCATTCTACTTTGTTTCTATGAATTTGACTGCTCTAGATACCTCACATAAGTGGGATCGTACAGGATTTCTCCTTTTTGGGCGACTAGCTGATTCCACGTAGCATAATGTTCTCAAGGTTCATTCGCGTTGTGGCATGTGACAGGATTTCCTTCCTCTCAAGGCTGAATGCTCTTCCCTTGTATGGATATATCACATCTTGTTTACCCATCCATCCACCAATGGACACTGGGTTTTTTTTCTATCTCAAGGCTATTGTGACTAGTGCTTCTATGACCAGGAGTGTGCAAATATCTCTTCCAGACCCTGCTTTTGCCACTTTTGCATATATATCCAGAAGTGGGATGGCTGAGGCATAGGTAGTTCTACTTCTAATTTTATGAGGACCATTCATACTGTTTTCCGCAGCTGTTGTACGACTGTGCAATCCCACCAACAATGCGCAGAGTTCTAATTTCTCTACCTCCTTGCCATTTAAATGGCACAACTCGGTGCCATTTAACCATCCACAATATTGTGCCACCAACACCTGTATTTAGTTCCAAGAGATTTCACCACCCCAGAAGGAAATCTGCAACCCATTTAACAGTCACTCCCCATTGCCCCCTACTCCCATTTCCTGGCAACTGCTAATAGGCTTTCTGTCTTGATGAGTTTACCTATTCTGGATATTTCAAATAAATGAAATCATACAATATGTGGTCTTTGTGGCTGGCTTCTTCCACTCAGCATATTGCCTTCGAGGTTCATCCATGTTGTAGCATGTTCAGTACTTCATGCTTTTGTATGCCTAAAAGATATTCCATCATATGGATACCACTTTCTGTTTATCCATTCATCTGTTGGTCCATCCTGCATTTTTAAAGAGGTGTTGCATTTTTGCATCAAGGCTGTCGATGGCAGAGAGAGGAAGAAAGATAGACAGAAAGACAGAGCGGTAACACTGGTTGGAGCAGTTGCTTGGAAGGAGAGCTGTCCTCACGGGGAGCTGGGGCAGATGTGAGTCAGTTGCCACTCGGGGAAGGATATGAGAGAACCCACAGCTGCGAGCCTTGGTTGCTCCACAAAGCAGGAAGTTGGGGACAGGAGAGTGGGTAGGGCTTGAGGAGAGGGAAGGGGATTCAGAGAAGAGCATCGGTGAGTGACCAGAGATAGAGTGCCTAGCAGGGGCCAGAGAATGTGACTCTGGTAATGCTGGTCAGTGCCACACCCTTGTGGGGGACTCACACAAGTTAGACCACACAACAACAATAGTAGCTAGGAGCTGAATGTGTATCTCCTCACCTAAGTGCCACTACAGCCCTGTGGAACGAAGATGATTATTCCATGTTCCCAGTGAGCCAGTAAGGGATAATGCTGAGAATTAACCAGAGCCTACATCCTCTCTATGCCACACAAGAGCGGTGACCTCCAGCTGAAGATAGCAATCAGGGTGTCGCTTGCACTTAAAATTCAGGAAGGATTTGGAATCACAGAGATGGAGAGAAGCTTGGAGTGGCCAGCATGCTCAAAGGCAGGAAAGCCGGGTGGTTGTGCATGGAGCCAATGACAGTAATAACAGTAGTTGTAATTATTATTATCAGTATTATTTTTTACAGCGTTCTTACTATGCGCCAGGGCCTGCATTACACAACTGAGGCTCACGATCTTCTGTGAACCCCAAGCAGCTCCCAGGAGTGCTGACAGTCATCATGAGCAGCAGGTCATGGAGGGACTGGCCATGGTGTGGAGGGTGAGGGCCCCCCAACCCCGGGGAAGTCCTCCTGAGCCAGGCTCAGCATGGACCCAGAACTTATACCCACCAGGCCGCCTTCCCTCTCTCCCCACCCAGTGATGGCCGCCACGCTGGACCTAAACCACAGCTCCGTGTCTGAATTCATCCTCGTGGGCTTCTCCACCTTCCCACCACGTCTCCTGCCCATCTTCTTCCTGCTGTTCCTGCTCATGTACCTGTTCACCCTGCTGGGGAACCTGCTCATCATGGCCACTGTCTGGAGCGAACGTGGCCTGCACATGCCCATGTACCTCTTCCTGTGTGCCCTGTCTATCTCCGAGATCCTTTACACCTTGTCCATCACCCCGCGCCTGCTGGCCGACCTGCTCTCCACACACCGCACCATCGCCTTTGCAGCCTGTGTTAGCCAGATGTTCTTCTCCTTCACGTTCGGCTTCACCCACTCCTTCCTGCTCACCGTCATGGGCTACGACCGCTATGTGGCCATCTGCCACCCCTTGCGCTACAACGTACTCATGAGCCCCCGTGGCTGCGCCTGCCTGGTGGCCTGTTCTTGGTCTGGTGGCTCTGTCATAGGGCTGGTGGTGGCCACAGCCATTTTTCACCTCACCTTCTGTGGACCCAATGAGATCCAGCATTTTGGATGTCATGTGCCTCCTCTCTTGAAGCTGGCCTGTGGAACTGATGTACCAGTAGTAGCCCTGGGTGTGGGCCTGGTGTGCATCACCAACTTGTTGGGTTGCTTTCTGCTCATCCTCCTCTCCTACACCTTAATTGTGGCTGCCATCTTGAAGATCCCGTCTGCTGAGGGCCGGCACAAAGCCTTCTCCACCTGTGTGTCCCACCTTATTGTGGTCATTGTGCACTATGGCTTTGCCTCTATCATCTACCTTAAGCCCAAGGGTCTGCACTCCCACAAAAGCAACACCCTGATGGCCATCACGTACACGGTCCTCACACCCTTCCTCAGTCCCATCATCTTCAGTCTCAGGAACAAGGAGCTGAAGACTGCCATGAAGAAGACCTTCCTCAGCAAACTCTATCCCTCCAGCATCTAAGTGGCCAGTGTGAAGGTGGTTTTAGAAGAAGGTAGAAGGATGACCATACCCTCACCTGTAGGATTACAATGTCTACCTAGTAGGATTGGTAAAAAGACGTGTGACAACCTCTATGACATAGCAGGTGCTCAATAAATGTGAACTTTTCTTCTTCTTCCTCCCTTGGTTTGTGTCTTGGCTATTAGTTTTATTTGTAATCAAACAGCTTTCTTGAGATATAATCCACATGCCATATAATTCACCCATTTAAAGTACACAGTTCAATTGGTCTATAGTATATTCAGAGTTATGTGATCATCACCACCATCAATTTGAAACATTTTTGTCACCCGAAAAGGAAACCCCTACCCATTCAGTCCCCATTTCTTCTCCAACTCCCATAACCCCCAGCTATAGGAAACCACTTTTTTTCCAGAAAATATTGTTTAATTTTTTTAAAAATTGAAGTATAGTTGCCACACGATGTTATTTTAGTTTCAATTGTACAGCATAGCATAGTGACTTGACGCCACACAATGCTATTACAATACCATTGACTACATTCCCTATGCTGTACCTTTCATCCCCGTGACTTACTCATTCCACTTTCCTGTTCTGAACATTTCATATAAATGGAATTACACAAGGTGGTCATTTTGACTGAGTCCTCTCGCTTAGCACAATGTGTTCAAGGTTCCTTTATATTGTGGATGTATGAGACCTTCATTCCTTTTTATTGCCAAATACTATTCCATTCTGTGCACATACTGTATTTCTTTCTTTCTTTTTTTTAATTTAAATTTTAGTTAGTTAACATACAGTGCAATATTGGTTTCTGGAGTAGAATTCAGTGGTTCATCACTTACATACAACACCCAGTGCTCATCACAAGTGCCCTCCTTAATATTCATCACCCTCCCAGCCCATCCCTCACCCACCTCCCTCCATCAACCCTCAGTTTTTTCTCCATCATTAAGAGTCTCTTATGGTTTTTTCCCCTCTCTCCCATTTCCCCCTTCCCATACCTTCATGTGTTTTTTTCTTAAATTCCATATACGAGTGAAATCATATGGTGTTTGTCTTTTTCTGAGTGACTTATTTCCCTTAGCATTAGCTCCATCTTTCAAATGACAAGATTTCATTTTTTTGATTGCTGAATAATATTCTGTTGTATATATCTATACCTTATCCATTCCTCAATCAGTGGACACTGGGGCTCTCTGCATAGTTTGGCCATTGTTGATAATGGGACATAACTGTATTTCATCCGTCCGTTTATTGCTTGCTGAACTTCTCAGTATTTCTACTTTTTGCTATTTTGAGTCATGCCACCAGGAATGTTTGTGTACCCTTTTTTCTTGAATATATGGTTTCACACTGCTGCATGTATACTATGGAGTGGATTTTTTTGATCCAATGGTAACTCTGTTTAATTTTTAAAGAAAGTTCCAGACTGTTTTCCAAAGTGGCTGTACCCCTCTATATTCCCACCAGCAATGTAGTAGGGTTCAAATTTCTCCACATCTTTGCCAACATTTGTTATTACCTGTCCTGTTAGTTATAGCTATCTGAGTGGTAAGAAGTGGTATCTCGTGGTGGTTTTGATTTTCATTTCATGATACGTAATGATGTTGTGCATCTCATCACATGCTTGTCAGCCATTTCTATGTGTTCTTGGAGAAATGCTGTTGAGACATTTCACCTATTTTTTAAATTGGCTTGTTTGTCTTTTTGTTGAGTTGTAATAATTCTTCATAGTTTCTAGTTATAAGGTCTTTATCAGATAGGTGAGTTTCAAGTATTGTCTCACATTCTATGAGTTGTCTTTTCACTCTCTTGTTGATATTCTTTGCAGTACAGAAGATTTTAATTCTGATGACATCCAATTTATATATTGGTTTCCTTTATTGCTTATGGTTTTGGTGTCATGTCTAAGAAATGATTGCTTAATCCAAGGTCATGGAGATGTACAGCCATGTTGTCCTCTAAGAACATTATAGTTTTAGCTTTTACATTTAGGCCTTTGATCCATTTTGAATTAATTTTTGTACATAGCATGAAGTAGGGGCTGAATCTTAGATTTTTTTTAAATTAACATAAAATTTATTATTTGTTTCAGTGGTACAGGTCTGTAATTCCTCAGTCTTACACAATCCACAGTGCTCACCATAACACCTACCCTCCCCAATGTCCATCACCCAGACACCCCATCCGTCCCACCCCCTCCACGGCAGCAACCCTCAGTTTGTTTCCTGAGATTAAGAGTCTCTTTATAGATTTTGGACACCAGCCCTTTATCTGTAGTGTCTTTTGCAAATATCTTCTCCCATTCTGTAGGTTGCCTCTTCGTTTGGTTGACTGTTTCCTTTGCTCTGCAGAAGGATGTATTGTATGGTGACTAACATAACATAATAAAATAAAATTTAAAAAAAGAGTCTCTTATAGTTTGTCTCCCTCTCTGGTTTCGTCTGGTTTCATTTTTTCCTCTCTTCCCCTATGATCCTCTGTCTTGTTTCTCAAATTCCTCATATCAGGGAGATCATATGATAATTGTCTTTCTCTGATTGACTTATTTTACTCAGCTTAATATCCTCTAGTTCGATCTATGTCATTGCAAATGGCAAGATTTCATTTCTTTTGATGGCTGCACAATATTCCATTGCATATATATACCACATCTTTTTTATCCATTCATGTGTCAGTGGACACCTGGGCTCTTTCCATAGTTTGGCTGTTGTGGACACTGCTGCTATAAACACTAGGGTGCAGTTGCCCCTTCAGATCGCTATGTTTGTATCTTTGGGGTAAATACCCAGTAGTGCAATTACTGGGTCTAGGGTAGCTCTATTTTCAACTTTTTGAGGAACCTCCATACTGCTTTTCAGAGCGGCTGCACTGGCTTGCATTCCCACCAACACTGTAGGAGGGTTCCCCTTTCTCCGCATCCTCACCAACATCTGTCGTTTCCTGACTTGTGAATTTTAGCCATTCTGACTGGTGTGAGGTGGTATCTCATTGAGGTTTTGATTTGGATTTCCCTGATGCCGAGCAATGTTGAGCAATTTTTCATGTGCCTGTTGGCCATTTGGATGTCTTCTTTGGAAAAATGCCTGTTCATCTCTTCTGCCCATTTCTTGATTGGATTATTTGTTCTTTGGGTGTTGAGTTTGATAAGTTCTTTATAGATGTTGGATACTAGCCCTTTATCTGATATGTCATTTGCAAATATTTTCTCCCATTCTGTCGGTTGTCTTTTGGTTTTGTGGACTGTTTCTTTTGCTGTGCAAAAGCTTTTTATCTTGATGAAATCCCAATAGTTCATTTTTGCCCTGGCTTCCCGTGCCTTTGGTGATGTTTCTAGGAAGAAGTTGCTGCGGCTGAGGTCGAAGAGGTTGCTTCCTGTGTTCTCCTTTAGGATTTTGATGGACTCCTGTCTCACGTTTAGGTCTTTCAAACATTTGGAGTCTATTTTTGAGTGTGGTGTAAGGAAATGGTCCAGTTTCATTCTTCTGCATGTGGCTGTCCAATTTTCCCAACACCATTTGTTGAAGAGACTGTCTTTTTGCCATTGGACATTCTTTCCTGCTTTGTCAAAGATAAGTTGACCGTAGAGTTGAGGGTCCATTTCTGGGCTCTCAATTCTGTTCCATTGATCTATGTGTCTGTTTTTGTGCCCAGCACCATACTGTCTTGATGATCACAGCTTTGTAATAGAGCTGGAAGTCCGGAATTGTGATGCCACCAGCTTTGCTTTTCTTTTTCAATATTCCTCTGGCTATTCGGGGTCTCTTCTGGTTCCATACAAATTTTAGGATTATTTGTTCCATTTCTTTGAAAAAAGTGGATGGTATTTTGATGGGGATTGCATTGAATATGTAGATTGCTCTAGGGAACATTGACATCTTCACAATGTTGGTTCTCCCAATCCCTGAGCATGGAACGTTTTTCCATTTCTTTGTGTCTTCTTCAATTTCTTTCCTGAGTATTTTATAATTTTCTGAGTACAGATCCTTTGCCTCTTTGGTTAAATTTATTCCTAGGTATCTTATGGTTTTGGGTGCCATTGTGAATGGGATCGACTCCTTGATTTGTCTCTCTTCTGTCTTGTTGTTGGTGTATAGGAATGCCACTGATTTCTGTGCATTGATTTTATAGCCTGCTACTTGACTGAATTCCTGTATGAGTTCTAGCAGTTTTGGGGTGGAGTCTTTTGGGTTTTCCACATAAAGTATCATATCATCTGCAAAGAGTGAGAGTTTGGCTTCCTCTTTGCCAATTTGGATGCCTTTGATTTCTTTTTGTTGTCTGATTGCTGTGGCTAGGACTTCCAATACTATGTTGAATAGCAGTGGTGAGAGTGGACATCCCTGTCGCATTCCTGACCTTAGGGGAAAAGCTCTCAGCTTTTCCCCGTTGAGAATGATATTCGCTGTAGGTTTTCCGTAGATGGCTTTTATGATATTGAGGTACGTACCCTCTATCCCTATACTCTGAAGAGTTTTGATCAAGAAAGGATCCTGTACTTTGTCAAATGCTTTTTCTGCATCTATTGAGAGAATCATATGATTCTTGTTCTTTCTTTTGTTAATGTATTGTATCACGTTGATTGATTTGCGGATGTTGAACCAGCCTTGCAGCCCAGGGATAAATCCCACTTGGTCGTGGTGAATAATCCTTTTAATGTACTGTTGGATCCTATCGGCTAGTATTTTGGTGAGAATTTTTGCATCCATGTTCATCAAGGATATTGGTCTGTAATTCTTCTTTTTGATGGGGTCTTTGTCTGGTTTTGGGATCAAGGTAATGGTGGCCTCATAAAATGAATTTGGAAGTTTTCCTTCCATTTCTATTTTTCGGAACAGTTTCAGGAGAATAGGTATTAATTCTTCTTTAAATGTCTGATAGAATTCCCCTGGGAAGCCATCTGGTCCTGGGCTTTTGTTTCTTGGGAGATTTTGGATGACTGCTTCAATTTCCTTAGTGGTTATAGGTCTGTTCAGGTTTTCTATTTCTTCCTGGTTCAGTTTTGGTAGTTGATACAACTCTAGGAATGCACCCATTTCTTCCAGATTATCTAATTTGCTGGCATAGAGTTGCTCATAATATGTTCTTATAATTGTTTGTATTTCTTTGGTGTTGGTTGTGATCTCTCCTCTTTCATTCATGAATTTGTTGATTTGGGTCATTTCTCTTTTCTTTTTGATCAGTCTGGCCAGGGGTTTATCAATCTTGTTAATTCTTTCAAAGAACCAGCTCCTAGTTTCGTTGATCTGTTCTACTGTTCTTTTGGTTTCTATTTCATTGATTTCTGCTCTGATCTTTATGATTTCTCTTCTCCTGCTGGGTTTAGGGTTCATTTGCTGTTCTTTCTCCAGCTCCTTTAGGTGTAGGGTTAGGTTGTGTATTTGAGACCTTTCTTGTTTCTTGAGAAAGGCTTGTATTGCTATATACTTTCCTCTTAGGACCGCCTTTGCTGTATCCCAAAGATTTTGGACAGTTGTGTTTTCATTTTCATTGGTTTCCATGAATTTTTTTAATTCTTCTTTAATTTCCTGGTTGACCCATTCATTCTTTAGTAGGATGCTCTTTAGCCTCCATGTATTTGAGTTCTTTCCGACTTTCCTCTTGTGGTTGAGTTCTAGTTTCAAAGCATTGTGGTCTGAAAATAGGCAGGGAATGATCCCAATCTTTTGGTACCGGTTGAGACCTGATTTGTGACCTAGGATGTGATTAATTCTGGAGAATGTTCCATGGGCACTAGAGAAGAATGTGTATTCCATTGCTTTGGGATGGAATGTTCTGAATAAGTCTGTGAAGTCCATTTGGTCCAGTGTATCATTTAAAGTCTTTATTTCCTTGTTGATCTTTTGCTTAGATGATCTGTCCATTTCAGTCAGGGGGGGGTGTTAAAGTCCCCCTCTATTACTGTATTGTTGTCAATGTGTTTTTTTGCTTTTGTTATTAATTGCCTTCTATAATTGGCTGCTCCCATGTTCGGGGCATAGATATTTACAATTGTTAGATCTTCTTGTTGGATAGACCCTTTAAGTAGGATAGAGTGTCCTTCCTCATCTCTTAATACACTCTTTGTTTTAAAATCTAGTTTGTCTGGTATTAGGATTGCCACCCCAGCTTTCTTTTGGTGTCCATTAGCATGGTAAATGGTTTTCCACCCCCTCACTTTCAATCTGGGGTGTCTTTGGGTCTAAAATGAGTCTCTTGCAGACAGCATATGGATGGGTCTTGTTTTTTAATCCAATCTGATAGCCTGTGTCTTTTGATTGGGGCATTGAGCCCATTTACATTCAGGGTAACTATTGAAAGGTATGAATTTAGTGCCATTGTATTGCCTGTAAGGTGACTGTTACTGTATGCTGTCTGTGTTCCTTTCTGATCTTTGCTGCTTTTAGGCTCTCTCTTTGCTTAGAGGACCCCTTTCAATATTTCTTGGAGGGCTGGTTTCGTGTTTGCAAATTCCTTTAGTTTTTGTTTGTTCTGGAAGCTTTTGATCTCTCCTTCTATTTTCAATGACAGCCTAGCTGGATATAGTATTCTTGGCTGCATTTTTTTCTCGTTTAGTGCTCTGAAGATATCTTGCCAGTCCTTTCTGGCGTGCCAGGTCTCTGTGGATAGGTCTGTTGCCAGTCTAATATTTTTACCATTGTAGGTTACATATCTCTTCTCCCGAGCTGCTTTCAGGATTTTCTCTTTGTCTCTGAGACTCGTAAGTTTTACTATTAGATGTCGGGGTGTTGACCTATTATTATTGATTTTGGGAGGGGTTCTCTGTGCCTCCTGGATTTTGATGCCTGTTTCCTTCCTCACATTAGGGAAGTTCTCTGCTATTATTTGCTCCAATATACCTTCTGCCCCCCTCTCTCTCTCTTCTTCTTCTGGGATCCCAATTATTCTAATGTTGTTTCATCGTATCATATCACTTATCTCTCGAATTCTGCCCTCGTGATCCTGTAGTTGTTTCTCCCTCTTTTTCTCAGCCTCTTTATTTTCCATCATTTGGTCTTCTATATCACTGATTCTCTCTTCTGCCTCATTTATCCTAGCAGTTAGTGCCCCCATTTTTTATTGCACCTCATCAATAGCCTTTTTGATTTCGACTTGGTTAGATTTTAGTTCTTTTATTTCTCCAGAAAGGGTTTCTCTAATAACTTCCACGCTTTTTTCAAGCCCAGCTAGTATCTTTAAAGTCATGATTCTGAACTCTAGGTCCGACATCGTACTAATGTCCGTATTGAGTAGGTCCCTGGCTGACGGTACTACCTCTTGTTCTTTTTGCTGAGGTGATTTTTTCGTCTTGTCATTTTGTCCAGAGGAGACTAGATGAATGAGAGAACAAAATGCTAACAGGTTTACAACGTCCCCAGCAAATATACTGTATACAAATCAGAAAAGACCTGAAACCAGGGGAAAAGAAAGGGAAAGAAAGAAAAAAGAAAGAGAAAAAAAAAGAAAAAAAACATAAAAACAAAAACAGAACAATACAAAAAAACCAGAATGTGATCAAATATGATCAGGCTAGTGCATAGATCAGTGCCACACACTAGATTTTGGGCGTATTTTGGTCTGTTAGAAAAAAGTGCCTCCTAAAATTTTAAAGGAAGAAAGACATATATGTACAAAATAAGGGTGATACAATGAAGGGATGGAAGATGACTGTAAAGATGAAAATTATAAAAGATTTTATAAAAGGACTTGATAAGATAAGAAGTTGTTTGAGAAAAGAAAGAAGATTTAAGAAAAAAAAAAGAAAAAAGGGAGAGAATGTGATCAGGCAGGAGACTAGAACAGAGCCATACACTAGAGATTTAGGGTATATTTTGGTCTGTTAAAAGAAACTGTATCTCAAAATTTTAAAGAGAGAACAACTTATATATATATGCCAAAAATAAGGGTAACTACTATGAAGGGATAAAATATGACTCTAAAAATGAAAAATAAAAAATGTTTTTTTTTAAAGGGATTGATAAGATGTTGGTTGAAAAAGGGAAAAAAACAGTTAACAAAAATTAACTTTGATGAACTAATAAATCATGGTAAAAAAAAAGCCATGAATTCTTTGTGCAGTATTCCCCTAGCGCTGGAGTTCTCCCGTTCTCCTTGATGGGTAAACTTGGTCTTGGCTTGCTGGCTGTTCATGCTGATCTTCTGGGGGAGGGGCCTGTTGCTGTGGTTTCCAAATGTCTTTGCCGAGGCTGAATTGCCCCGCCCTTGTCAGTCCGTGCTGAGCAAGCAGCTGGGGTTTGCTCTCGGGAGCTTTTGTTCCCTGCAGGGTCTCCATACAGCCTTGGAGGACCAGGGCAAAAATGGTGGCCTCCCAATCTCCACCCGGAGGAGCTGAGAACTCGGGGCCCCGCTCCTCAGTGCGCCCACAGAGAAAAGCAGTCACTCCCTTGTCACCGGTCTCCGGCCGCTCTCCGTTCTCACCCGGCCTGTGACCGAGCGTTGCTATCTCTGGCACCCGACCCCGTGTGGAGTCTCCAAACCCAGCAGATCCCTGCGGTGCGTTCCTGCGCCACTCCTCCCCGGGAAGGAAGGGGAGTCTCCCCGGATCTGCCGTCTGTTGGGTCCCTGCTGGAGGAGCAGTGGCCCGACTGGGCCGCAGATCACAGTTTATGGCCACCCCAAGCTGAGAGCCCGCGCCTCAGCTCCGTCTCTGCAGCCGGCTTCCCCGCTCCGATACCTGGGAGCTCTGGCACACTCAGGCTCCCCCGGTCTTTCTGTGACCCCAAGGGTCCTGAGACCACACTGTCCTGGGAGGATTCCACCCCCTGCTTACCCACTGCAGCGACGTCCCTCAGCGGAGCCGGCTTCTAACAGTTCCTATTTTGTGCTCCGGCTCTATCACTTGCCAGAAGCGGCCGACGGAGGCCCCCTCCCCTGCCGTCTATCCTCCCGAATATCGCCTCAGATTCACTTCTCCGCACGTCCTACCTTCCAGTAAGTGGTTGCTTCTCTGTTCAGATAGTTGTTGCTACTCTCCTCTTTGATCTCCTGTTGAGTTCGTAGGTGTTCAGAATGGTTTGATCCCTATTCAGCTGAATTCCTGAGACCAGA
Source organism: Eumetopias jubatus (assembly GCF_037043125.1). NCBI lineage: Eukaryota > Metazoa > Chordata > Mammalia > Carnivora > Otariidae > Eumetopias > Eumetopias jubatus. Next base: position 206,381,400 of record NW_028274807.1, read on the forward strand.
CGAAATCCAGGTCTCCTACTCCTCCGCCATCTTGCTCCGTCGATGGTCTTTTGATAGGGATTGCATTGAAAGTGTAGATTGCTCTGGGCAGCATAGACATTTTCTCAGTGTTTTTTTCTTCCAATCCATGAACATGGAATATTTTCCCATCTCTTTGTGTCTTCTTCAATTTCTTTCATAAGTGTTCTGTAGAGTCTAGAGTATAGATCCTTTACCTCCTTGGTTAAGTTTATTCCTAGGTATCTTATGGTTTTTGGTGCTATTGTAAATTGAATCGATTCCTTAATTTCTCTTTCTTCAGTCACACTGTTATTGTATAGAAATGGAACTGATTTCTGTGTATTGGTTTTGTATCCTGCCACATTGCTGAATTGCTGTATGAGTTCTAGCAATTTGGGGGTAGAGTCTTTTGTATTTTCCACATAAAGTATCATGTCATCTGTGAAGAGAGAGAGTTTGACTTCTTTGCCAGTTTGAATGTCTTTTATTTCTTTTTGTTGTCTGATTGCTGAGGCTAGAACTTCTAGTACTATGTTGAAAAAAAGTGGTGAGGGTGGCCATCCCTCTCATGTTGCTGACCTTAAATGGAAAGCTCTCAGTTTTTCCCCACTGAGAATGATATTCGCTGTGGGCTTTTCATAGATGGCTTTTATGATGTTGAGGGATGTTCCCTCTATCCCTATATTTTGAAGAGTTTTAATCTGGAGGGGATGCTGTATTTTGTCAAATGCTTTTTCTGCATCAGTTGGGAGGATCATATGGTTCTTCTCTCTTCTTTTGTTAATGTGCACTATTACGTTGTTTGATTTGCCATGTTGAACCACGTTTGTATCCCAGGAATAAACCCCACCTGGTCATGGTGAATAATCTTTTTAATGTACTGTTGGATCCTATTGGCTAGGATCTTGGTGAGTATTTTGGCATCCATGTTCATCAGGGATATTGGTCTGTAATTCTCCTTTTTGATGGGGTCTTTGTCTGGTTTTGGGATCAGGGTAATGCTGGCCTCATCAACTGAGTTTTGAAGTTTTCCTTCCATTTCTATTTTTTGAAACAGCTTCAGTAGAATAGGCATGATTTCTTCCTTAAATGTTTGGTAGAAGCCATCTGGCCCTGGACTCTTGTTTTTGGGAAGTTTTTGATTACTCTCTCAATTTCCTCCCAGTTATTGGTCTGCTCAGATTGTCTATTTCTTCCTGTTTCAGTCTTGGAAGTTTATAAGTATCCGGGAATGCATCCATTTCTGCTACATTGCCAAGTTTGTTCGCATATTGCTGCTGGTAACAAATTCTGATAATTATCTCAATGTCCTTGGTATTGGTCATGATTTCTGTACCTTTCATTCATGATTTTATTAATTTGGGTCCTTTCTCTTTTCTTTTGTATAAGTCTGGCCAGAGGTTTATTGATCTTATTAATTCTTTCAATGAACCAGCTTCTACTTTTGTTGATCTCTTCTACTGTCCTTCTAGTTTCTATTTCATTGATCTCTGCTCTAATCTTTATTATTTCTCTTCTCCTGCTTGGTTTAGGCTCTATTTGCTGTTCTTTCTCCGGGTCCTTTAGGTGTACGGTTAGTTTGTGCATTAGGGATGTTTCTAATTTTTAGAGAGAGGCTTGGATGGCTTTGTACTTCCCTGAAGGACTGCCTTTGCAGTATCCCATAGATTTTGGACCAATGTGTTTTCATTCTCATTAGTTTCAATGAATTGTTTAAGTTCTTCTTTAATTTCCTGGTTGACCCATTCATTCTTTAGCAGGATACTTTTTAACCTCCAAATGTTTGCGTTCCTTCCAAATTTTTCCTGGTGGTTGAGTTCCAGTTTCAAACCATTGTGTTCTGAAAATATGCAGGGAATAATTTCAGTCTTTTGGTATCGGTTGAGATCTGATTTGTGACCCAGTATGGGATCCATTCAGGAGAAAGTTCTGTGTGCACTTGAGAAGAATGAGTATTCTGTTGTTTTAGGATGGAATGTTCTATATATGTCTAAGAAGTCCATTTGGCCCAATATGTCCCTCAAAGCTCTTGTTTCTTTGTTGATCTTCTGCTTAAGCGATCTATCTATTGTTTTGAGTGGAGTGTTGAAATCTCCTACTATTAATGCATTATTATCAGTATGTTTCTCTTTTTGGTTATTAATTGGTTTATATAATTGGTTGCTCCCATGGTGAAGGCATAGATATTTTGGAATTTTACCTCGCAGTATACCTTCTCCCTTCTAGGACTTCCCGACATCAACTGGGCAGGTGACATCTTGATAAGCCTCTTCAAAGAGGGCCAGAAAGACAACCACAGGTGGATGGATGGCTCAACCCCCACTTACATGTGAGTCTCCCTGTCTGTGATGCAGTTGCCCATAACCACCTACGACAGTCCCCCCACCCCCAAGAGACTGGCAAGGCTTTTGAAGAGTGAGTTTATGACCACTCACTATTTACCTGCAGCAACTCCCAAACAACATGCCACACTTTCTACCACAACAGCTATTGTTGTTTTGTTACTTGGGGAGGGTATTCCCATTTAAGTGCTTGAGAAACAATGGATTCAATGCCAAACTGGTTCTTTGTTGCAGGACTTCTCAGAGCCCTGAAAGTACTAATATGCAGGTTGGGCCTATTCAGGAGTATAATAATGTAGCACTTGCCAACTGTATGAGTTTCTTGTGGCCTCTGTAACAAAGAGCCACAAACTGTGTGGCTTAACACAACAGAAACTTACTCTTCCACAGTTCTGGAGGCCAGAAGTCCCAAACCAACATGTCAGCAGAGCTACACTCCCTCCAAAGACTGTAGAGGAGGATCTTTTCCTGTCTCTTCTAGCTTCTGGTGGCTGTAGGTATTCCTTGGCTCGTTGGCCCGTCCCTCCAATCCCTGCCTCTGTGGTCACACACCCTACTCTTCTCTGTGCCTTCTCTCTTTTGTCCCTTATAAGGACACTTGTCATTGGGTTCAGGGCTCACTCGGTTAATCCAGGATGATCTCATCTCAATATCCTTCACTAAATTTCATTTGCAAAGACCCTTTTCCCAAATAAGGTCACATTCACAGATACCTGGGGTTAGGATATGGGCATATCTTTTTGGTGGGGACAACATTGAACCCACTATGCCTTCCTGGCAGTAACCGGCCTCCTCACAATTTTTGTTTTTCTTTTGATGTTTCCATCTGCTACCATCACCTTTCCCTGTCTGGCAAACTGCCCTGGAATGGTCCAGGCTTAGGGCAGAATTCATCTTGGTAAACTCATCAGCTGCCTGAACATATATTCTATACCTTACACGCACTGGTACTGACATCCTCAGAATGTGCTCCCATTTTGCAAAAGAGGAAAACAGATGCTCAGACATTAAGACTCTTAAGTCGATAGCAGGCGGCAGAGCTAGAATTTGGACAGGGTAAAATCTGGCTTCAGGATGAATGGACCTCAGAGAAGGGGAGAGGATCAGTGGGATGAGACAATCAGAGATAGTGGTCCCTGAACTTAGAGATCCTCGGCTTCTCTGAAGACTTTTGCTTCTTGCCACTCCCATTTGAGCTCAGTCTCTCCACTGGGGGGGGGGGGGGGATTTGGGAAAGGGTTGACCAGATGGGACTACTATAAAATGGGCTCAAAAATGACTCCCATTGGAGGCCTCAAGACCCACAGGGGCAGACCTTCACTCATAGAGAGCAGGGCTGGGGGGCGCAGGCACTGGCCCATCTACTCAGGGATTTTGTGGGCATCTCTTTACAGCAAATGGGACTTCAAGGAGCTACATGATAATGTAACTGCCCCAGCCTGCATGATGATGCACAGCTATAGACCCTAGAGTGACTGTTCTTGTGAATTAAGGAGATTTGCTTGCATTTGTGAGAGGTGGCCGAACTGCTGACCCAAGCCCTTATACTCCACTCCCTGGGATGAATCAGAACCCTTGCTCTACAGCCTCAGGCTCCATCCTTGCCTTTTCTGGGTCCTGAGTTCACAGGGGCAACAATAAAGGACCTTTCTCCAGAGCTTAGTGTCCCTTTCTTGGCATTGGGTTTGCTCACCCTTTATCTCCTTTCCTGATTTCTGCTGAGTGGAGGAAATGCCCCCAAAGCAGTCATGGACCCATCCCTGCAGGAGGATTATAATTCTTAACTCTTATGAAAGCCAGGCTTAGCCACAAATCTTGCTTGGGCCAATGAATTGTGATGGGAATTGACATGTGCCACTAGTAAGCAGGAATCTTAAGAGCCTTATGTGGTTCTGACATCTTTATTTTGCTCTTGCCACAAGACCAGCTGTTCCCAGAGAGGGCAGATCCTTCAGATTTGGTCCTGCAATGAAGAAGATCCCCTCAAGCAGAGCTTCTGCTGACCCACCATGACCATAAGCATGACCAAGACATGAAGCTCTGTGGTTGTTGGCCACTAAGATTTTGAGGTCACCAGTGGTTACCTCATCATACTTAACCTAAGCTGACCAATACAGGGGACCAAGTTCCATTATAAAATCCCCATATTTTGGGCTTTCCTCTGACGAAAAAGCCTAAAGCTTATGGATATAGGGTGTTTGGGGCCTTCACATTCATTCAGCATCACCAGTAACTCAGGCAGCCTCTCTGGTTTCCTCTTCAGCATCTCCTGCTGGTCCAGTGTCCTGTCCGGTTCCCAGTGAGATTGTTCTAAGACATCTCAAAACCCCCTTAATAGTCTGCCACTTCACTTTCTCCATGCCCCTCACACCTCCATGCATTTGCTCTTGCAGTTCTCTATGCCTGGGATGCTCCTTTGCCCTGGCTTCCCTTGGGATATCTATTCCTTCGTTGGGCCCAAATCAACTGGTACCATCTGCACAGTCTACTCAGTTTGACTCCTGCTTTCCTCTTAGCGACCTTTATTAAATTTTATGGTATATATTGTACAGATGTAGTGGATCTCTATCCCATTTAAAAAATTCTTCAATTTTTTAATTGAATTTATATTTGCAAGCCTGGGTTCTTGAGACCGAGACCAATGAGAAGGTGCAGGCATCAGGCATTAGGATTAGGCACGGCCATTCCCTGGATCTGGCCCAGGCTCACTTACATATATGTAAGTGTCTCACTTAGATAGTCACGGTACAACAAAATTAAGGTCTGTCGGAACAATTGTTCTCCAACAAAGGCCATTTTGAATTAGGTAAGATAGCAATTTGGTCTGGTCCCTGCTATCTCTCTCTTTAGAATCTGAAAGTATGGGAATGAGATGCACGCCTGTATCCTGCTGCAGAGAAGAGAAACATAAAATGTGGTTCTCTTTCAGGACCATGGAGAAGAGTTGTCAGAAACTAGGAGTGGCCTCTTGCTCTTTGTTCAGAAAGCTTAGCTGAAATTCAGTTAATGGGAAAATGCAGGTGGACCAGATGTCTCATGATGATTTGGCGAAATGGATGAATCCATGTGCTTTCTCAGGATGCATTTTGCAATTGATGTGTTCAGTAAACACTCATGAGTGCTTACAACATGGCAGACACAGTGATTGAGTGTCAACGTCTAGTGCGTTGGGGTCCCTGGGTAAGAGTCACGAAATCACCGGGACACAGGGGATGCAGAGCAAAGGCAGCACTTGCAACTGCATGCTGTCATTTATTTTCCACATAGCTATATACTTGTAGCAATCAAGTAAGCATAACAATATGTACTTTCACACATAATGGGATTAAACTAACATCCTTGAAGAAAGATACATTAAAGAATTCTCTCAGCCACCCTTCCTCTGGAGACAGCATGTTGTTGTCCTAAGGAGGGACGCCTCTAATCTAGGCAAGAGCCACTTCTTGCAGATCCAGGCATTCAGAACTTGCAACATGAGATAAGGGGAAGAGAACATTTTCTCCTCCTTGCTCAGGTTTGCCTGGCTTTCCTAACTCTCACTGCAGTCCTTGAATGGCCCTGGCTCGCAAGGGGCCTGCAAGCCTATGCCATCTCAATTGAGAACCAGGATAGACACACCTGTCACCAGGATGCCTTCCTGGGGCTTTGTAGTTTATGGCAGAGGGAGAGCTGATAGAACAGGTGTTCTATCAGAGAAAGATGGAGTCACTCATGTCAAGCAGTAACTTATGTCAAGCACTGACATAAGCAGCCAAGGGCATTGCTGCTCAGAGAGGATATCGCTAAAACCAGCACAAGCTGATGGCTTCCAGAACTGGTAACTAGCTGAACCCAAGGACGTCTGCAAAGGCCCAAGACTGACTAAACTCCTTTAAAAAAGGAGGACTTTGCAGCAAACTGTCAGACTTTCCAAACACTGTCCCTTTCATATCTGACCATCAAAAAAGGCAATTGCCTGCAAAAGGTCTGCCCAGTTGATCTCTGAACACAACAGAGATCCTCCACTGCTTGAACAGAATAAGCAGCACGTGCAGAGAGCTGACCCAGACCAGACCAAGGCCTCCTCCCAACTGCGTGCTCACAGACTGACTCTGCATTTGGTTTGTTAACTTCTTACCCCCTGTTGTATCTTGCTTGTTGTATGACTTTGTCTTGTGCTTTGCTTTGTGTGACATGTATGAAGCCAAGTTAAATAGGTAGTAAAATGTCACTGAGTTTGGAATCCTGATCTTGCTTTACAGTTACGTTAAACTTGCTTTATTTTGGGCTGGGTCTGACCCATCTTTCCGTCTGTAGCTGTGAGCACAGATTATGGCACCCAGCAGCGGCTGATGAATGTCTGGGGAAGGAAATGCCTCGGACAATATTTCTTGGTCACCCCTGGGTCCGGCCCAGGGCAGAGACCCAGAAATGCACAGGACCTGCCTGGCAGAACAGCTGACCAAAGCTGCAAGGCTCTGTTTCAAAGGGACTTTGATTATTGCTCATTTAATCTCCTGTGGCCACACACTGCTTGGCGCACAGTAGGTGCACTAAAATACCTGTGAGACAAATGAAAGTGTGGTGCCCATAGTTAAGAAAAAGATTGAAATGGACGTTGTGGGGCAGGGGACTTCTCCTCCACCAGGCACCTACTGTGTGCCAGGCTCTTTACACATATTGTGTCTCTTCTTATCATTCAGTCCCACTTCATAAAAGACAAAGTAAGGCCCAGAGAGGCCAAGCCACTTCTCCAGGGTCACAGTGCCCCCTCCAGGCAGGGCTGCAAGATGCAGCCGAACTGAGATCTTGAGCTCCACTCCATCTCCTGGCTTACTATTGACCCCCTTCTGTGACCTTAGCTTTATATGCTGACCTTTCTGGGCATCCAGAAGCAGCAACAAAAGCTCTTTCTCCTTAGTCCTGAATTCATTTCTTGGTTGAACATCTGTTTCTGTGATGTCCTTTCCGGACTTGAGTTGTGCCAGGAAATCCCAACAGATTGCCCCCACATTCTGGGTCTTCCACTGTACCAGTGGGCTAGAGCTTAGAGGAGAGTGTTGTCGGGACCCTCAGTCCAGGCGGGCACCTCCTTCCAGCCCACTCTCCCTCGGGCCCCAGAGGGCTGGATCCAAGGTGCCTCCAAGTCCCTTCACATTGTGACCCCATCTGACTTCCCAGCCTCCCCCGACCCCATTTTGGGCACTTCTCCATGCCTTTGCTCATGCTGGTTCCTCTGCCTGCCGTTCCCTCCCTGACGCCATGTGCTGGGGACTGTTCATCCTTCAGAGTTCAGCTCAGATGTCACCTACCTCCTTTCCCACCTGCACTGTAGGGTCTCACAGCACTGTGCATATCCTTCCTTCACTGTTTTCTTTAAAGCATTTTATTGAGTATTTATTGTTCCATTTAATTTTTACCTTTCTGGGTGCTGGGAACACAGCATGCTCCCAGTGAGATGCCATCTCTGCCCTCAGGAGGTCTGTCGAAGTCTAGTGGGAGACACAGACCCATAGCCAGGTGATGACAGCACCATGTGATGGGTGACTACAGGGCAAGCTAGTAGTCAGAGACCCCAAGTCTGGGGTGCAGGGATGCAGGATAGACTTCCCGGAGGGTGGCATGTGACCTGAGACCGGTTGATTGAAGCAGATGGGAGTGGGGCATGAGGGATGCAGTGGGACCTGGGGATGAGAGAGTCTGGTACCCTCAAGAAATTGAACATGCTCCCATCTCATTTCAGCCTAGAGATGCAAAGTGGGGGTGTTGTGTTGGAAGAGTGAGAGGCAAGCTGAGAGGCGAAACTGGAGAGGCTAACAAGGACCAGAGTTTTGGCCGCAGGGAAGCATCTGGGACTAGAGAGCCATGGCTGGTTCCAAGCAAGGTGGGGGGGGATGGAATGTGCTTTGTTTAGCAAGATCCCTCTGATGTTATGTAGGAAGCAGGTGTAGAGGTCAGAGCCAAAGCAGAGAACTGAATCAGGAGGGATGTATAGTGGGTTAAAATAGTGTTGCTCAGAAATGCATGTCCACTTGGAACCTCAGAATGTGACCTTGCTTGAAATAGGGTCTTTACTGGGGTGCCTGGGTGGTTCAGTCATTAAGCGTCTGCCTTCGGCTCAGGTCATGATCCCGGGGTCCTGGGATCGAGCCCCGCAGCATCGGGCTCCCTGCTCAGCGGAAGCCTGCTTCTCCCTCTCCCACTCCCCCTGCTTGTGTTTCTGCTCTCGCTGTGTCTCTCTCTGTCAAATAAATAACTAAATAAATCTTAAAAAAAAAAGAAATAGGGTCTTTACAGGTGTAATTAGATAAGGATCTCAAGATGAAATCATCCTGGGTGTTGAGCCCCTAACTGCTGGTGTCTAATGACTGGGGCCCTTATAAGGAGAGGAGAAGACATACAGACACAAGGAGAAGTTCATGTGAAGACTCAGGTAGAGATGGGAATGATGCCGTCATGGGTGCTGGCAGCCGCCAGAAGCCGGGAGAGAGGCATAGGGCTGATCCTCCCCCAGAGCCTCCAGAAGGAACTACCCTGCTGACACCTGGCCTCCAGACCTGGGAGAGAGCATATTTCTGGTTTTTTGAGCCACCCAGTGTGTGGCAATTTGTCTCCTCAGCCCCAGGAAACTAATTCAAGGGCGGGTGCTGTCTTCTAGGTCATATGTGCTCACACCAGGCGGGGGGCCTGGACCTGAGAACACGAGGAGTGGGGAGAGTAGACACTGAGCTGCACTGTGGCCCGAGAGCAAGGCAAGCCTGGCTGCTGGGGGCTGTGACGCCTTGGCACTGCCCCCTCCCTCCGTCCTCAGTCCTCAGCTTGGGGCAGCCTGGGCCCAGAGCAGGGCCATGCTTTAGAGATCCCACCTCAGGGGCCCCTCCCCCGCACCTCTGCTTCTGTGGAGGCCAGACAGCAGCCCCTCTTCTGGACCACTCCCAGGGGCTGGGACCCAGGGTTTCCCCACCCAGCTCTGGGAAACCTGTGCTGTCCTCTCTGGGATGGCCCAGGGGTGCCTGTTTGTGGCGTGTGGATGGACTTGAGCTTTGAGAATGCAGTGTCCATAGTCCAGCATGCATGAGAACAGAGGAGTATGCTCAGAGAGTAGGGGAGGGGCTCCAGCCTCCTTTTGTATTCCTTCCGCTGTCCAGTTAGAGGCAGTCTTGTCACCGCCTTCTCCTGCCTTAACCATCCTCTGCACAGCCGGGCTGGGAGGCCTCAGGAAAGGTCTGGAGGCTGCATGTACTGCTCTGGGCTAATCTCAGGGAAGCCTCTGGAAGTCTCCCTGAGGGCCCGCCCCAACCTCCGCCAACCCGCCCCCCACCCCACCTGCCTTGGGCCCTGAGGGTGGCCCCGCCCACAACCTGCCTCTGCTGCCTACCTCCCCTGGGAAGCCTGTGGAATGCCACTGGAGTACAGCTAGATAAAGTGCAGGCGCAGCCTCCCGCCCTACCCACCCCGCTTCTGAGCTCCCGGTGTCGAGCGTGAGTGAGGGGACCCAGGGCTTCCTCTGCGACGCCCCCAGACAGTTCCCCGCCGCCGCCACCAACGGAGGCGAGTGTGCGCCCCTGGGTGCTTTTCGGGAGGAGGTGATGCAAGCGCGGGTTGCGGGGAAAGACTGTGGGTAATAAGAATGTGGGGGTGGCTCTTGGGACCCAGAACCCCGCTGAACGAAGTTTGAAGGAAACAGTTCGTGGGCGGATGCCTCAAATTCAGGAATCCTGCATCCAGGTCCTGTGTGCTTCCTGGTTATCGCTGCAGATCTTAGCGTGAAGGGTGTCTGTCAGGGACACCGGCGGTAGTCACCATCTTCCCGCTTCTGCTGTGTCGTGCTCTGAGAGTGTACGTCTGTGTGCACCTGCAGGGGTGCCTGTGGCCGCGACTCTGGAGTTGTGTGCTGGGTCCATCCCCGCGGTGGGGTCTCCGCCTCCGTGTGAGTGAGCGGGTCTGATCCTGAGCTGCAGGTGCATGTGGGCCTGCTGTGTGCCTATCGGTGTAGAGCTTAAGGCAGCTGTGCGTGTGTGTCTGTGTGTGTGTTGGGGGGGGTGGGAAGTGGAATGCAGGTATGTGGAGGTGTGGGGGCACACCCACATGTAGGTGTTTGTGAGACACAGGGGGCACCCAGATGCCAGTCTGTAAGAACGGGAGGCCGCCCACCCCTGAGGAGAGCTGTTCTGAGGTGCCTCCTCTTCTGCTCTCACACACACCTGGGCGGAGGCTCAGTGGCTGCCCTGGAAGGCACAGGAAAGCTTAAGGGCAGGTGGTGGGTTCTTCCTCCCTGATCTCCCCTCTGGCCCTAGGCACTCACTCTCTCCCTTTCTGGGGACAGGCTGGGCTGTGAACCAAGGGGGAGACAGCACAGAGGTAGAGGAGGACCGAGGAGGGTATGTTCTGCTTTCTAAAAAAATGGGGCAATTTCACATGATATAAAATTAAGCATTTTGAAGTTACACATCATTGGTGTTTAGCACATTCACAATGTTGTGCAACCATCACCCCTTTCTAGTTGCCAAATATTCTCATCACCCCAAAAGGAAACACTGCCTTCATTAGTAGTCACTTCCCCCTTGCCCCCTGCCCAGGCTCCAGCTTCCCCCCAACCCCTAATATGCTTGTTGTGTCTACGAATTTGCATATTTTAGGTATTTCATATTACCGGAATCAGACAAACTTTTGTTCAGACAACCTTTCATGCCTGGCTCTTTTTTCACATAGCATAATGTTTTCAAGGTTCATTTACGACGCTGCATGTGTTCGTACTTTGATGTGTAAAAAACACATGACATAAAATTTATTATCTTAACCATTTTTAAGTATGTAGTTCCGGTGGTGGTAAGGATATTCACATTGTTGCGTAATAGATCTGCAGAACTCTTTTCATCTTGCAAAACAGAGACTCTATACCCATTAAACAAAACTTGCAGTTTCCCACTCCCTGTAGTCCTTGGCAACCTCCATTCTACTTTGTTTCTATGAATTTGACTGCTCTAGATACCTCACATAAGTGGGATCGTACAGGATTTCTCCTTTTTGGGCGACTAGCTGATTCCACGTAGCATAATGTTCTCAAGGTTCATTCGCGTTGTGGCATGTGACAGGATTTCCTTCCTCTCAAGGCTGAATGCTCTTCCCTTGTATGGATATATCACATCTTGTTTACCCATCCATCCACCAATGGACACTGGGTTTTTTTTCTATCTCAAGGCTATTGTGACTAGTGCTTCTATGACCAGGAGTGTGCAAATATCTCTTCCAGACCCTGCTTTTGCCACTTTTGCATATATATCCAGAAGTGGGATGGCTGAGGCATAGGTAGTTCTACTTCTAACTTTTTGAGGACCATTCATACTGTTTTCTGCAGCCGTTGTACGACTGTGCGATCCCACCAACAATGCGCAGAGTTCTAATTTCTCTACCTCCTTGCCATTTAAATGGCACAACTCGGTGCCATTCAACCATCCGCAATATTGTGCCACCAACACCTGTATTTAGTTCCAAGAGATTTCACCACCCCAGAAGGAAATCTGCAACCCATTTAACAGTCACTCCCCATTGCACTCTACTCCCGTTTCCTGGCAACTAATAGGCTTTCTGTCTTGATGAGTTTACCTATTCTGGATATTTCAAATAAATGAAATCATACAATATGTGGTCTTTGTGGCTGGCTTCTTCCACTCAGCATATTGCCTTCGAGGTTCATCCATGTTGTAGCATGTTCAGTACTTCATGCTTTTGTATGCCTAAAAGATATTCCATCATATGGATACCACTTTCTGTTTATCCATTCATCTGTTGGTCCATCCTGCATTTTTAAAGAGGTGTTGCATTTTTGCATCAAGGCTGTCGATGGCAGAGAGAGGAAGAAAGATAGACAGAAAGACAGAGCGGTAACACTGGATGGAGCAGTTGCTTGGAAGGAGAGCTGTCCTCACGGGGAGCTGGGGCAGATGTGAGTCAGTTGCCACTCGGGGAAGGATATGAGAGAACCCACAGCTGCGAGCCTTGGTTGCTCCACAAAGCAGGAGGTTGGGGACAGGAGAGTGGGTAGGGCTTGAGGAGAGGGAAGGGGATTCAGAGAAGAGCATCGGTGAGTGACCAGAGATAGAGTGCCTAGCAGGGGCCAGAGAATGTGACTCTGGTAATGCTGGTCAGTGCCACACCCTTGTGGGGGACTCACACAAGTTAGACCACACAACAACAATAGTAGCTAAGAGCTGAACGTGCATCACCTCACCTAAGTGCCACTACAGCCCTGTGGAACGAAGATGATTATTCCATGTTCCCAGTGAGCCTGTAAGGGATAATGCTGAGAATTAACCAGAGCCTACATCCTCTCCATGCCACACAGGAGCGGTGACCTCCAGCTGAAGATAGCAATCAGGGTGTCGCTTGCACTTAAAATTCAGGAAGGATTTGGAATCACAGAGATGGAGAGAAGCATGGAGTGGCCAGCATGCTCAAAGGCAGGAAAGCCGGGTGGTTGTGCATGGAGCCAATGACAGTAATAACAGTAGTTGTAATTATTATTATCAGTATTATTTTTTACAGCGTTCTTACTATGCGCCAGGGCCTGCATTACACAACTGAGGCTCACGATCTTCTGTGAACCCCAAGCAGCTCCCAGGAGTGCTGACAGTCATCATGAGCAGCAGGTCATGGAGGGACTGGCCATGGTGTGGAGGGTGAGGGCCCCCCAACCCCGGGGAAGTCCTCCTGAGCCAGGCTCAGCATGGACCCAGAACTTGTGCCCACCAGGCTGCCTTCCCTCTCTCCCCACCCAGTGATGGCCGCCACGCTGGACCTAAACCACAGCTCCGTGTCTGAATTCATCCTCGTGGGCTTCTCCACCTTCCCACCACATCTCCTGCCCGTCTTCTTCCTGCTGTTCCTGCTCATGTACCTGTTCACCCTGCTGGGGAACCTGCTCATCATGGCCACTGTCTGGAGTGAACGTGGCCTGCACACACCCATGTACCTCTTCCTGTGTGCCCTGTCTATCTCCGAGATCCTTTACACCTTGTCCATCACCCCGCGCCTGCTGGCCGACCTGCTCTCCACCCGCCGCACCATCACCTTTGCAGCCTGTGTTAGCCAGATGTTCTTCTCCTTCACGTTCGGCTTCACCCACTCCTTCCTGCTCACCGTCATGGGCTACGACCGCTATGTGGCCATCTGCCACCCCTTGCGCTACAACGTACTCATGAGCCCCCGTGGCTGCGCCTGCCTGGTGGCCTGGTCCTGGGCTGGTGGCTCTGTCATAGGGCTGGTGGTGGCCACAGCCATTTTCCACCTCACCTTCTGTGGACCAAACGAAATCCAGCATTTTTTATGTCATGTGCCTCCTCTCTTGAAGCTGGCCTGTGGAACTGATGTATCAGTAGTAGCCCTGGGTGTGGGCCTGGTGTGCATCACCAACTTGTTGGGTTGCTTTCTGCTCATCCTCCTCTCCTACACCTTAATTGTGGCTGCCATCTTGAAGATCCCGTCTGCTGAGGGCCGGCACAAAGCCTTCTCTACCTGTGCGTCCCACCTTACTGTGGTCATTGTGCACTATGGCTTTGCCTCTATCATCTACCTTAAGCCCAAGGGTCTGCACTCCCACAAAAGCAACACCCTGATGGCCATCACGTACACGGTCCTCACACCCTTCCTCAGTCCCATCATCTTCAGTCTCAGGAACAAGGAGCTGAAGACTGCCATGAAGAAGACCTTCCTCAGCAAACTCTATCCCTCCAGCATCTAAGTGGCCAGTGTGAAGGTGGTTTTAGAAGAAGGTAGAAGGATGACCATACCCTCACCTGTAGGATTACAATGTCTACCTAGTAGGATTGGTAAAAAGACGTGTGACAACCTCTATGACATAGCAGGTGCTCAATAAATGTGAACTTTTCTTCTTCTTCCCCCCTTGGTTTGTGTCTTGGCTATTAGTTTTATTTGTAATCAAACAGCTTTCTTGAGATATAATCCACATGCCATATAATTCACCCATTTAAAGTACACAGTTCAATTGGTCTATAGTATATTCAGAGTTATGTGATCATCACCACCATCAATTTGAAACATTTTTGTCACCCAAAAAGGAAACCCCTACCCATTCAGTCCCCATTTCTTCTCCAACTCCCATAACCCCCAGCTATAGGAAACCACTTTTTTCAGAAAATGTTTAAATTTTTAAAAATTGAAATATAGTTGCCACACGATGTTATAGAAGTTTGAACTCTACAACATAGTGATTTGACACCACACAATGCTATTATAATACCATTGACTACATTTCCTATGCTGTACCTTTCGTCCCGTGACTTACTCATTCCACTCTCCTGTTCTGAACGTTTCATATAAATGGAATTACACTAGGTGGTCATTTTGACTGAGTCCTCTCACTTAGCACAATGTGTTCAAGCTTCCTTCATGTTGTAGATGTATGAGACCTTCATTCCTTTTTATTGCCAAATACTATTCCATTGTGTGGACATACTGTATTTCTTTTTTTTTAATTTTATTTTATTATGTTATAGTAATCACCGTACATTTCATCATTAGTTTTTGATGTAGTGTTCCATGATTCATTGTTTTGTGGAACGTACTGTATTTCTTTTCTTTTCTTTTTTTTAATTTAAATTTTAGTTAGTTAACATACAGTGCAATATTGATTTCTGGAGTAGAATTCAGTGGCTCATCACTTACATACAACACTCAGAGCTCATCACAAGGGCCCTCCTTAATATTCATCACCCACCTAGCCCATCCCTCATCTACTTCCCTTCATCAACCCTCAGTTTGTTCTCCATCATTAAGAGTCTCTTATGGCTTGTTTCCCTCTCTCCCTTTTCCCCAATCCCACACCTTCATGTGTTTTGTTTCTTAAATTCCATATATGAGTGAAATCTTAAGGTATTTGTCTTTCTCTGACTGACTTATTTCACTTAGTATAATACCCTCTAGCTCCATCCATGTCGTTGCAAGTGGTAAGATTTCATATTTTTATGGCTGAGTAATATTCTGTTGTGTATTTATATATACCACATCTTCCTTATCCATTCATCACTCAGTGGACATTGGGCCTCTCTCCATAGTTTGGCCATTGTTGATAATGGTATATACTGTATTTCATCTGTCTGTTTATCACTTGCTAAACTTCTTAGTATTTCTACTTTTTGCCATTTTGAATACTGTCACTAGGAATGTTTGTGTACCCTTTTTTCTTGAATATATGGTTTCACACTGCTGCATGTATACTATGGAGTGGATTTTTTTGGAACCAATGATAACTCTATGTTTAATTTTTTAAAGAAAGTTCCAGACTGCTTTCCAAAGTGGCTGCACCCCTCTATATTCCCACCAGCCTCGACGTAGGGTTCAAATTTCTCCCATCTTTGCCAACATTTGTTATTACCTGTCCTGTTAGTTATAGCTATCTGAGTGGTAAGAAGTGGTATATCGTGGTGGTTTTGATTTTCATTTCTCTGATAAGTAATGATGTTGTGCATCTCATCACATGCTTTTGGCCATTTCTATGTGTTATTGGAGAAATGCTGTTGAGATATTTCACCTATTTTTTAAATTGGTTTGTTTGTCTTTTTGTTGAGTTGTAATAATTCTTCATGTTTCTAATTAACAAGGCCCTTATCAGTTAGGTGAGTTTCAAGTATTGTCTCACATCCTATAAGTTGTCTTTTCACTCTCTTGTTGGTATTCTTTGCAGTATGGAAGATTTTAATTCTGATGACATCCAATTTATGTACTGGTTTCCTTCATTGCTTATGGTTTTGGTGTCATGTCTAAGAAATGACTGCTTAATCCAAGGTCATGGAGATGCTCAGCTATGCTGTCCTCTAAGAACAGTATAGTTTTAGCTTTTACACTTAGGCCTTTGATCCATTTTGAATTAATTTTTGTACATAGCATGAAGTAGGGACTGAATCTTAGATTTGACTGGTTCAATGTAGCTGCAATCTCCTTGAAAACGACCCTGTATGAACTGCCATCAAATCCCCAGACATGTGATTATATAGTGGGGAAAGGGGAGTCACTACACACAGGTGTGGGCATATACATTATTCAGATGCAATTAGCAAACAGTAATATTATTTCCAGCTCTTGGGTTGCTGGTACAGCAATGGTAAAAACTAATGATAGTCATCATGTGACTATATACAATATGTTGGGCATTATACTATATTCAGCACTCTTAATATAGCATCTCTTTATTCCTAAAAACCTGTAAAAAAGGGGAATAGGGAAATTTGTGCCAGCAAAATATACGGCTTGTTATTTATAATTTCCCAATGCCTTTGAAATCATAGGTATAGACTTATTTCTGAGTGCAGCATTTGGTATGAGGATGGAGGGGAGCGGAGGGGGAGAGAGAGAGAAATTTCTGTAAGTTAGCAGTGGAACAGAGGCATCTAGGCAAGGAAAGGAAAGAAGTGGTGACTGCATCTGATAGGGCTGCAAGCTCTGCTGGGTGGGGAAGGGAACAGTGGGAGAAAGGTGAAGATCTTATTACTGGTAGTGATGGTGTCTTTTTTTAATTTAATTTTATTATGTTATGTTAGTCACCATACAATACATCGTTAGTTTTTGATGTAGTGATCCACAATTCATTGTTTTCGTATAACACCCAGTTCTCTGTGCAATACATGCCCTCCTTAATACCCATCACCAGGCTAACCCATCCCCCCACCCCCTTCCCCTCTAAAACCCTCAGTCTATTTCTCAGAGTCCATAGTCTCTCATGGTTCATCTCTCCCTCTGATTTCCCCCCTTCATTTTTCCCTTCCAACTCCTAAAGTCCTCCATGCTATTCCTTATGTTCCACAAATAAGTGAAACCATATGATAGTTGACTTTCTGTGCTTGACTTATTTCACTTAGCATAATCTCCTCCAGTCCCATCCATGTCAATGCAAAAGTTGGGTATTCATCCTTTCTGTTGGCTGAGTAATATGCCATTGTATAGATGGACCACATCTTCTTTATCCATTCATCTGTTGAAGGGCATCTCGGCTCCTTCCACAGTTTGGCTATTGCGGACATTGCTGCTAGGAACATTGGGGTGCATATGGCCCATCTTTTCCCTACATCTGCGTCTTTGGGGTAAATACCCAGGAGTGCCATGGCTGGGTCATAGGTAGCTCTATTTTTAATTTTTTGAGGAACCTCCACACTGTTTTCCAAAGTGGCTGTACCAACTTGCATTCCCACCAACAGTGTAAGAGGGTTCCCCTTTCTCCACAACCTCTCCAACATTTGTTGTTTCTTGCCTTGTCAATTTTTGCCCTTCTAACTGGTGTAAGGTGGTATCTCAATGTGGTTTTGATTTGAATTTCCCTGATGGCTAATGATGATGAACATTTTTTCATGTGTCTGTTAGCCATTTGTATGTCTTCTTTGGAGAAGTGTCTGTTCATGTCTTCTGCCCATTTTTTGACTTGATTATTTGTTTTTTGGGTGTTGAGTTTGAGAAGTTCTTTATAGATCTTGGATACCAGCCCTTTGTCTGTGGTGTCATTTGCAAATATCTTGTCCCATTTTGTGGGTTGCCTCTTTGTTTTGTTGACTGTTTCCTTTGCTGTGCAGAAGCTTTTTATCTTGATGAAGTCCCAAAAGTTCATTTTTGCTTTTGTTTCACTAGCCTTTGGAGATGTATCTTGAAAGAAGTTGCTGTGGCCAATGTCAAAGAGGTTACTGCCTGTGTTCTCCTCTAGGATTTTGATGGATTCTTGTCTCACATTGAGGTCTTTCATCCAGTTTGAGTTCATCTTTGTGTATGGTGTTAGATAACGGTCCAGTTTCATTCTTCTGCATGTGGCTGTCCAATTTTCTCAGCACCATTTATTGAAGAGACTGTCTTCTTTCCATTGCATACTTTTTCGTGCTTTGTCGAAGATTATTTGACCATAGAGTTGAAGGTCCTTATCTGGGCTCTCTAGTCTGTTCCATTGGTCTATGTGTCTGTTTTTTGTGCCAGTACCATGCTGTCTTGGTGATCACTGCTTTGTGGGTTGCACACCCAACGTGGGGCTTGAACTCACAACCCTGAGATCAAGAGTTGCATGCTCCACCCACTGAGCCAGCCACACTTGTGATCACTGCTTTGTAATATAGCTTGAAATCAGGCAACGTGATGCCCCCAGCTTTGTTTTTCTTTTTCAACATTTCCTTGGCGATTCGGGGTCTTCTCTGATTCCATACAAATTTTAAGATTGTTTGTTCCAGCATTTTGAAAAATGTCATTGGAATTTTCATCAGGATGGCATTGAAGGTATAGATTCCTTTGGGTAGCATAGACATTTTAACAATATTTATTATTCTGATCCATGAGCATGGAATATTTTCCCATCTTTTTGTGTCTTCTTCAGTTTCGTTCATGAATGTTCTGTAGTTCCTAGAATATAGATCCTTTACCTCTTTGGTTAGGTTTATTCCTAGGTATCTTATGGTTTTTGGTCCTATTGTAAATGGAATCATTTCTCTAATTTCTGAAAAGATGGCAGAGGAGTAGTGGACCCTATTCCAACTAGTCCCTGGAATTGAACTGGATATCTACCAGACCACTCTGAACAGCCACAAAATCAGCCTGAGATGTAAGAAGATCTGGATATCTACAAACAGAATATAGCAGGTGGTTGGTTTTGAGGTACGAAGCAGGGAGCCAAGATTCCGCGGGCAGATATCAGAGGATAAACTGCAGCAGGAGGGAGCCTGGTCATGGGGATCCTACACCACCAGTGAGCGATAGCCTCCCACGATGGGGACGGGGCACAGACTCGCAGACTGGTAGCATTGGGGGAAAGGACTTTAGATGGAAACTGGAGCAGTGGGCCACACGTGCAAACTGGGGGTGACTGGTGGTTTTAGAAGTACAAAGGGCAGAGATGAGCCTGACTTGGAGGCGAGGACTGGGAGTGTTGCTGAGGGGTGCACAACCCAAGACACTGCTGTTTATAGCAGCACAGACAGAAACGGAGATAGTGTGGCCTGGAGAGCTCACTGAAGAACAGACTGTGATCTCTCTGCTCTGAGGCAGAGGGCTGGAAACAGTCTCTTCTGCTCTCTCAGAAGAGACGTGGAAAGCCGCCAGGGAAAGCCGCCAGAGAACAAAAGCTCCAAAAAACTGGTTCGCACTGAGCTCATCCCCCACCACAGGGGGCAGGGCAACTCTGCCCAAACAGGGTTGCCTGAGAAACAACGTGGCAGGCCCCTCCCCCAGAAGACAGGCTGGGAGAACAAGAGGCCAGCAACCCTAGGGTCCCTAGAAAACAGGTGCATCTTGCTTGGGTTCTGGTCAATAATTTGGACTCTATACATTCCCTCAACCACCCATCAACAGAATGACTAGGAGAAGGAACCCCCAAAATAGGAAAGACTCAGAGATTATGACATATGCCACAGATTTACAAATGGATTCAGATATAACCAAGATGTCGGAGATGGAATTCAAGCTAGCAATTGTGAAGACAATAGCTAGAATGCAGAAATCAATTAATGGCAACATAGAGTCTCTAAGGGCAGAAATGAAAGCTGAATTGGCAGAACTTAAAAATGCTATCAATGAGATCCAATCTAATCTAGACAATCTAACAGCTAGGGTAAGTGAGGCAGAAGAATGAATTATTGACCTGGTAGACAATTTAATAGATAAAAAGGGAAAAGAAGAGGCCAGGGAAAAACAACTCAGAATCCATGAAAATAGAATCAGAGAAATAAGTGACACCATGAAGCGTCCCAGTGTCAGAATTATTGGAATCCCGGAGGGGGTGGTGAGAGAGAGAGGACTAGAAGATATATTTGAGCAAATTGTAGCTGAGAACTTCCCTAATCTGGGGAATGAAACAAACATTCGTGTTTCTATTTCCTTGGTGTTAGTCGTGATCTCTCCCCTTTCATTCATAATTTTATTAATTTGGGTCCTTTCTCTTTTCTGTTGGATAAGTCTGGCCAGTGGTTTATCGATCTTATTAATTCTTTCAAAGAACCAGCTTCTAGTTTCATTGATCTGATCCACTGTGTGTCTGGTTTCTAATTCATTAATTTCTGCTCTAATTTTAATTATTTCTCTTCTAACACGTGGCTTAGGCATCATTTGTTGCTTTTTCTCTAGTTCTTTAAGGTGTAGAGTTAGTTGGTGAACTCGGGATTTTTCTATTTTTTTTTGGAATGAGGCTTGGATGACTATGTATTTCCCCTTAGGACCGCCTTTGCAGTATCCCAAAAGTTTTGGACAAATGTGTTTTCATTCTCATTGGTTTCCATGAATTGTTCAAGTTCTTCTTTGAATTCCTGCTTGACCCAAACATTCTTGAGCAAAGTGGTCTTTAGTTTCCAAGTGTTCGAATTTCTTCCAAAATTTTTCTTGTGATTGAGTTCTAGTTTTAAAGGATTATGGTCTGGAGAGGAGGAGCAAGATGGCGGAGGAGTAGGAGACCTAGATTTCGTCTGGTCTCAGGAATTCAGCTGAATAGGAATCAAACCATTCTGAACAACTACGAACTCAACAGGAGATCGAACAGGAGAGTAGCAACAACTCTCTGAACAGAGAAGCGACCACTTACTGGAAGGTAGGACGTGCGGAGAAGTGAATCCGAGGCGATATTCGGGAAGATAGACGGCAGGGGAGGGGGTCTCCGTCGGCCGCTTCTGGCAAGTGATAGAGCCGGGGAGCACAAAATCAGAACGTTTAGAAGTCGGCTCCGCTGAGGGACGTGGCTGCAGTGGCTAAGCAGGGGGTGGAAACCTCCCGGGACAGTGTGGTCTCAGGACCCTTGGGGTCACAGAAAGACCGGGGGAGCCTGAGTGTGCCAGAGCTCCCAGGTATCGGAGCAGGGAAGCCGGCTGCAGAGACGGAGCTGAGGCGTGGGCTCTCAGCTCGGGGTTGCCATAAACTGTGATCCATGGCCCAGTTGGGCCACTGCTCCTCCAGCAGGGACCCAACAAGTGGCAGAGCCGGGGAGACTCCCCTTCCTTCCTGGGGAGGAGCGGCGCGGGAACAAACCACAGGGATCTGCTGGGTTTGGAGACTCCACACGGGGTCGGGTGCCAGAGATAGCAACGCTAGGTCACAGGCCGGGTGAGCACGGAGAGCGGCCGGAGACCGGGGACACAGGAGTGACTGCTTTTCACTGGGGGCGCACTGAGGAGTGGGGCCCCGAGTTCTCAGCTCCTCCGGGTGGAGATTGGGAGGCCATCATTTTTGCCCTGGTCCTCCAAAGCTGTACCGAGAGCTTGCAGGGAACAAAAGCTCCTGAGATCAAACCTGAACAGCTTGCTTAGCCCGGACCGACAAGGACGGGGCAATTCAGCCTCGGGCAAAGACATTTGGAAACCACAGCAACAGGCCCCTCCCCCAGAAGATCAGCACGAACAGCCAGCAAGCCAAGACCAAGTTTACCGATCAAGGAGAAAGGGAGAACTCCAGCGCTAGGGGAATACTGCACATAGAATTCATGACTTTTTTTTACCATGATTCATTAGTTCACCAAAGTTAATTATTGTTAACTGTTTTTTTTTCTTTTTCTTTTTCCCTTTTTCAACCAACATCTTATCAATCTCTTTTTTTAAAAAAAAACATTTTTTATTTTTCATTTTTAGAGTCATATTTTATCCCTTCATAGTAGTTACCCTTATTTTTGGCATATATATATAAGTTGTTCTCTCTTTAAAATTTTGAGAAACAGTTTCTTCTAACAGATCAAAATATACCCTAAATCATTAGTGTATGGCTCTGTTCTAGTCTCCTGCCTGATCACATTCTCTCCCTTTTTTCTTTTTTTTCTTAAATCTTCTTCTTTCTTTTTTCAAACAACTTCTTATCTTATCAAGTCCTTTTATAAAATCTTTTATACTTTTCATCTTTACAGTCATCTTCCATCCCTTCATTGTATCAACCCTTATTTTGTACATATATGTCTTTCTTCCCTTAAAATTTTAGGAGGCACTTTTTTCTAACAGACCAAAATACGCCCAAAATCTAGTGTGTGGCACTGATCTATGCACTAGCCTGATCATATTTGATCACATTCTGCTTTTTTTGTATTGTTCTGTTTTTGTTTTTATCTTTTTTTTCTTTTTTTTTCTCTTTCTTTTTTCTTTCTTTCCCTTTCTTTCCCCCTGGTTTCAGGTCTTTTCTGATTTGTATACAGTATATTTGCTGGGGACGTTGTAAACCTGTTAGCATTTTGTTCTCTCATTCATCTAATCTCCTCTGGACAAAATGACAAGACGAAAAAATCACCTCAGCAAAAAGAACAAGAGGTAGTACCGTCAGCCAGGGACCTACTCAATACGGACATTAGTACAATGTCGGACCTAGAGTTCAGAATCATGACTTTAAAGATACCAGCTGGGCTTGAAAAAAGCGTGGAAGTTATTAGAGAAACCCTTTCTGGAGAAATAAAAGAACTAAAATCTAACCAAGCCGAAATCAAAAAGGCTATTGATGAGGTGCAATAAAAAATGGGGGCACTAATTGCTAGGATAAATGAGGCAGAAGAGAGAATCGGTGATATAGAACACCAAATGATGGAAAATAAAGAGGCTGAGAAAAAGAGAGAGAAAAAACTACAGGATCACGAGGGCAGAATTCGAGAGATAAGTGATACGATAAGACGAAACAACATTAGAATAATTGGGATCCCAGAAGAAGAAGAAAGAGAGAGAGGGGCAGAAGGTATATTGGAGCAAATAATAGCAGAGAACTTCCCTAATGTGAGGAAGGAAACAGGCATCAAAATCCAGGAGGCACAGAGAACCCCTCTCAAAATCAATAAAAATAGGTCAACACCCCGACATCTAATAGTAAAACTTACGAGTCTCAGAGACAAAGAGAAAATCCTGAAAGCAGCTCAGGAGAAGAGATATGTAACCTACAATGGTATAAATATTAGATTGGCAACAGACCTATCCACAGAGACCTGGCACGCCAGAAAGGACTGGCAAGATATCTTCAGAGAACTAAACGAGAAAAATATGCAGCCAAGAGTACTATATCCAGCTAGGCTGTCATTGAAAATAGAAGGAGAGAGAAGAAGCTTCGAGGACAAACAAAAACTAAAGGAATTTGCAAACACGAAACCAGCCCTCCAAGAAATATTGAAAGGGGTCCTCTAAGCAAAGAGAGAGCCTAAAAGCAGCAAAGATCAGAAAGGAACACAGACAACATACAGTAACAGTCACCTTACAGGCAATCCAATGGCACTAAATTCATATCTTTCAATAGTTACCCTGAATGTAAATGGGCTAAATGCCCCAATCAAAAGACACAGGCTATCAGATTGGATTAAAAAATAAGACCCATCCATATGCTGTCTGCAAGAGACTCATTTTAGACCCAAAGACACCCCCAGATTGAAAGTGAGGGGGTGGAAAACCATTTACCATGCTAATGGACACCAAAAGAAAGCTGGGGTGGCAATCCTTATATCAGACAAACTAGATTTTAAAACAAAGACTGTAATAAGAGATGAGGAAGGACACTATATCCTACTTAAAGGTTCTATCCAACAAGAAGATCTAACAATTGTAAATATCTATGCCCCGAACATGGGAGCAGCCAATTATATAAGGCAATTAATAACAAAAGCAAAGAAACACATTGACAACAATACAATACTAGTGGGGGACTTTAACACCCCCCTGACTGAAATGGACAGATCACCTAAGCAAAAGATCAACAAGGAAAGAAAGACTTTAAATGACACACTGGACCAAATGGACTTCATAGACATATTCAGAACATTCCATCCCAAAGCAACGGAATACACATTCTTCTCTAGTGCCCATGGAACATTCTCCAGAATTGATCACATCCTAGGTCACAAATCAGGTCTCAACCGGTACCAAAAGATTGGGATCATTCCCTGCCTATTTTCAGACCACAATGCTTTGAAACTAGAACTCAACCACAAGAGGAAAGTCGGAAAGAACTCAAATACATGGAGGCTAAAGAGCATCCTACTAAAGAATGAATGGGTCAACCAGGAAATTAAAGAAGAATTAAAAAAATTCATGGAAACCAATGAAAATGAAAATACAACTGTCCAAAATCTTTGGGATACAGCAAAGGCAGTCCTGAGAGGAAAGTATATAGCAATACAAGCCTTTCTCAAGAAACAAGAAAGGTCTCAAATACACAACCTAACCCTACACCTAAAGGAGCTGGAGAAAGAACAGCAAAGAAAGCCTAAACCCAGCAGGAGAAGAGAAATCATAAAGATCAGAGAAGAAATCAATGAAATAGAAACCAAAAGAACAGTAGAACAGATCAACGAAACTAGGAGCTGGTTCTTTGAAAGAATTAACAAGATTGATAAACCCCTGGCCAGACTGATCAAAAAGAAAAGAGAAATGACCCAAATCAACAAAATCATGAATGAAAGAGGAGAGATCACAACCAACACCAAAGAAATACAAACAATTATAAGAACATATTATGAGCAACTCTATGCCAGCAAATTAGATAACCTGGAAGAAATGGGTGCATTCCTAGAGATGTATCAACTACCAAAATTGAACCAGGAAGAAATAGAAAACCTGAACAGACCTATAACCGCTAAGGAAATTGAAGCAGTCATCCAAAATCTCCCAAGAAACAAAAGCCCAGGACCAGATGGCTTCCCAGGGGAATTCTATCAGACATTTAAAGAAGAATTAATACCTATTCTCCTGAAACTGTTCCAAAAAATAGAAATGGAAGGAAAACTTCCAAATTCATTTTATGAGGCCACCATTACCTTGATCCCAAAACCAGACAAAGGTCCCATCAAAAAGGAGAATTACAGACCAATATCCTTGATGAACATGGATTCAAAAAATCTCACCAAAATACTAGCCGATAGGATCCAACAGACTTTAAAAGGATTATTCACCACGACCAAGTGGGATTTATCCCTGGGCTGCAAGGCTGGTTCAACATCCACAAATCAATCAACGTGATACAATACATTAACAAAAGAAAGAGCAAGAATCATATGATCCTCTCAATAGATGCAGAAAAAGCATTTGACAAAGTACAGCATCCTTTCTTGATCAAAACTCTTCAGAGTACAGGGATAGAGGGTACATACCTCAATATCATAAAAGCCATCTACGAAAAACCTACAGCGAATATCATTCTCAATGGGGAAAAGCTGAGAGCTTTTCCCCTAAGGTCAGAAACGCGGCAGGGATGTCCACTCTCACCACTGCTATTCAACATAGTATTAGAAGTCCTAGCCACAGCAATCAGACAACAAAAAGAAATCAAAGGCATCCAAATCGGCAAAGAGGAAGTCAAACTCTCACTCTTTGCAGATGATATGATACTGTATGTGGAAAACCCAAAAGACTCCACCCCAAAACTGCTAGAACTCATACAGGAATTCAGTCAAGTAGCAGGCTATAAAATCAATGCACAGAAATCAGTGGCATTCCTATACACCAACAACAAGACAGAAGAGAGACAAATCAAGGAGTCGATCCCATTCACAATTGCACCCAAAACCATAAGATACCTAGGAATAAATTTAACCAAAGAGGCAAAGGATCTGTACTCAGAAAACTATAAAATACTCAGGAAATAAATTGAAGAAGACACAAAGAATTGGAAAAACGTTCCATGCTCATGGATTGGGAGAAACAACATTGTGAAGATGTCAATGCTCCCTAGAGCAATCTACACATTCAATGCAATCCCCATCAAAATATCATGCACTTTTTTCAAAGAAATGGAACAAATAATCCTAAAATTTGTGTGGAACCAGAAGAGACCCCAAATAGCCAGAGGAATATTGAAAAAGAAAAGCAAAGCTGGCGGCATCACAATTCCGGACTTCCAGCTCTATTACAAAGCTGTCATCATCAAGACAGTATGGTGCTGGGCACAAAAACAGACACATAGATCAATGGAACAGAATCGAGAGCCCAGAAATGGACCCTCAACTCTATGGTCAACTCATCTTTGACAAAGCAGGAAAGAATGTCCAATGGAAAAAAGACAGTCTCTTCAACAAATGTTGTTGGGAAAATTGGACAGCCAATTGCAGAAGAATGAAATTGGACCATTTCCTTACACCACACACAAAAATAGACTCCAAATGGTTGAAAGACCTAAACGTGAGACAGGAGTCCATCAAAATCCTAAAGGAGAACAGAGGTAGCAACCTCTTCGACCTCAGCCGCAGCAACTTCTTCTTAGAAACATCGCCAAAGGCACGGGAAGCCAGGGCAAAAATGAACTATTGGGATTTCATCAAGATAAAAAGCTTTTGCACAGCAAAAGAAACAGTCCACAAAACCAAAAGACAACTGACAGAATGGGAGAAAATATTTGCAAATGACATATCAGATAAAGGGCTAGTATCCAAAATCTATAAAGAACTTATCAAACTCAACACCCAAAGAACAAGTAATCCAATCAAGAAATGGGCAGTAGACATGAACAGACATTTCTCCAAAGAAGACATCCAAATGGCCAACAGGCACATGAAAAAGTGCTCAACATCGCTCGGCATCAGGGAAATCCAAATCCAAACCTCAATGAGATACCACCTCACACCAGTCAGAATGGCTAAAATTAACAAGTCAGGGAACAACAGATGTTAGCGGGGATGTGGAGAAAGGGGAACCCTCCTACACTGTTGGTGGGAATGCAAGCTGGTGCAACCACTCTGGAAAACAGTATGGAGGTTCCTCAAACAGTTGAAATTAGAGCTACCCTTCGATCCAGCAATTGCACTACTGGGTATTTACCCCAAAGATACAAATGTAGGGACCCGAAGGGGTACGTGCACCCCAATGTTTATAGCAGCAATGTCCACAATAGCTAAACTGTGGAAAGAGACAAGATGTCCATCGACAGATGAATGGATAAAGAAGAGGTGGTATATATACACAATGGAATATTATGCAGCCTTCAAAAGGAATGAGATCTTGCCATTTGCAACGACGTGGATGGAACTGGAGGGTGTTATGCTGAGTGAAATAATTCAATCAGAGAAAGACATGTATCATATTACCTCACTGATATGAGGAATTCTTAATCTCAGGAAGAAACTGAGTGTTACTGGAGTGGTTGGGGGTGGGAGGGATGGGGTGGCTGGGTGATAGACATTGGGGAGGGTATGTGCTACGGTGAGCGCTGTGAATTGTGCAAGACTGTTGAATCACAGATCTGTACTTCTGAAACAAATAACGCAACATATTTTAAGAAAAAAGGAAAAGAAGAAGATAGCAGGAGAGGAAGAATGAAGGGGAGTAAGTCAGAGGGGGAGACGAACCATGAGAGATGATGGACTCTGAGAAACAACCTGAGGGTTCTAGAGGGGAGGAGGGTAGGGGGATGTGTTAGCCTGGTGATGGGTATTAAATAGAGCACATTCTGCATGGAGCACTGGGTGTTATGAACAAACAATGAATCATGGAACACTACATCAAAAACAAATGATGTAATATATGGTGATTAACATAACAATAAATAATTAAAAAAAATAAAGTATTATGGTCTGAGAATATGCAGGGAATAATCTCAATCTGTTGGTATCAGTTGAGACCTGGTTCGTGACCCAGTATGTGGTCTATTCTGGAGAAAGTTCCATGTGTGCTTGAGAAGAATGAGTATTCTCTTGTTTTAGGGTGGAATGTTCTGTATATATCTATGAGGTCCATCTGGTCCAGTGTGTCATTTAAAGCTCTTGTTTCTTTGTTGATTTTCTGCTTAGATGATCTGTCTATTGCAGAGAGTGGAGTATTGGGGTCTCCTACAATTAACATATTGTTATTAATATGACTCTTTATTTTGCTTAACATTTGGCTTATGTAAATGGCTGCTCCCATGGTTGGGGGCATAGATATTTACAATTGTTAGATCTTCGTATTGGATAGTCCCTTTAAGAATGATATAGTGTCCTTCTGAGTCTCTAACTACAATCTTTAGTTTAAAATCTAATTTGTCTGATATAAGAATTGCTACCCCAGCTTTCTTTTGAGGTCCGTTGGCATGGAAGATGGATCTCCATCCCTTCACTTTCAGTCTGGATGTATCTTTAGGTTCAAAATGAGTCTCTTGTAGACAGCATATGGATGGGTCCTGTCTTTTTATCCAATCTGCAACCCTGTGACATTTTATGGGAGCATATAGGCATTACCTTAATCCCCAAACCAGGCAAAGACCCCAACAAAAAGGAGAATTTCAGACTGATACCCCTGATGAATATGAATTCCAAAATCCTCAACAAAATCCTAGCTAATAAGATCCAACAATACATTAAAAGGATCATCCACCACGACCAAGTGGGATTTATCCCTGGAATGCAAGGGTGGTTCAACATTCGCAAATCAATCAATGTGATAGAACACATTAATAAGAGGAGAGAGAAGAACCATATGGTCTTCTCAATTGATGCCGAAAAAGCATTTGACAAAATACAGCATCCTTTCCTGATTAAATCTCTTCAGAGTTTAGGGATAAAGGGAACATTCCTCAAGTTCATAAAATCCATCGGTGAAAAACCCACAGTGAATATCATCCTCAATGGGGAAAAGCTGAGAGCCTTTCCCTTAAGATCAGGAACATGTCAAGGATGCCCACTCTTGCCACTATTGTTCAACATAGTACTAGAAGTCCAAGCAACAGCAATCAGACAACAAAAAGAAATAAAAGGTATTCAAATTGGCAAAGAAGAAGTCAAACTCTCTCCCTTCACAGATGACATGATACTTTATGTGGAAAACCCAAAAAACTCCACCCCCAAATTACTAGAACTCATATAGCAATTCAGTAATGTGGCAGGATACAAAATCAATGCACAGAAATCAGTTGCTTTCTTATACACTAACAATGCAACTGTAGAAAGAAATTAGAGAATCGATCCCATTAACAACAGCACCAAAAACCATAAGATACCTCGGAATAAACCTAACCAAAGAGGTAAAGGATCTATACTCTAGGAACTACAGAACACTCATGAACGAAACTGAAGAAGACACAAAAAGATGGGAAAATATTCCATGCTCATGGATCAGAATAATAAATATTGTTAAAATGTCTATGCTACCCAAAGGAATCTATACCTTCAATGCCATCCTGATGAAAATTCCAATGACATTTTTCAAAATGCTGGAACAAACAATCTTAAAATTTGTATGGAATCAGAGAAGACCCCGAATCGCCAAGGAAATGTTGAAAAAGAAAAACAAAGCTGGGGGCATCACGTTGCCTGATTTCAAGCTATATTACAAAGCAGTGATCACAAGTGTGGCTGGCTCAGTGGGTGGAGCATGCAACTCTTGATCTCAGGGTTGTGAGTTCAAGCCCCACGTTGGGTGTGCAACCCACAAAGCAGTGATCACCAAGACAGCATGGTACTGGCACAAAAAACAGACACATAGACCAATGGAACAGACTAGAGAGCCCAGATAAGGACCTTCAACTCTATGGTCAAATAATCTTCGACAAAGCACGAAAAAGTATGCAATGGAAAGAAGACAGTCTCTTCAATAAATGGTGCTGAGAAAATTGGACAGCCACATGCAGAAGAATGAAACTGGACCGTTATCTAACACCATACACAAAGATGAACTCAAACTGGATGAAAGACCTCAATGTGAGACAAGAATCCATCAAAATCCTAGAGGAGAACACAGGCAGTAACCTCTTTGACATTGGCCACAGCAACTTCTTTCAAGATACATCTCCAAAGGCTAGTGAAACAAAAGCAAAAATGAACTTTTGGGACTTCATCAAGATAAAAAGCTTCTGCACAGCAAAGGAAACAGTCAACAAAACAAAGAGGCAACCCACAAAATGGGACAAGATATTTGCAAATGACACCACAGACAAAGGGCTGGTATCCAAGATCTATAAAGAACTTCTCAAACTCAACACCCAAAAAACAAATAATCAAGTCAAAAAATGGGCAGAAGACATGAACAGACACTTCTCCAAAGAAGACATACAAATGGCTAACAGACACATGAAAAAATGTTCATCATCATTAGCCATCAGGGAAATTCAAATCAAAACCACATTGAGATACCACCTTACACCAGTTAGAAGGGCAAAAATTGACAAGGCAAGAAACAACAAATGTTGGAGAGGTTGTGGAGAAAGGGGAACCCTCTTACACTGTTGGTGGGAATGCAAGTTGGTACAGCCACTTTGGAAAACAGTGTGGAGGTTCCTCAAAAAATTAAAAATAGAGCTACCTATGACCCAGCCATGGCACTCCTGGGTATTTACCCCAAAGACGCAGATGTAGGGAAAAGATGGGCCATATGCACCCCAATGTTCCTAGCAGCAATGTCCGCAATAGCCAAACTGTGGAAGGAGCCGAGATGCCCTTCAACAGATGAATGGATAAAGAAGATGTGGTCCATCTATACAATGGCATATTACTCAGCCAACAGAAAGGATGAATACCCAACTTTTGCATTGACATGGATGGGACTGGAGGAGATTATGCTAAGTGAAATAAGTCAAGCACAGAAAGTCAACTATCATATGGTTTCACTTATTTGTGGAACATAGGAACAGCATGGAGGACTTTAGGAGTTGGAAGGGAAAAATGAAGGGGGGAAATCGGAGGGAGAGATGAACCATGAGAGACTATGGACTCTGAGAAATAGACTGAGGGTTTTAGAGGGGAAGGGGGTGGGGGGATGGGTTAGCCTGGTGAAGGGTATTAAGGAGGGCACGTACTGCATGGAGCACTGGGTGTTATACAAAACAATTGTGGATCACCACATCAAAAACTAATGATGTATGGTGACTAACATAACATAATAAAGCAACATTTAAAAAAAAGGAAATAGAAACAATTATTAGAAATTATTATAAACAACTATATGCCAATAAACTGAGCAACCTGGATGAAATGGATGCCTTCCTGGAAACTATAAACTCCCAAGACTGAAACAGGAAGAAATTGACAATCTGAATAGGCCAATAACCAGTAACAAGATTGAAGCAGTGATCAAAAACCTCCCAAAAAACAAGAGTCCAGGGCCTGATGGATTCCCTGGGGAATTCTACCAAACATTCAAAGAAGAAATAATACCTACTCTCCTGAGGCCGTTTCAAAAAATAGAAACAGAAGGAAAGCTTCCAGATTCATTCTATGAGGGCTGCATTACCTTAATCCCCAAACTAGTGATGGTGTCTTTAGGGAAAGAGAGATCTGATGGCTCAGAGCCTGGTGAAGAAGGCGATGCAGAGAACACAGGTGTTAAAGTCCTTTTAGAAGGAGTTTCCACGTGACATCAACTGTAAGATTTCTTCCTTATCTGCCTATGAAACCTCTAGTAATGCATCATTGTCATGACCTTGATGAGTTGCATCCATCTGGTGAACACCTCTCTACTGGATCTCACTTGAACGTGGACAGGAGGAAAGTCTCCATTCCTTGGGAATCTATTCCTCTTCACATTATCTCACCCCGAATTGGAGTGAAGAACAGAAATACAAAAAGGGGCTTCATCCATGCAGCAAGTGGAATTCCCTCAAACAACCTGGCTCTTCGGGGCAGGCAATCAAACCAACCAGGACAGAAGAGATGTAGGTGGTATTTCCAATGCGCAGTTGCCACTACCTCTGACTCCAGCCACTCTTACTCGGGAAGCTTCATAAAGTAGCAAAGCAATATCTAGTTCCTTGGTTCCCATGTCTTGAATGAATCTTTTTCTCAAAATTCTGCTTTTTATTTGTATTTTGAAAGTTGTGTTCTCCTTTGCTACATAGTACCCTTTTCTTCCCAATTACCCAACTTTTTTAAAATTTAAATTCAGTTAGCCAAGGTACAGTAAGTACATCATTGGTTTTTGATATAATGTTCAATACCTAATTACCCAACTTTTACTGGTGAATTGTCTATTCCGGTTGGTAATTTGCCAAACATTAACAGCATGTTTATATATATCACCCTCTTTATATTGATTCGGTTTAGGTTTTCCACTACCATTGGCTGGGAAACCCTTGAGGATGAATTCAGACATGAGCTGTGCTGTAGCCCTCCCCATGGCGGCCATCCCTTCTGGGGAAGGAGGGAAGAAGGCCCAGTGGACATGACTCAGGGTCTGCCCTGAGCCCTGCCTGGGAGGGTTTCCAAGAGGAGTCCTTCACCCATCCCAACCATGGCCAGTCCCTCTGCAACATGGTGTTCATGGTAATGGTTTGTGCTTCACAGAGCTGCTTGGGGTTTACGTAAGATCATGCACCTTAAGTGCTCAGCATGGGTCCCAGCGCATAGTAAGAATTCAAAATAATATTAATAATTATTATAACTACTATTCTAAACTCCCAGTGGTAGGAGCTCAGGGTCTGTATTCAGCCACACCTGGGTTGAGTCCTATTTCAGAGCTTGTCAGTGCCTCCAGCCATTTTTCTAAGTAGGAAGGGAAAATTCAAGAAAAAAAAAAAACAAGTCCAGTCTTTCCTTAAAAAGTTTATACTGTGATCTCTAATAAAAAATTTGAATTGGAACAATCTGGTGCTGATTGGCATTCCATCTTTGAAAGGATAATGCACATCTCACATCACTATGCCCAATATGCTTGCATCAACTTTGAGCTGTGTGTGAGCCTTAGTAAGTATCACGTGGTGGCTTTCTTCTTTTTATACAAAACTCTACCATGTTATCTGCATGAGCTAAATAAATTTGAGTTGTTTTAAAACACTGCTCCAACAAAACCCCAAACCAGCGTTGGGTTGGTGCCTTATTTCTTCCTATAATAAGTCTCTTTATATCTATTGATATTATAAAGTAATATTATATGTCATGTAGTATTATATTTCATTAAATTATTATTATATTACATATTATAATCACATTAACATATAATCATATACATTATAAAAATATATACTGTGTTATTATGTTATATTGATAATTATATGTTACAGCATTTTATAATAATTAAATCATATTACATATTATATGTAACAACTATATATGTTATATAAAAATGCATTATAATTAATCAATAATAATATGTAATATACATACGTAATAATATATGCACAATATATTAATACTAATATAATATATTAACATATTGTTACATGTATCACCATTATAATTATGTTATGGAATTGTATTAATTATATTTATATATTGGAATATAATATATAACATATAATATATAAAATATACACTATATATTATATATTATTATCATATTAATAGATGTACCATATTAATATGGTATATTATATGTTATATATACTATCATATATACTATAGTATGTAATATATACTATATATAATTTAATATAGGTGCTTTGTATAATGGAATAATACACTTATAGCATACTATATTCTATAATATATTGTAGTTACACTAGAATATTATTTACTCACTAAATTGAGTTTTTCAGGCAATTAACAAATATTTAAGTACCTATTATGTGTCAAACACAGTAGGGCTACAATGGTGAGCAAGACAGAGACCCTGACCCCAAGGAGCTTACAAGTTAATGGGGAGATTCATGGGGGAATAGAATACCAATGTGTACTGTACAGCGATCATGCTATTCAAAAATAATTCATAGGAACTTCAATGAAGTGAAGATAGCAAGGTCTCTGCTCCATGTGAAGGCTGCAAAATGTTCTAAGAGTGTCAAGAGCTGTGGTTTTACCTTTTTTTCCCTACTGGCAAACTTAGCAACTTTCCACACATTCTATGGAAGTGAAGGACTCAGCAAATAGAAGAGTCATAAGTATACACAGAGGCTGGGTCCCCAGGCTCTGGGCTGGGTACCCCACAGCTTCATGGTCACATGTATCCTCACAACACACCCCAAGGGCCTTGCTGCCAATGAGCAAATCCTGCAGCCGAGCTATCGGGACTCCTTCACCTTTGCTGATGGACTTCTGAGGATACTCAGCCCTTCTCATGAATGATCTCCATGCCTTAAGTCTTCTCCATAAAGAAGAATGGCATAAGAATCTGACTTGAAACTAATTTTGTCATGAAACAATTCACAAAGAATGACAGGATGCCATTTCACGAGTCAGTTTTCTAGGGCTGCTGTAACAAAGCACATAAACCTAGTGACTTAAAGCCACACACATCTATCCTCCTCTATGCTGGAGGCCAGAAGACAAAATCAGGGTCACCAGGCGTGAGCAGGGCTGTGTCCTTCAGGGGATCCAGGGGAGAATCTGTCTCCTGCTTTCCCAGCTTCCAGGGGCAGCAGGCATTCCTTAGCACAAGGTTCCTGGCTCAGCTACTCCAATGCCTCCTTCCAGTGTCACATCCCCTACTTCTCTCTGTGTCTGACCCCTCCTGCCCACTTTTAGAAGGAGACTTGCAATTATAGCAGGCCCACATATCATCTGCATGCAGCAGTCCCTTTTGCTGGGTAAGGGAACATAGTCACAGGCTCTGGAAAAGGACATCTTAGGTGTGATGGGTTGGTATTAGTCATTTACGCCAATAATTGTAAAATAATGAAATGGAACCTGAGGATCTCGTTGTCAGTGTTGGTGTGACAAAGCATCTCCATAACTTCTCTGGAGTCAGTATTTCTCTCTGGCTGTGTGAACGGGGTGTGTGCCTGGGGCTGCACCTGCCCTCGTTCCTGAAAGGTGTCTATTCCTTCTTTTATTTATTTATTTATTTTATTTATTTATTTTATTATGTTATGTTAGTCACCATACAATACATCGTTAATTTTTGATGTAGTGTTCCACAATCCATTGTTTTCATATAACACCCAGTGCTCCATGCAGTATGTGCCCTCCTTAATACCCATCACCGGGCTAACCCATCCCACCTCCCCCTTCCCCTCTAAAACCCTGTTTGTTTCTCAGAGTCCATAGTCTCTCATGGTTCATCTCTCCCTCCAATTCTCGCCCCCCTCATTTTTCCCTTCCTTCTCCTAATGTCCTCCATGCTATTCCTTATGTTCCACAAATAAGTGAAACCATATGATAATTGACTTTCTCTGCTTGAGTTATTCCTTCCAATGACAGCCTTCCTCTCCCAGTCAGGACCACATTTCTCTCTGCAGGCACCTGAGAGGGATGCATTCGGGATCACCAACTGCACTCACATGCCAATTGTAATGGATTCTTGCTTCACCACTTCAGGGCAGTGTGGCTGGGGACAAATCATCTCTCACGTTTGCATTTTCTGCCTCTCAAAAATGTGAATAGTAATAGATGTGGGTCATATATAAATGAGCAGAAAGAATAATTTATTTTGAGACTTAGAAGAGTGAATGCACAGGAAAACCGTCCTACAACATTTAGCAAACAGCAGGTACTCATATGTGATAGCCATTTTTACATTTACTATTAAAAAACATCTTCTGCCTGCAGCCCAAATATCTGGCCACAGCTTTGAGTATGAACTTACACCAACAAAGTCCCTCTTCTTGGATGTCCAGATGTATGGTATTCCCAAACCGCAGCATGGGACTCAGACAGATCTAAAGTTGCATGTGACTCCTTCATTCATGAGTGATGTCCACAAACATTTCTCATCTGTTAAAGAGGGTACACATATCCTGATCTCTCTTTGTGCCATCCTGAGATATTACTGTGTCCTCCAACACATCCCCCAGATAGATTCAAGTAAAACACAAAAGTGAGAAATTGATGTTTCACTGAAAGTAATATGGGGAAGAAGGGAAAAGGATTTCCATAAGATGTCAGATAGCAACACACTTTTATCATTCTGTGTGTTCTTATTCAAATACTGAGCCCTCTCATCCTCCACTCTCACCCCCTCCCTAGTCCCTTTCTCCCTCATTCTCTTGACTTCATATTCTGACATCCTTCACTCAAACTCAGATCAGTATAGAAAAATTCCCTTGGGATTGATCACCTACAAAGACAGAAGGAAATAGACAGAGTCACCTACCTTCCTGGAGGCAAATAGTTTATTTACATTTTTGTACATTTTCATATTAAAGGGTAATTATAAACACTGGACACAATGCCCGAAAGGAAAGCCCCAATGCTGGTGGCATTCATTATTATGCTTATTTCTGTTCATATTTATGTTGGAGGGAGTGAAGTCTTCCCTTGCTTCTCCATTCAAGAAGAACCATTAGCATCAGTGCCCAAACACAACCATGTGATGCCCCCCTGGCCCATAGATAGAAAACACATTCTTAGACAGAGGTAAATGGGATGGACTTCATCACACGGGGTCAAGAACAAGAGATGATGATTGCTACTTCCTATGCAAGAAGGGGGCAAACAAATTGAAGAAAAACAAATTTGTAACATGCATCCAACAACTATGGATGCATCCCACAATACCTATTCACTATTTTCATATACTGAAACCCTATAAAAGTCCTATGGAAAGAGTCATTATTATCCCCAGCTCAGCTACCCCATTTTCTCACCACCAAACTGAAAATCAAGAGCTTAGGGGACTGAATTTTCTCTGGAAGCTTTTCTTCATGGCATTCTTGAGCTCCTTATTCCTGAGGCTGAAAATGACCGGGCTGAGAAAGGGGGTGAAGACTGTATAGGTGGTGGCCATCAGAGTGTTACTGTCTATAGAATGGGGGCCCTTGGGCTTGAGGTAGATAATGGAGGCAAAACTGTAGTGCACAATGACCACAGTGAGGTGGGACACACATGTGGAGAAGGTCTTGTGCCTGCCTTCAGCTGAGGGGATCCTCAATATGGCGGCCACGATGAAGACATAGGAGAGCACAATGAGGAATAAACAGCCCATCAGAGCTGTGACACACACCAGGATCACACCCAAGGTGACAGAGGATGTCTCATTCCCACAGGCCAACTTCAAGAGAGAAAACACATGGCAGAGAAAATGGTGAATCACATTAGATCCACAGAAGGTGAGGTGAAAAACTATCAGGGTCACCATCATCCCCATGACTGAGCCACCAGCCCAGGTCCAGGACACCAGACGGGCACAGGTGCGGGTGCTCATGAGCACGTTGTAGCGCAGGGGGTGGCAGATGGCCACATAGCGGTCATAGCCCATGATCATGAGCAGGAAGGAGTGGGTGAAGCCAAATGTGAAGGAGAAGAACATCTGGCTGGCACAGGCCACAAAGGTGATGGAGCGGTGGCTGGAGACCATGTCAACTAGCATTCGAGGGGTGACAGCAACAGTGAACAGAATCTCAGAAGTGGACAGGGCACACAGGAAGAGGTACATGGGCGTGTGCAGGCTGCGCTCACTCCACACAGTGGCCATGATGAGCAGGTTCCCCAGCAGGGTGAACAGGTACATCAGCAGGTACAGCAGGAAGAAGGCAGGCAGGAGATGCTGTGGGAAGTTGGAGAAGCCCACGAGGATGAATTCAGACACCATGCTATAGTTCTGACCAGCCTCCAATGCTGCATCTGCTCAGATCACAGGGAATGAAGGTGACCAGAATAAAGATCATGAATCTATGTAACAATATACCCTAAAAAACCTACAGAATGGAGGAACTTCAGATGCAGTGTGTTAGGATTTGGAAAATGACAAGGATACTCACTGTTTCTGCTGTTCTTTAGCATGGAACTGAAAGCCCTGAGCGGTGCTCTGAGGAAAGAAAAAGAAAGAAGGTATGTGAGGATTTGACAGGAAGAGACCGGCTTGTGCACCCAGAAAAAGCAAAGAATAAAGTCAGAACATACCACAGCGAGAGAGAGCACAAAGATGCAGAAGATCCACTTCCAAAAACCAGTATTTCTCATAGAATTACACCAGTAGTAATCATTCAAAATATGAATTTGAAATAAAAAATAAGATACCATTCCAAGAATGACACAAAGTGTAAAGAAACAGCTCTCTAGTGTTTTGGTCTGGCGATTTCTTCATACTCAAGAAAACTTGAGCCTCTAATTGGCTTCTGTTTGGTGCATTATCACTCCCCATATTCACCATCTTATAAAGTAACACTGAGATTTTCTGACAATATTCAGGTATAGATATATTCAAAAGAAGAGTCAACCTATTCAATGTCAATGTAAGTAACATTTTTATTTTATTTTTTTATTTTATTATGTTAGTCACCATACAGTACATCATTAGTTTTGATGTATTGTTCCATGATTCATTGTTTGCATATAACACCCAGTACTCCATGTAATACATGCCCTCTTTAATACCCATCACCAGGCTAACCCATCCCCCCAGCCCCCTCCCCTCTGAAACCCTCAGTTTGTTTCTCAGAGTCCATAGTCTCTCATGGTTCATCTCCCCCTCTGATTTCCCCCCTTCATTTTTCCCTTCCT
Source organism: Eumetopias jubatus (assembly GCF_037043125.1). Taxonomy (NCBI): domain Eukaryota; kingdom Metazoa; phylum Chordata; class Mammalia; order Carnivora; family Otariidae; genus Eumetopias; species Eumetopias jubatus. The sequence continues at coordinate 206,419,905 of NW_028274807.1, forward strand.
TCTCCTAATGTCCTCCATGCTATTCCTTATGTTCCACATATGAGTGAAACTATATGATAATTGTCTTTCTCTGCTTGACTTATTTCACTTAGCACAATCCCCTCCATTTCCATCCATGTCGATGCAAAAGTTGGGTATTCATCCTTTCTGATGAGTAATATTCCATTGTCTATATGAACCACATCTTCTTTATCCATTCATCTATTGAAGGGCATCTAGGCTCCTTCCACAGATATATGAATGGCTAAGAGACACATGAATAAATGTTCATCATCATTAGCCATCAGGGAAATTCAAATCAAAACCTCATTGAGATACCACCTTACACCAGTTAGAATGCAAAAATTAACAAGGCAGGAAGCAACAAATGTTGGTGAGGATGTGGAGAAAGGAGAACCCTCTTACACTGTTGGTTAGAATGCAAGTTGGTGCAGCCACTTTGGAAAACAGTATGGAGGTTCCTCAAAAAGTTAAAAATAGAGCTACCCTATAACCCAAAATTGCATTACTGGATATTTACCCCAAAATACAGATGTAGTGAAAAGAAGGGGCACATGCACCCCAATGTTCATAGCAGCAATGTCCAGGATATATTTTTAGGAAAGTAACTACTTTTACAAAATTAACAAGATTTTACAAAATTGATGAGTGGCTTTTTTTTTTCTTTTGTTTACATTTTAGCAAATTTGTCCCATGCTGGCTGGGTGGGAGACAAGATGATGCTTGTATCTACTTCTTCATTCAGCCTGTGGTAATATGTGGTTTTAGTTGTAGGATATGACAAAAATACATCCTCAACACCCAAAAAACAAATAACCAAGTCAAGAAATGGGCAGAAGACATGAACAGATATTTCTCCAAAGAAGACATACAAATGGCTAACAGACACATGAAAAAATGTTCATCATCATTAGCCATCAGGGAAATTCAAATCAAAACTACATTGAGATACCACCTTACACAAGTTAGAAGGGCAAAAATTGACAAGGCAAGAAACAACAAATGTTGGAGAGGTTGTGGAGAAAGGGGAACCCTCTTACACTGTTGGTGGGAATGCAAGTTGGTACAGCCACTTTGGAAAACAGTGTGGATGTTCCTCAAAAAGTTAAAAATAGAGCTACCCTATGACCCAGCAATTGCACTCCTGGGTATTTACCCCAAAGACACAGATGTAGTGAAAAGAAGGGCCATATGCACCCCAATGTTCATAGCAGCAATGTCCACAATAGCCAAACTATGGAAGGAGCCAAGATGCCCTTCAACAGTTGAATGGATAAAGAAGATGTGGTCCATAGAGACAATGGCATATTACTCAGCCATCAGAAAGGATGAACATCCAACTTTTACATCAACATGGATGGGACTGGAGGAGATTATGCTAAGTGAAATAAGTCAAGCAGAGAAAGTCAATTATCATATGGTTTCACTTATATGTGGAACATAAGGAATACCATGGAGGACTTTAGGAGAGGGAAGGGAAAAATGAAGGAGGGGGATTGGAGGGAGAGATGAACCATGAGAGACTATGGACTCTGAGAAACAAACAGGGTTTTGGGGGGGGGTGGGAGGATGGGTTAGCCAGGTGATGGGTATTAAGGAGGGCATGTATTGCATGGAGCACTGGGTGTTATATGAAAACAATGAATCATGGAACACTACATCAAAAATTAATGATGTATTGTATGGTGACTAACACAACATAATAAAATTAAATTAAATTAAAAAAAAGAAAATACATCTTCACCTTCATTGGAAAAGTGAGGACCTGATGGTCCCTCGGAAAGGGTCTCTGGGACTCCAGGGTCCTCATATCACACTTTGGACGTCTCTGTTATAAAACATCCAGGACTCAAACACATGCAATACCTCCAAATTTAGACATTTTTACCATTAACAAAAATGTAGAAGGGGATTTGAATACATGGAGAACAGTCTACACTCTCAGTTGAGGTCAGCAAATATGGTAATGATGACATTTTTTTCTTCAAATTATAGCATCAGGGCAACTGCATTTACAATTCCAGTGAATCAGCTGTACATCTCATAAAAGTTTCCTCAAGTTCCTTCTGAAAAATGAGGTCAGTGCAAAACTATACTAATCTTCTAAAAATGGAGTCAATAAGAAAGAAATGCTCTGGCAGGGATGGAGACTCATCATAGACATATTACACATCATAGTCTTTTTTAAGTGTGAATCTGGAACAGACACAGACACTGGTCAAATTGATTGAATACTTCAGAAAATATCCCCCCAGGATTCACAGCTCAACATGTGATAAAAGTGGAAGCACAAATCGAAGGGAAACAGTGGATTGTTCAGGAGTTTATGGTGGGAAAACTGGTCCTTTTATGAAGGAAACTCAATCTGAATATCTGCCTAAGACCACACCCAAAGGCAGATTCCAGGATTCAAGACATAAATACAAAATAGGACACTGGGAAGTTAATAGGAGAAGGTGTAGGAGAAGAATTTTGTTGATCTAGGAGTGGAGAAGGACTTCTTAAACAAACTTCACAAGCACAAACATTAGGTAATTTTGAAAGAATAAAAACATCAACAGGAAGAGTATTTGTTCAACAAATGATGTCCTGGATCCAGTTAAGGGGAGATGGAAAGGTGGGGAAAGATCATTTTCATTGTCCACAACTGACCAGGGAATAGGATGTAGAATAAACAAGAAACCAGTTCCATCTACAAGAAGTAGAAAGCTCAATACAGAAATGAGCAAAGGTGTGAGCAGAGAACTCACAGAGGGTGTAGCACAGGCAAATGAAAACATGCTAAAAAGAAAAAAAAAAGAGGAAGGGAGGGACAGAAAGAAAGAAAGGGAAATGCAGTGGAAATTCAGTGTCTACCCATTCGATGCCCCAAATTAAAAAGTGCCCAGTGCTGATCGGGTATGGGGAGAAAGCAATATTCGTGCACTGCCTGTGAGAACCGCAGGGTGAAAATTAAGAGTTCCTGTGCTCTGTGCACCAGCACATGTACTCCTGAGCATCTATCTCCATTGCTCACAGGTATTTATAGGGCAGCATGTCAGGGGATGTTTTGTAACATTGCTGGTGGTGAGGAATGGGAAATGTTGCTTGTCCATAAGTGGGAAGAGGGCAGGTTACATGGGCTGGATGCAAACACTGGAGCCCCAGGAAACAGTTAGATGCACACGCAGCAGCCTAAACGACCCTTAAAATATTATTAAGTGAATGAAGCAAAAACCTGATGAATGCTCTAGCATAATTCCATTTGGGCGTGTGAAATACAGAGCACCTGAAACTATTCTGGATGATGCTGTAACAGTATATGCATGTCACTATACATCTGTCAAGCCCACAGAATGTGCAACACAGACAGTGACCCCTAACATAACGTGTGGGCTGTGTTAAAAATAATAATGTATCATATTGGTTCACCAATTGGAACAAATGCACCACACACACAAGAGGTGTGCAGGAGAGAGAATGTATGCCTTTTTCTGTAAACTTAAAACATTTCTATAAAATCTAAAAGTGAACAATTTTCTATGAAATTACAAAAGGAAAGATAATTTACAACATAGATATGCACAGAGAAATAATACCTATCTACAAGAGCATACACAAATCAAAGAGCATACCTTCAGTGTGTTAGAATCGTTGTTGAAACTGGAGGGAAACAGGGTGGCAGAAAGAGAACATGAACAAAATAAGAGAAGAACGTTGTGAAAACCAATGATTATCAAAAGCAGAGAACCAGAAATATCATTGACTCAAACCTCTGCACCTGTCGTCTGCCATAAAATAAAACAAAAATATATTTTCATGAATGATTTGAGCCTCATTCGCTGCCCAGAGCTCTGGAAATCCTGGGCTCTGGGACAGGGCCCAGCCATAATTACACCCTGCGGTCTCCCTGGGGCCTTGTTCCCAAGGATTCCCCCACAATAGGATGGCAGGCCAGAAATGGCAGGACAGCGAAGGACCTTCCTGGAGTGAGGAAGGCTGTGCTGATGATCTGGAAATAGTCTTGTGGCCCCGCAGCTGTTCCACCCAGAAATCCAGACACCGGTGTCAGCCCCCTTCCGTGCCTCCTGCCCCGTCACTCAGCATCACCTCTGCCTACAAAATGGCTGCCCCTGGATTCTGCTCCTCTCCATCTCTGTGGCTCCATCTCCCTCCCCCGCACTGCTCACTGGCCCAGGCTCCTCCTCTGCTCCCACTCCATTCTGGCTTCCAGAGAGCCTTGTCTGAAATATACACCCGTTGCAGTCGTCAGAGCCAGGCTTCAAGTCCCAGCGTTTGCTATGCGTTTCTGAGAAAGAAAATTCCAGCTCTGAGCCTCCTCACGCCAAATGAAAACTGGGAGTAAGCAGAGAACCGTCTGGACAAGGCCCATGAGCATTCACAGAAAGGGCCCCATGTTTACCTAATATGGGTAGTTATCACTGAATTTGACATCTTTTCTGCCCTCTAAGCTGTTTTCTGTCCTCAATCTGTACCACATGGGACCAATTGGCCCCATTCTAAACTCATGGTCTCTGACCTCACGGGGACCCTAGGTACCTCTGGTAACCTGACAATCCAGTTCCACGAGTGGCTGGTCCAACCTCCACCCTCTCACCTAGCCCCTGTCTCACCATTATACACTGCCTTCCCTGCTCCTGCTGGGTGGAGTGGCAGCAGTTCTCTGGGCTGGGCTCCCCAGTCTCCTCTGACAGGTGCAGGAGAGAATTCTGTCTACTCTGGTCTTACGGAGGATGGCTCACACACAGGTGCGGAGTCCACGTCACACATCACAGGAGTGCATCCAGCGCACCACTCTGCCTCCCCCATAAGGCTACTCTCCAGGACAGCAAAGACCACTGTTACCCAAGTCAGGACACAACAGCCCAGACAAGATACACACTGGAGCAAGGTTTCTGATGTTCTACACTCTTGGCATTTGGGGCCGTATCATTCTCAGCAGTGGTGGCTATCCTGTGCATTTTATTATGTTCAACGGCATCCCTGGCCTCGTCCCACCAGATGCCAGGAGCATCCCCAGCCTTCCTGAGTCATGACAATCAAAACTGTTTCCAGACATGTGCACATGTCCCCTGTGGGGCAGAATCATCCTGGGCTGAGAACCACTGACTTAGAAGCTGCAAAGGGCACTAAGCTGGGTAAAGTACCCAAGACCCAGAATGGGCATCCTGAAAAAACCCCCACAAGCTACGCATTAGTAAGATCCTCTCTCATGACCCTTCTCCCAGACTCTGTCCCCATCACCCATCTCAGTCTTGCTCCCCATAACTGTCCAAGTATTGCCACCTACCCTGTCCCTCCTGGTCCCCCTCAACCTGGGCTGCAACTTCCAGGAAGCAGCCAGCAGGGGAGGGCAGAAGAAGCTCTCCTGCCTGAGGCTGTCAGCGGCACACAGGGGCAAGTGAGGGGCCAGACCTCGGGGCGCCTGGAACTAATGCTGTGTGCTTTATCCGTGCTGCAACTTCCCAGCAGGCTGCTCCCCAGGGCTTCCTTGAGACACCAACCTGCAAGGCTGCCCTCAGAGTCTGGAGAGGCCAGGGCGATCATCAGAGCACCTCTAGGGACCTACAGCCTCTACTCCTTCCTCCAACACTCCAACACAACCAAGGCTCCTTGCTTCTCTCTCTGCCCAGAGAGCCCCAGTCCCTGCTGAGGACTAGGAGCTCCCAGTCTTGGGGGAGACAGGGCAAGAGTAGATGTCCTCAAGTCCTTGGGGTCAGGGCAGGGTCAGAGGGAAGGCAGGAGCTGAGCAGCTGAGCAGTTGAGAGTGGGAATCCAGGGCTCTGCCCTGGGATCAAGGCAGCTGGAAGGCTTCCCAGAATAAGAGTAATTTAGAGCTGGGTCTTGGAGACTGGTTTCTCTTGGTCATCAGAAGTGTTCAGAGTCTTCTGACCAAACTGGATAGCCCCACTTCTCCTCTTGGTGGATTTACCCTGTCTCTGTTGTCATGGTGATCCAGCCAGAGAATCTACCTTAGTATGTCATCCTTGGGCTCTAATAAAACATTTGGTCTTTGTCCAGTTTCTGAGACACAGCCCCTAAGCCCCTGTCTCAGGAGTGAGAATAGTGGCTTCTGTATGTTAATGAGATGAGTGGTGCCTGGGGACTTCTATATAGTTTTGGGAAGGGAGCTGCTCACCAGAACTTCCAAGGGGTGATTAGAGAATTGGAACCTCCAGGGAGGGGAGAGGAGCTACAGATTGATGCTCAGTAAGGATGAATGATTTAATCAATCATGTCTGTTTAATCAAACCCCCATAAAGACTCCCTAAACAATGGGATTCAGAGACTTTCCCAGCTGGTGAACACATGGCGGTGCTAGGAGGATGGTCTGTTCAGAGAATGCATGGAAGTTCCTCACTCCTTCCTCCATGTCTTGAAGGATTCATCTCTTTTATTTGGCTGTTCCTGAGTTGTTCTTTCATAATAAACTGGGAAGAGTAAGTGTTGCATTTTCCTGATTTCTGTAAGTCATCCTATTAAAGTATCCAAACTGAGAGGGGGGAAATGTGGAAACCCCCACATTTGTAGCCATGTCAGACAGAAGTGCAGGTACCCTGAGCAGTGAATACTTGTGACTGGCATCTCCAGGTATCAAGTGTCAGAATTGAATTATAGGACACCAAGGTGGTGTCTGGGTAGTTGGAGAATTGGTCATTGGTGTGGAAAGAACTCACACATTTGGTGTCTTGAGTGTTAAAAGTAGAAATAGTTCACTTTGTCTCCCTTTGTCCAATCAGCAGCACTGTCCGTTCTGTCTGAAATCAACCTCAGTTTGCCACTTCACCCCATCCAGGTTGACCTCATGCACTTCTCCCCATCTCTTCCTGGGTCTGCCCATCCCACCCGCCCTCAGCAGCTGCTTTCATCACATCAACCAGAGGGGTTCTCTACAAACAGGAATCTGACCATGCTGCTTGTGCTTAAAATGTACCTCTTGGTACAACCAGTTTGGGAAACTGTGGTAGTATCTATTCAAGTTGAACACAGGTATTCCCTATGAGTCAGTATTTTTACACACCTAACTATAGACCCAACAGAACACATAAGTATCAATCCACCAGAGGACATGTACTAGATGTAATAAGAACACCCTCACAGGAAGCCCCAAATGGAAACATCCATGAATATGTTCACATAATGGAATACAGCTCTTTCCTCTATGTATTTAAAAAACATTTAGGGGTCCCCATTGCCCTTAGAACAAACTCCTCAAGTGGACACCATGGTCTTGCATGCTCTTGCCCTACTCACCTGTCTGCCTTTAATTCCAGAACTGCACTTAGCAACTTCCAACTCTCCCTGTGCACTGAACATACCATTGTCCCAAATGCACTATGCTTCTGTCACCCTGAGTCTTTGTACTTGCTGTCCCTTCTGTCTGGAAATCCCTGTTCCACTTCTCTGCCTCACCTGAATCATACCTACTCACCCTTCAGGTCTCTCTGTAGACATCACCAATTTCAAAGTCTCTAAATCCCAGGCTGGGTCTGAGACCCACACTTAGCTTCTGCAGATCCCTAGGCTGTCCCCAACACACCTCTGACCACTCTGTGATGTCAGCTTTGGTTATATGACAGCTTCCCTCAGTGGACCATGAAAAGGACAGAGCAGAGCCCTAGCCATTGGTCATTGCTGGATTCGAGCACCTAAAATATTTCCATATAAAATAAGCCTTGAATAGCATTTCTTGACATGAATGAATGAATGAATAATGAGGGCATATGAATGAATAAATGAGGGCATAGTGCTGTGAGAACATATAGCACCCCTTTCTGTTCATGATCGTGGGCAATGACTGCTATGTGGCCATCTGCCTCTCCCTGAGGTACAATGTGCTCATGAGTCCCCATGGTTGTGCCATCTTGTGTCCAGGCGCTGGGCTGGTCTCAGTCATGGGGATGATGGTGACCCTGATAGTTTTTCACCTCACCTTCTGTGGGTCTAATGTGATTCATCATTTTGCCTACCAAGCGCTTTCCCTCCTAAAGTTGTCCTGCGGGGAGGAGACATCCTCTGTCACCTTGGGTGTGATCATAGTGTGTGTCACAGCTCTGCTGGGCTGTTTATTCCTCATTGTCCTCTCCTATGTTTTCTTTGTGGCCACCATACTGAGGATTCCCTCTGCTGAGAGCAGGCACAAGACCTTCTCCACATGTGTGTCCCACCTCACTGTGGTCATTGTGCACTATGGTTTTGTCTCCATTATCTACCTCAAGCCCAGGGGTCCCCATTCCATAGACAGTAACACTCTGATGGCCACCATCTATACAGTCTTCACCCCCTTTCTCAGCCCGATCATTTTCAACCTCAGGAATAAGGAGCTCAAGAATGCCATAATGAAAGCTTCCTGAGAAAATTCAGTCCCCTAGACTCCTGATGGCCAATTTGGTGGTGAGGAAATATGACAGAAGATCTGGGAATAACAACATCTGTCTCCATAGGACTGTGGTAGGGTTTCAAGTATATGAAGATACACACAACCGTAGGTGATGGATACATGCTTGGTATTTGTTTTCCTCCAATTTGTTTACCCCTCTTGCATGGGGTCTAGTGATCAGGATCTTCTGTTCTTGACCCTGTGTGATGAAGTTCATCCCAGTACCTCCATCAGAGAATGTGTTATCTACCTAAAGGATGGGAGGGCAGCATCATGTAGGTGTATCTGGACACTGATGCACAGGGTTCTTCTTGAATGGAGAAGCATCGGAAGACTTTACCCTCCTCCACTATAAGGATAAGCAAAAAAAAAAAAAGCATAATAATAAATGGCCAAAGCTTTGACCCTTTTCTTTTCTTTTTTTTAAATATTTTATTTATTTATTTTTCAGTGAGAGAGAGAGAGAGCACACAAGCAGGGGGAGCGGCAGGCCAAGAGAGAAGCAGGCTCCCCGCTGAGCAAGGAGCCCAATGCAGGACTTGATCCCAGGCCCCTGGGATCATGACCTGAGCCAAAGGAAGACTCTTAACCAACTGAGCCACCCAGGCATCCCTCCACACCCTTTTCTTTTTTTTTTTTAATTTTTTATTGTTATGTTAATCACCATATATTACATCATTAGTTTTTGATGCAGTGTTCCATGATTCATTGTTTGTTCATAACACCCAGTGCTCCATGCAGAACTTGCCCTCCTCAATACGCATCACCAGGCTAACCCATCCCCCTACCCTCCTCCCCTCTAGAACCCTCAGTTTGTTTTTCAGAGTCCATCATCTCTCATGGTTCGTCTCCCCCTCTGACTTACTCCCCTTCATTCTTCCTCTCCTGCTATCTTCTTCTTTTTCTTTTTTCTTAAAATATGTTGCGTTATTTGTTTCAGAAGTACAGATCTGTGATTCAACAGTCTTGCACAATTCACAGCGCTCACCGTAGCACATACCCTCCCCAATGTCTATCACCCAGCCACCCCATCCCTCCCACCCCCAAACACTCCAGTAACACTCAGTTTGTTTCCTGAGATTAAGAATTCCTCATATCAGTGAGGTAATATGATACATGTCTTTCTCTGATTGACTTATTTCACTAAGCATAACACCCTCCAGTTCCATCCACGTCGTTGCAAATGGCAAGATCTCATTCCTTTTGATGGCTGCATAATATTCCATTGTGTATATATACCACATCTTCTTTAGCCATTCATCTGTCGATGGGCATCTTGGCTCTTTCCACAGTTTGGCTATTGTGGACATTGCTGCTAAAACATTGGGGTGCACGTACCCCTTCGGGTCCCTACATTTGTATCTTTCCTCCACACCCTTTTCTTACAAAGAATTGTATCCAGTGTTTTATAGTATTGTGCTTTTTATTTTTGTTTTTTTGTTTTTCCATAGCTTCTTTTATTTTATTTTTTAACATATCTCTTATTTAAATTTGATTAATTAACGTATCATGTATTATTGGTTTCAGAGGTATAGGCCTATGATTCAGCACTCTTTTTTTTTTAAAGATTTTATTTATTTATTTGAGAGGGAGAGAATGAGAAATAGAGAGCACGAGAGGGAAGAGGGTCAGAGGGAGAAGCAGACTCCCCGCTGAGCAGGGAGCCCAATGTGGGACTTGATCCTGGGACTCCAGGATCATGACCTGAGCCGAAGGCAGTCGCCCAACCAACTGAGCCACCCAGGCGCCCTGATTCAGCACTCTTATATAATAGCCAGTGCTCATTACATCACCTGCCTTCCTTAATGTGCATCACCCAGTTGCCCCAACCCTCCACCCCCCTCCACTCCAGCAACCCTCAGTTTGTTTCCTATGATTAAGAGTCTCTTATGGTTTGTCTCCCTCTCTGGTTTCATCTTGTTTTATTTTTTCCTCTCTTCCCCTATGATCGCTCCTCTATTTTGTTTCTTAAATTCCACATGTCAATGAGATCATATGATATTTGTCTTTCTCTGATTGACTTATTTCCCTCAGCTTAATACCCTCTGGTTCCATCCACATGATTGCAAATGGCAAGATTTCATTTTTTTGGTGGCTGCATAATATTCCATTGTGTATATATATACCACATCTTCTTTATCCATTCATGTGTCAGTGGACATCTGGGCTCTTTCCATAGTTTGGCTGTTGGTACATTGCTGCTGTAAACATTAGGGTGCAGTTGCCCCTTCAGATCACCATGTTTGTATCTTTGGGGTAAATACACAGTAGTGCAATTGCTGGGTCATAGGGTAGCTCTATTTTCAACTTTTTGAGGAACCTCCATACTGCTTTCCAGAGTGGCTGCACTGGCTTGCATTCCCACCAACAGTGTAAGAGGGTTCCCCTTTCTCCGCATCCTCACCAACATCTGTCGTTTCCTGACTTGTGAATTTTAGGCATCCTGACTGGTGTGAGGTGGTATCTCATTGTGGTTTTGATTTGGATTTCTCCAATGCTGAATGATGTTGACCATTTTTTCATGTGTCTGTTGGCCATTTGGATGTCTTCTTTGAAGAAATGTCTGCTCATGTCTTCTGCCCATTTCCTTACTGGATTATTTGTTCTTGGAGTGTTGAGTTTGATAAATTCTTTAAAGATTTTGGATACTAGCCCTTTATCTGATATGTCATTTGCAAATATCTTCTCTCATTCTGTCAGTTGTCTTTTGGTTTTGTTGACTGTTTCCTTTGCTGTGCAAAAACTTTTTATCTTGATGAGGTCCCAATAGTTCATTTTTGCCTTTGTTTCCCTTGCTTTTGGAGATGTGTCTAGCAAGAAGTTGCTGTGGCCGAGGTCAAAGAGGTTTCTGTCTTGTTCTCCTCTAGGATTTTGATGGATTTCTGTCTCACATTTAGGTCTTTCATCCATTTTGAGTCTATTTTTGTGTATGGTATAAGGAAATGGTCCAGTTTCATTCTTCTGCACGTGGTTGTCCAATTTTCCCAAGACCATTTGTTGAAGAGACTGTCTTTTTTCCACTGGACATTCTTTGCTGCTTGGTCAAAAGATTAGTTGACCATAGAGTTGAGGACACATTTCTGGGCTTTCTAGTCCGTTCCATTGATCTATGTGTCTGTTTTTGTGCCAGTACCATTTTATCTTGATGATGACAGCTTTGTAATAGAGCTTGAGGTCCGGAATTGTGATGCCACCAGGTTTGCTTTTCTTTTTCAACATTGCTTTGGCTATTCGGAGTCTTTTCTTGTTCCATACAAATTTTAAGATTATTTGTTCCAGCTCTGTGAAAAAAGTTGATGGTATTTTGATAGGGATTATATTAAAAGTGTAGATTGCTCTGGGCAGCATAGACATTTTCACAATGTTTATTCTTCCAATCCATGAGCATGGAATGTTTTTCCATCTCTTTGTGTCTTCCTCAATTTCTTTCATAAGTGTTCTATAGTTTTCTGAGTACAGATCCTTTATCTCTTTGGTTAGGTTTATTCCTAGGTATCTTATGGTTTTTGGTGCTACTGTAAATGAGATCGACTCTTTAATTTCTCTTTTTTCTCTCTCATTGTTAGTGTATAGGAATGTAACTGATTTCTGTGCATTGATTTTATATCCTGCCACTTTGCTGAATTCCTCTGTGAGTTCTAGCAATTTTGGGGTGGAGTTTTAGATTTTCCACATAGAACATCATGTCATCTGCAAGGAGTAAGTGTCTTCTTCTCTACTAATTCAGATGCCTTTTATTTCTTTTTGTTGTCTGATTGCTGAGGCTAAGACTTCTAGTACTATGTTGAACAGCAGTGGACATCCCTGCCGTGTTCCTGACCTTAGGGGAAAACTCTCAGGTTTTCCCCATTGAGAATGATATTCACTGTGGGCTTTTCATAGATAGCTTTTATGATAATGAGGTATGTTCCCTCTATCCCTACACTGTGAAGAGTTTTAATCAAGGAAGGATGCTGTACTTTGTCAAATGCTTTTTGTGCATCAATTGAGAGTATCATATGGTTCTTGTCCTTTCTCTTATTGTGTATTGTGTATTGTAGTGTATCTTATTGTGTATTGTGTAGTGTATCTTATTGAGTTCTCTTATTGTGTATTGTAGTGTATCACATTGATTGATTTGCAGATGTTGAACCAATTTTGCAGCCCAGTAATAAATCCCACTTGGTTGTGGTGAATAATCCTTTTAGTGTACTGTTGGATCCTATTGGCTAGTATTTTGGTGAGAATTTTTGCATCCATATTCATCAGGGATATTGGTCTGTAATTCTCCTTTTTGGTGGGGTCTTTGTCTGGTTTTGACATCAAGGTAAGGCTGGCCTCATAGAAAGAGTTCAGAAGTTTTCCTTCCATTTTGATTTTTGAAACAGTTTCGGAAGAATAGGTATTATTTCTTCTTTAAATGTTTGGTAGTCCACGATCCATTGTTTTCATATAACACCCAGTGCTCCATGCAGTACGTTTCCACCTTAATACCCATCAAAAACTAATGATGTGTTGTATGGTGACTAACATAACATAATTAAAAAAAAAAGGTTTAGTAGAATTCCCCTGGGAAGCCATCTGGCCCTGGGATCTTGTTTGTTGGGAGATTTTTGATTACTGCTTCGATTTTCTTACTGGTTATGGGTCTGTTCAGGTATTCTATTTCTTCCTGGTTCGGTTTTGGTAGTTTATACATCTCTAGGAATGCATCCATTTCTTCCAGATTGATTGATTTGTTGGCATATAGTTGTTCATAATATATTCTTATAATTGTCTGTATTTCTTCAGTGTTGGTTATGATCTCTCCTCTTTCATTCATGATTTTAATTATTTGGGTCCTTTCTCTTTTCTTTTTGATAAGTCTGGCCAGGGGTTTAACAATCTTATTAATTCTTTCAAAGAACCAACTCCTAGTTTTGTTGATCTGTTCTGTTCTTTTAGTATCTATTTCATCGTTTTCTGCTCTAATCTTTATTATTCCTCTTCTCTTGCCTGGTTTAGGCTTCATTTGCTGTTATTTCTCCAGCTACTTTAGGTGTAAGGTTAGCGTGTGTATGTGAGACCTTTCTTGATTCTTGAAAAGGCTTGTAGTGCTATATACTTCCCTCTTAGGACTGCCTTTGCTGCATCCCCAAAATTTTGAATAGTTGTGTTTTCATTTTCATTTCCACGAATTTTTTAAATTCTTCTTTAATTTCCTGGTTAACCTATTTATTCTTTAGTAGGATGCTCTTTAGCCTCCATGTATTTGAGTTCTTTCCAAATTTCCTCTTGTGATTGAGTTCCAGTTTCAAAGCATTGTGGTCCAAAATATGCAGGAAATGATCCCAGTCTTTTGGTACTGGTTGAGACCTGATTTGTGGCCCAGTATGTGATCTGTTCTGGAGAATGTTCCATGTGCACTAGAGAAGAATGTATATTCTCTTTCTTTATGGTGGAATGTTCTGAATATATCTGTGAAGTCCATCTGGTCCAGTGTGTCATTCAAAGCCCTTATTCCTTGTTGATCTTCTGATTAGATGATCTGTCCATTGCAGCGAGGGGGTGTTAAAGTCCCCCACTATTATTGTGTTATTATCAATGTGTTTCTTTGATTTTGTTATTAATTGGCTTATATAATTGGTTGCTCCCATACTAGGGGCATAAATATTTACAATTGTTAGATCTTCCTGTTGGATAGACCCTTTAAGTATGATATAATGTCCTTTCTCATCTTTTTGTTGTTGTTGTTGTTGTTTTAAATTTTATTTTATTTTATTATGTTATGTTTATCACCATACATTACATCATTAGTTTTTGATGTGGTGTTCCATGATTCATTGTTTGTGTATAGCACCCAGTGCTCCATGCAATACGTACCCATCACTGGGCTAACCCATCCCCCCTCACCTCCACTCTAAAACCCTCAGTTTGTTTCCCCAGAGTCCATAGTCTTTCATGGTTTGTCTCCCCCTCCAATCTCTCCCCCTTCATTCTTCCCTTCCTTCTCCTAATGTCTTCCATGATATTCCTTATATTCCACAAATAAGTGAAACCATGATAATTGACTGTCTCTGCTTGACTTATTTCACTTAGCATAATCTCCTCCAGTCCCATCCATATTGATGTAAAAGTTGGGTGTTCATCCTTTCTGATGGCTGAGTAATATTCCATTGTATATATAGACCATATCTTTATCCATTCAACTGTTGAAGGGCATCTCGACTCTTTCCACAGTTTGGTTATTGTGGACATTGCTGCTAGGAACATTGGGGTGCATATGGCCCTTTTTTTCACTACATCTGTGTCTTTAAGGTAAATACCCAGTAGTGCAATTGCTGGGTCATAGGGTAGCTCTATCTTTAATTTTTTGAGGAACTCCACACTGTTTTCCAAGGTGTACCAACTTGCATTCCCACCAACAGTGTAAGAGGGTTCCCCTTTCTCCACAACCTCTCCAACATTTGTTGTTTCTTGCCTTGTCAATTTTTGCCCTTCTAACTGGTGTAAGGTGGTATCTCAATGTGGTTTTGATTTGAATTTCCCTGATGGCTAATGATGATGAATATTTTTTCATGTGTCTGTTAGCCATTTGTATGTCTTCTTTGGAGAAGTGTCTGTTCATGTCTTCTGCCCATTTTTTGACTTGATTATTTGTTTTTTGGGTGTTGAGTTTGAGACGTTCTTTATAGATCTTGGATACTAGCCCTTTGTCCATAGTGTCATTTGCATTCTGTGGGTTGCTTCTTTGTTTTTTTGACTGTTTCCTTTGCTGTGCAGAAGCTTTTTATCTCAATGAAGTCCCAAAAGTTCATTTTTCCTTTTGTTTCACTTGCCTTTAGAGATGTATCTTGAAAGAAGTTGCTGTGGCTGATGTCAAAGAGGTTACTGCCTATGTTCTCCTCTAGGATTTTGATGGATTCCTGTCTCACATTGAGGTCTTTCATCCAATTTGAGTTTATCTTTGTGTATGGTGTTAGAGAATGGTTGAGTTTCATTCTTCTGTATATAGCTGTCCAATATTCCCAACACCATTTATTGAAGAGACTGTCTTCTTTCCATTGCATATTTTTTCCTGTTTTGTTGAAGATTATTTGACCATAGAGTTGAGAGTCCATATCTGGGCTCTCTATTCTGTTCCATTGCTTTATATGTCTGTTTTTGTGCCAGTACCATGCTGTCTTGGTGATCACTGCTTTGTAATATAGCTTGAAATCAGGCAACGTGATGTCCCCAGTTTTTTTTTTTTTCAACATTTCTTTGATGATTCAGGGTCTTTTCTGATTCCATACAAATTTTAGAATTGTTTGTTCCGGCACTTTGAAAAATGTCATTGGAATTTCACTGGGATGGCATTGAAGGTATAGATTGCTCTGGGTAGCATAGACATTTTAACAATGTTTATTCTTCTGATCCATAAGCATGGAATGTTTTTCCATCTTTTTGTGTTTTCTTCAATTTCTTTCATGAGTCTTCTGTAGTTCCTAGAGTTAGGGCCTTTACCTCTGTGGTTAGGTTTATTCCAAGGTATCTTATGGGTTTTGGTGCTATTGTAAATGGGATAGATTCTCTAATTTCTCTTTCTATAGTTGCATTGTTAGTATATAAGAAAGCAACTGACTTCTGTGCATTGATTTTGTATCCTGCCACATTACTGAATTGCTGAATGAGTTCTAGTAATTTGGGGGTGGAGTCTTTTGGGTTTTCCACATAAAGTATCATGTCGTCTGCGAAAGAGAGTTTGACTTCTTCTTTGCCAATTTGAATACCTTTTATTTCTTTTTGTTGTCTGATTGCTGTTGCTCGGACTTCTAGTACTATGTTGAACAATAGTGGCGAGAGCGGGCGTCCTTGATGAGTTCCTGATCTTAAGGGAAAAGCTCTCAGCTTTTCCCCATTGAGGATGATATTCGTTGTGGGTTTTTCATAGATGGATTTTATGAACTTGAGGAATGTTTCCTCTATCCCTGTACTCTGAACAGTTTTGTATCCTGCCACATTACTGAATTTCTGTATGAGTTCTAATAATTTGGGGATGGAGTCTTTTGGGTTTACCACATAAAGTATCATGTCATCTGCAAAAAGAGAGAGTTTGACTTCTTTTTTGTCAATTTGAATACATTTTATTTCTTTTTGTTGTCTGATTGCTGTTGCTAGGACTTCTAGTACTATGTTGAACAATAGTGCTGAGAGTGGGCATCCTTGTCATGTTCCTGATCTTAAGGGAAAGGCTCTCAACCATCCTCATCTCTTATTACAGTCTTTGGTTTAAAATCTAATTGTCTGATATAAGGATTGCCACCCCAGCTTTCTTTTGATGTCCATTAGCATGATAAATGGTTTTCTATGCCCTCACTTTCAATCCAGAGTTGTCTTTGGGTTTAAAATGAGTCTCTTGTGGACAGCATATCAATGGGTCTTGCTTTTTAATCCAATCTGATACCCTGTGTCTTTTGATTGGGGTATTTAGCCAATTTACATTCTGAGTATATAGTACTGTCTTTTAAATTATAACAAATGCACCTAAGAAAATAAACTACTTGTCTCCTGGAAGATGGTTTACTCTTTACAATTGCTCCCTGCTTCAGAAAGGATAGACCCTAAGGGAGGTTTTCTATCTTAAGATTTTAGAAGGTGAAGAAGAGGGAGATAGAGAGAGAGATTGAGAGAGATAGAAGAGAGAGAATGGACTAGTGGGATGGGAGACCTTTAAACTGATCTGAACAGAAAGTTGCCTAAAATTGGATATGGTGCAAAATCTGGGAGAAGAATGAAGAAGGAGAAAGATGTTGGCAACAGGGCAATTTTCCCATGAAAAGGGAAAGGAAAGGGAGAATGAGAGAGGAAGGGACCAGAAGGAGAAGGGTGCAGAGAGAGAGAAATGAGGGCTGGAAGGGGGAGAGAGTTCATGCTTGGGTTAGAACATAAAGGATGGTAAAACATGTTGCTATCGGGGCGCCTGGGTGGCTCAGTGGTTAAGCGTCTGCCTTCGGCTCAGGTCATGATCTCGGGGCCCTGGGATTGAGCCCCACATCGGGCTCTCCGCTCAGCGGGGAGCCTGCTTCTCCCTCTCCCACTCCCCCTGCTTGTGTTCCCTCTCTCGCTGTGTCTCTCTCTGTCAAAAAATAAATAAAATGTTTTAAAAAAAACATGTTGCTATCTGACATCTGTGGAAATCCTTCTCCTTTTCCCCACATTACTTTCAGAAGAACATCAATTTCTCCTTCCTGTATTTTACTTGAATCTCTCTGGGGGCTGTGTTGTAGGCACAATGATATCTCAAGATGGCACAAAGGGAGGTCAAGGGCATGCAGATGAGAAATGTTGGTGGAGGTCACAGAATACATGAGTGAAGGGGTCCCATGGAAAATTATGTCTGTCTGACTCCCATGCTGGGGTTTGGAAAAGCATATGTCTGAGGATCCAGGAAGGGGGCCTTCTGTGGATCTAAACTATTACTCAAAGGTGAGGCCAGATATTGGAGCTGGAGGCAGAAGATGTGTTGTAACATTAAACCTACAGCCACCAGTCATCTCATGAGCATACAAAGACTATCATTCTTCCCTTCCTTTTCCTAATGTCCTCCATGATATTCCCTATGTTCCACAAATAAGTGAAACCATATGATAATTGACTGTCTCTGCTTGACTTATTTCATTTAGCATAATCTCCTCCAGTTGATGTAAAAGTTGGGTGTTCATCCTTTCTGATGGCTGAGTAATATTCCATTGTATATATGGAGCACGTCTTCTTTATCCATTCATCTGTTGAAGGGCATCTCAACTCTTTCCACAGACTGGATGAACAAAGACACACAAGAGACCAAATATTAGTTTGATTATATCACAGAGAGGCAGATGTTAATGTAGGCTCTTTTGCTTGGACCACCAGGACAACAGGGGTAGGGAAGAACTTGACCACAGGGAGAGGTGGAGCTATCCAGTTTGGCCAGAAGACACTGAACACTTCTATTGACCAAGAGAAGCGACGATTCTCCAAGACCCAACTCTAAATCACCCTTATTCTGGGAAGCCTTCCAGCTGCCTTGATTTCAGGGCAGAGCCCTGGATTCCCACTCTGGGCTACTCCAGCTTCTGCCTTCCCTCTGACCCTGTCCTGACCCCAAAGACTTGAGGGCATCTAATCTGGCCCTGTCTCCCCCAAGACTGGGAGCTCCTAGTCCTCAGCAGGGGCTGGGGCTCCCTGGGAAGCGAGAGAAGCAGGGAGACTTGGTTGGAGTGTTGGAGGAAGGAGTAGAGGCTGCAGGTCCCTGGAGGCTCTCTGATGATCCTCCTGGCCTCTCCAGACCCTGAGGGCAGCCTTGCAGGTTGGTGTCCCCAGGAGACCCTGGGGAGCAGCCTGCTGGGAAGCTGCAGCAGGGATAAAGCACACAGCATCAGTTCCAGGTGCCCCGAGGTCTGGCCCCACACCTGCCCCTGTGTGCCACTGACAGCTTTAGGCAGGAGAGCTTCTTCTGCCTTCCCCTGCTGGCTGCTTCCTGGAAGTGGCAGCCCAGGCTGAGGGGGACCAGGGAGGACAGGGTAGGTGGCAATACTCAGACAGTTGTGGGGAGCAAGGCCCAGACTTGGGATGGGGACAGGGTCTGGGAGAAGAGTCATAAGTCAGTCTCTTAGCCTTGGGCAGCTGCTGGGAGTCCTATCTGGTTGCCCATTCTGGGTCCTAGGTTCTTTACTTAACCTAGTTCCCTCTGCAGCTTGTAGGTCTGCATTCTTGTTTGGGGCTGATTCTGCACACACACACACACACACACACACACACACACACACACACACACTGGAAATGTTTGTACATGCCTGGAGGACCTTTTGGTTGTACAAGTCATGGGGAGGGAGGGGATGCTACTGGCATCTGGTGGGTTGAGGCCAGGGTTGTTGCTAAACCTTGTACAATTTAGTATTCTTGTGGTCCATTTGTTCCAGGTGGTGAACTAATACGGTTACATTATTATTATTAACTCAGCCCACAGGTCATTAGGTTTCACCGTCTGTGTTGCACATCTTGGGTTTTGAAAATGTATAGTGACTTGTACACACCATTACAGCATCATCCAGAATAGTTTCAGGTGCTGCATTTTTCATGTGCCCAAATGGAATTATGCTAGAGTGTTCATCTGCTTTTGCTTCTTTCACTCAAGATCATTTTCCAGGTTCCTTTACACTGCTGTGTGTGCATTGAACTCCTACCTGGGGATCCAGGAGTTGCATCCAAGCCATGTGACCTGTCCTCTTCCTAATTGTGGTTCCCAAGCAGGCTTGTCCATTTCCCCCCTACAAACAATGCTACCTAAATATCCTCTGACATGATCCCTTCAGACAGGTGTGAGCAATCAAGATAGTTGCTCAGGAACACATGTCTTGGTGCCCAGAGCAAGTGAACCCTGTGCTTCTCGATTCTCAGTTCTCACCAGCAAGCCAGGAGGACTGCTTTTTCCCCATATTTCTATTGACACTGAGTACTTTCTAATCTGGGGAAATGAATAGGTGTACGGTGAATGTCCATGATCATTTTCCTCCCCCTTCCTTGTCTTAAAACCTACTCTCATGTGTCTGTGTTACTCCTTCTGTGAGTTCTCTGCTCATATCCTTGGCTCATTTCTATATTGAGGTTTCTCCTTCTGAATGTCACTGGTTTCTTATTTTTTCTAGATAGCATTTCCTGGTCAATTTTCAGCAATGCAGAGGCTCTTTTCCCAATTTCCACCTGCCTGTTCATGGATCCTGTATATCCCTGTTGAAAAAAATTCCTCGGAGAAGGTTTCATATCTGTTTCTTTTTCCAAACAGTTAAGATTTATCTACTGAGAATGGCATCAATACTTCCAGAAGATACGCTTATAATATTCAAATGCTCCTTTATATAGAAAACATGCATATAGACATTTCTTGTCTTTCTAAAATCACCTTAACATTTGTGCTTTTGAGGTTTGTTTAGTAACTCCTTCTTCACTCTTAGATCACAAAGTTATTCTCCTGCACCTTCTCTTCCTGACTTCATATTTCCTTCTGTGGGTGAAATCCATCTGGATTCCACCTTTGCCTGCAGTTTTGGGCAGGACTTCAGATTTGCACCACATCATAAAATCACCAGTTTTCCCACCACAAACCAGTAAACACCCCATTTTTTCTATTTGGTTTTGTGCTTCCACCTTTATCACCTATTGGGTTTTGAATCAAGCAGATATTTCTGAGGTATCCAAACAGTGTGATCTGTGTATCATACATATGATACATGTCTGTTCCAGGGTCACAGTTTTTAAAATGATTCTGAGTCTAATGTGAGTCTCAATACCAGGAGGTTATCTCTCTATCTCTCTTGTGTAATACATTTTTATTTACTTATATTTTTAAAAATTTACTTATTTGAGACTTATTTGTGGGAGTTGAGGAAAGGTGCAGAGGGACACAGAGGCAAGAGGAATCCCCACTGATCACTGAGCAGGAAGCTGGCCTGGGGATTGATCCCAGCACCCTGGCATCATGACCTGAGCTGAAATCAAGAGTCTGACACTCAATGGACTGAGCCACCCAGGTGTCCCATGTACACTCCATTTTTAGAAGACCAGTACAGCTTTTTCTATTTTATTTTTCAGAAAGAAGTTTAAGATAGTTCTTAAATTTAACTTCTTAAATTATAAGTGCAGTTGCACTGAATATAATTTGGGAAAGAGTGGACATAATTGCTCTATTCACTCACCCCACCCAAGAGAGCACATTGGTTTCCATGTTTTCCATGTATCCAGACCATCTTCTACATATCTATCAGTGGTTAAAATTTCTGTCCTTGGAGATATTGCATGTGTTTGGTTAATTCCTAGATATTTTGTAACAGAGGTTTTCAACATGTGATATGAGGACCCTGGGGTCCTGGAGACCCTTTTGGGGGGCCATCAGGTCCTCACTTTTCCAGTGAAGGAGAGGATTATTTTTGTCATATGCTTCAACTAAAACTGCATATAGCCACAAGCTGAATGAAGAAGCAATACAAGCATCATCTTGTCTTCCATCCAGCCAGCTCGGACAAATTTGCTAAAAATAAAACAAAGCCACACTTCTTGCTAAAGGAGTTTTTGAAATGCAGTTACTTATAATAATAAAATAAAATGCAGTTACTTTCCAGGTACCTGGGTGGCTAAGTTGATTAAGGATTTGCCTTCAGGGCAGGTCATGATGCTGGGGTCCAAATTTTGAGCCCCGCATTGGGCTCCCAGCTCAGAGAGGACACTGCTTCTCCCTCTCCCTCTGACTGACACTCCCCTTGCTTATATTCTCTCTCTCTCTCTCTCAAATACATAAAGAGGTGGGCTGGATGCACTCCTGTGATGTGTGATGTGGACTCCGCACCTGTGTGTGAGCCATCCTCCGTGAGACCAGAGTAGACAGAATTCTCTCCTGCACCTGTCAGAGGAGACTGGGGAGCCCAGCCCAGAGAACTGCTGCCACTCCACCCAGCAGGAGCAGGGAAGGCAGTGTATAATGGTGAGACAGGGGCTAGGTGAGAGGGTGGAGGTTGGACCAGCCACTCGTGGAACTGGATTGTCAGGTTACCAGAGGTACCTAGGGTCCCCGTGAGGTCAGAGACCATGAGTTTAGAATGGGGCCAATTGGTCCCATGTGGTACAGATTGAGGACAGAAAACAGCTTAGAGGGCAGAAAAGATGTCAAATTCAGTGATAACTACCCATATTAGGTAAACATGGGGCCCTTTCTGTGAATGCTCATGGGCCTTGTCCAGACGGTTCTCTGCTTACTCCCAGTTTTCATTTGGCGTGAGGAGGCTCAGAGCTGGAATTTTCTTTCTCAGAAACGCACAGCAAACGCTGGGACTTGAAGCCTGGCTCTGACGACTGCAACGGGTGTATGTTTCAGACAATGCTCTCTGGAAGCCAGAGTGGAGTGGGAGCAGAGGAGGAGCCTGGGCCAGTGAGCAGTGCGGGGGAGGGAGATGGAGCCACAGAGATGGAGAGGAGCAGAATCCAGGGGCAGCCATTTTGTAGGCAGAGGTGATGCTGAGTGACGGGGCAGGAGGCACAGAAGGGGGCTGACACCAGTGTCTGGATTTCTGGGTGGAACAGCTGCGGGGCCACAAGACTATTTCCAGATCATCAGCACAGCCTTCCTCACTCCAGGAAGGTCCTTCGCTGTCCTGCCATTTCTGGCCTGCCATCCTATTGTGGGGGAATCCTTGGGAACAAGGCCCCAGGGAGACCGCAGGGTGTAATTATGGCTGGGCCCTGTCCCAGAGCCCAGGATTTCCAGAGCTCTGGGCAGCGAATGAGGCTCAAATCATTCATGAAAATATATTTTTGTTTTATTTTATGGCAGACGACAGGTGCAGAGGTTTGAGTCAATGATATTTCTGGTTCTCTGCTTTTGATAATCATTGGTTTTCACAACGTTCTTCTCTTATTTTGTTCATGTTCTCTTTCTGCCACCCTGTTTCCCTCCAGTTTCAACAACGATTCTAACACACTGAAGGTATGCTCTTCGATTTGTGTGTGCTCTTTTTTTTTTTTTAAGATTTTATTATTTATTTATTCATGAGAGACAGAGAGAGAGAGGGAGAGAGAGACAGAGAAGCAGAGGGAGAAGCAGGCTCCCAAGGAGCAGGGAGCCTGATGTGGGACTCGATCCCAGGACCCTGGGATCATGACCTGAGCCGAAGGCAGATGCTTAACCATCTGAGCCACCCAGGCGCCCATGTGTGTGCTCTTGTAGATAGGTATTATTTCTCTGTGCATATCTATGTTGTAAATTATCTTTCCTTTTGTAATTTCATAGAAAATTGCTCACTTTTAGATTTTATAGAAATGTTTTTAGTTTACAGAAAAAGGCATACATCCTCTCTCTTGCACACCATTTATTTTTTTTTAATTTTTTAAATTTTATTATGTTGTGTTAGTCACCATACAATACATCATTAGTTTTTGATGTGGTGATCCATGAACCATTGTTTTCATATAACACCCAGTGCTCCCTGCAGTACGTGCCCTCCTTAATACCCATCACCGGGCTAACCAATCCCCCCTCCCCCCTCCTCTCTAAAACCCTGTTTGTTTCTCAGAGTCCATAGTCTCTCATGGTTCATTTCCCCCTCCGATTTCCCCCCTTCATTTTTCCCTTCCTTCTCCTAATGTCCTCCATGCTGTTCCTTATGTTCCACAAATAAGTGAAACCATATGATAATTGACTTCCTCTGCTTGACTTATTTCACTTAGCATAATCTCCTCCAGTCCCATCCATGTTGAGGCAAAAGTTGGGTATTCGTCTTTTCTGATGGCTGAGTAATATGCCATTGTCTATATGGACCACATCTTCTCTATCCATTCATCTGCTGAAGAGCTTCTCGGCTCTTTCCACAGTTTGGCTATTGCAGACATTGCTGCTATGAACATTGGGGTGCATATGGCCGTTCTTATCACTACATCTGTGTCTTTGGAGTAAATACCCAGGAGTGCAATTGCTGGGTCATAGGGTAGCTCTATTTTTAAATTTTTGAGGAAACTCCACACTGTTTTCCAAAGTGGCTGTACCAACTTGCATTCCCACCAACAGTGTAGGAGGGTTCCCCTTTCTCCACAACCTCTCCAACATTTGTTGTTTCTTTCCCTGTCCATTTTTGCCGTTCTAACTGGTGTAAGGTGGTATCTCAATGTGGTTTTGATTTGAATTTCCCTGATGGCTAATGATGAGAACATTTTTTCATGTGTCTGTTAGTCATTTGTATGTCTTCTTCAGAGAAGTGTCTTTTCATGTCTTCTGCCCATTTTTTGACTTGATTATTTGTTTTTTGTGTGTTGAGTTTGAGAAGTTCTTTATAGATCTATTTTACCTCTTGTGTTAGTGTGGTGCATTTGTTCCAATTGGTGAACCAATATGATACATTATTATTTTTAACACAGCCCACACGTTATGTTAGGGGTCACTGTCTGTGTTGCACATTCTGTGGGTTTGACAGATGTATAGTGACATGCATATATTGTTACAGCATCATCCAGAATAGTTTCAGGTGCTCTGTATTTCACATGTCCAAATGGAATTATGCTAGAGCATTCATCTGGTTTTTGCTTCATTCACTTAATAATATTTTATTAAATATCTTTAATTTTTAAATTCAATTAATTAACATATAATGTATTATGGTTCATAGGTACAGGCCTGTGATTCATCAGTCTTATATAATACCCAGTGCTCATTACATCACATGCCCTCCTTAATGTCCATCACCCAGTTACCCCATTCTTGCACCCCCCTTCCCTCCGACAACCCTGTTTGTTTCTTATTATTAAGAGAGTGCCCTTTATGCTGTTGCATGTGCATCCAACTGCTGCCTGGAGTTCTAGTAGTTTCATCCAGCCTATGTGACCTATCCTCTTCGCACTTATGGACAAGCAACTTTTCCCATTCCTCACCACCAGCAATGCTGCAAAACATCTCCTGACATGCTTTCCTATAAATACCTGTGAGCAATGGAGATAGATGCTCTGGAGTACATGTGCTGGTGCACAGAGCACAGGAACTCTTAATTTTCACCCTGTAGTTCTCACAGGCAGTGCACAAATATTGCTTTCTCCTCATACCTGATCAGCACTGGGCACTTTCTAATTTGGGGCACTGAATGGGTAGACACTGAATTTCCACTGCATTTCCCTTTCTTTCTTTCTGTCCTTCCCTCCCTCTTTTTTTTTCTTTTTAGCATGTTTTCATTTGCCTGTGCTACACCTTCTGTGAGTTCTCTGCTCACACCTTTGCTCATTTCTGTATTGAGCTTTCTACTTCTTGTAGATGGAACTAGTTTCTCCTTTATTCTACATCCTATTCCCTGGTCAGTTGTGGACACTTTCATCTCCCCTTAATTGAATCCAAGACATCATTTGTTGAACAAACACTATTGGTGTTGATGTTTTCATTCTTTCAAAATTAACTAATGTTTGTGTGTTTAAGATGGGTATTGGGTGTTATACGCAACTAATGACTCATTGAACACTACATCAAAAACTAATGATGTACTATATTGGCTAATTGAACTTAATAAAAAAAAAAAGGAAGTACTTCTCCACTCCTGGATCAACAAAATTCTTCTCCTACACCCTCTCCTGTTAACTTCCCAGTGTCCTATTTCATATTTATGTCTTGAATCCTGGAATCCGCCTTTGCGTGTGGTCTTGGACAGATATTCAGATTGACGTTGCTTTGTAAAAGGACCAGTTTTCCCACCACAAACTCCTAAACAATCCACCGTTTCCCTTTGATTTGTGCTTCTACTTTTATCACATGTTGAACTGTGAATCATGGGGGGATATTTTCTGAGGTATCCAATCAATTTGATCAGTGTCTGTGTCTGTTCCAGATTCACACTTAAAAAAGACTATGATGTCTATGATGAGTCTCCATCCCTGCCAGAGCATTTCTTTCCTATTGACTCCATTTTAGGAAGATTAGTATAGTTTTGCACTGACCTCATTTTTCAGAAGGAATTTGAGGAAACTTTTATGCGATGTACAGCTGATTCACTGGAAGTGTAAATGCAGTTGCCCTGATGCTATAATTTAGGAAGAAGTGTCATCATTACCATATTTGCTGACCTCATCTGAGAATGTTGATTGTTCTCCATGTATTCAAATCGCCTTCTACATTTTTATTAATGGTACAAATTTCTTTTTTTAAAAGATTTTATTTATTAATTTGACAGAGAGAGAGAGCGCAGGAACACAAGCAGGGGGAGTGGGAGAGGGAGAAGCAGGCCTCCCGCTGAGCAGGGAGCCTGATGTGGGACTCGATCCCAGGACCCTGGGATCATGACCTGAGCCGAAGGCAGACGCTTAATGACTGAGCCACCCAGGTGCCCTAATGGTACAAATTTCTAAATTTGGAGGTATTGCATGTGTTTGATTCATTCCTGGATATTTTATAACAGAGGCTACCTCAAAGTGTGATATGAGGACCCTGGGGTCCCAGAGACCTTTTCTGGGGGACCATCAGGTCCTCACTTTTCCAATGAAGGTGAGGATATATTTTTGTCATATGCTTCAACTAAAACCACATATTGCCACAGGCTGAATGAAGAAGTAGATACAAGCATCATTTTGTCTCCCACCCAGCCGGCATGGAACAAATTTGTTAAAATGTAAAAAAAAAAAAAAAAAAAAACAACTCTTGTCACTAAATGTTCATTTTGTAAAAGTAGTTACTTTCCAAAAAAGTGTTACTTACAAAGACATTGAATAGGTTTACTCATCTATTGAATATATCCAAAACTGAATATTTTCAGAGAATCTCAGTGTTCCTTTCTAATATGGTGAACATGGGGAGTGATAATATACCAAATCAAAAGTCCATTAGAGGCTCAAATTTTCCTGAGTGTAAAGGAATCGCCAGACCAAAACGCTAGAGAGCTGTTTCTCTACACTTTGTGTCACTCTTGGGGATAGTATCTTACTTTTTACTTCAAATTCATATTTTGAATGATTACTACTGGTGTAATTCTATGACAAATACTGGTTTTTGTAAGTGGATCTCATATCCTGCAGATCTGTGCTCTCTCTTGCTGTGGTATGTTCTGACTTCATTCTTTTGTTTTTTCTGGGTGAACGAGCAGGTCTCTTCCTATCCAATCCTTACATACCTTCTTTCTTTTTCTTTCCTCAGAGCACCGCTCAGGGCTTTTAGTTCCATGCTGAAGAACAGCAGAAACAGTGAGTATCCTTGTCATTTTCCAAATCCTAACACACTGCATTTAAAGTTCCTCCATTTTGTAGATGTTCTAGGTTATTATTGTATAGATTCATGATCTTTATTCTGGTCACCTTCATTCCCGCTGTTATCTGAGTAGATGCAGCATCTGTGGCTGGTCAGAACTATAGCATGGTGTCTGAATTCATCCTCGTGGGCTTCTCCAACTTCCCACAGCATCTCCTGCCTGCCTTCTTCCTGCTGTACCTGCTGATGTACCTGTTCACCCTGCTGGGGAACCTGCTCATCATGGCCACTGTGTGGAGTGAGCACAGCCTGCACACACCCATGTACCTTTTCCTGTGTGCCCTGTCCACCTCCGAGATTCTGTTCACTGTTGCCGTCACCCCTCGCATGCTGGTTGACATGCTCTCCAGCCACCGCTCCATCACCTTTGTGGCCTGTGCCAGCCAGATGTTCTTCTCCTTCACATTTGGCTTCACCCACTCCTTCCTGCTCATGATCATGGGCTATGACCGCTATGTGGCCATCTGCCACCCCCTGCGCTACAACGTGCTCATGAGCACCCACACCTGTGCCTGTCTGGTGTCCTGGACCTGGGCTGGTGGCTCAGTCATGGGGATGATGGTGACCTTGATAGTTTTTCATCTCACCTTCTGTGGGTCTAATGTGATTCACCATTTTGTCTGCCATGTGCTTTCCCTCCTAAAGTTGTCCTGTGGGAAGGAGACATCCTCTGTCACCTTGGGTGTGATCCTGGTGTGTGTCACAGCTCTGATGGGCTGTTTATTCCTCATTGTCCTCTCCTATGTCTTCATTGTGGCCACCATATTGAGGATCCCCTCTGCTGAGGGCAGGCACAAGACCTTCTCCACATGTGTGTCCCACCTCACTGTGGTCATTGTGCACTACAGTTTTGCCTCCATGATCTACCTCAAGCCCAAGGGCCTCCATTCTGTGGACAGTAACACTCTGATGGCCACCACCTATACAGTCTTCACCCCATTTCTCAGCCCGGTCATTTTCAGCCTCAGGAATAAGGAGCTCAAGAATGCCATAAAGAAAATCTTCCAGAGAAAATTCAGTTCCCGAAGCACCTGATGGCCAGCTTGGTGGTGAGGAAATATGATAGTAGGCCTGGGGGTAATAATGTCTGTCTCCATAGGACTGTTGTAGAGATTCAATATACAAGAATACAAACAGGTATTGTTGGATGCAGCCATAGGTGTTGGATGCATGGTAGCTGTTTGTTTTTCTTCAATTTTTTTGCTCCCCCCCGCTTTGCATAGGCGCTACTGATCATCATTTCTCATTCTTGCTCCCGTGTGATGACATATATCCCATTACCTCTGTCTAAGAATGTGTTATCTACCTATGGGCTGGTGGGGACCATCACAATGATGTGTCTGTCCACTGATACACAGGGTTCTTCTTGCATAGACAAGGAGGGCAGATACTCCCCTCTTCTCCCATAAGGATAAACAGGAGTAAGCATAATAATGAATGCCACCAGCATTGGGGCTTTTCTTATCAGGCGCTGTGTCCAACATTGTATAAGTATTATTTTTAATTATAACAAATGCACAAGAGAAAATAAACTATTTGTCTCCAAGAAGATGGCTGACTCTTTATAGTTCTTGTTGTCTTTGGAGGGGATAGACCATAAGGAGGTTTCTATGTTGATCTGTGTTAAGTGTGATGTCAGAATGTGAAGTAAAGAGAGGGAGGGAGGGAAGGTTTGGATAAGAACATACAGAATATTAAAAGTGTGTTGCTATCTGACATCTTATGGAAATCCCTTTCCCTTCTGCCCTACTTTACCTTCAGTAAAACATCAAGTTCTCATTCCTGTATTTTACTTGAGTCTATCTATGGGATGTGTTGTAGGGTAAGTGCTATCTCAAGATGGCAGAAGAGAGGTCAAGGGGATCGGTACTCTTATTATACAGATAAGAAATATTGGTGGAGGTCACACAACACGTGAGTGAAGAGGTCCCGTGGAAATTTAGGTCTGTCTGACTCCCAGGCTGGGGTTTGAGAAAGCATATGTCTGAGGATCCAGGAAGGGGACCTTCTGTGGATCTAAACTATTACTCAAAGATGAAGCCAGATATTGGAGTTGGAGGCAGAAGATGTGTTGTAACATTAAACCCACAGCCACCAGTCATCTCATAAGCATACAAAGACTCTCATCAGAGGGTCAATAAACAAGGACAACACAGGAGACCAAATATTAGTTTGATTATATCACAGAGAGGCATATGTTACTGTAGACTCTTGGCTTGGACCACCAGGACAACAGGGGTAGGGAAGAACTTGACAACAAAGAGAGATGGGGCTGTCCAGTTTGGCCAGAAGACACTGAATACTTCTATTGACCAAGAGAAGCAACGCTTCAAGACCCATTCTCTAATGACTTTATTGTGATGAGCCCTCCAGATGCCTTGATTCCACATCAGAGCCCTGGATTCCCACTCTGGGCTGCTCAGCTCCTGCCTTCCCTCTGACCCTGCCCTGACCCCAAGGACTTGAGGACATCTAATCTTGCCCTGTCTCCCCCAGGACTGGGAGCTCCTAGTCCTCAGCAGGGGTTGGGGCTCTCTGGGCAGAGAGAGAAGCAGGGAACCTTGGTTGTGTTGGAGGAAGGAGTAGAGGTTGCAGGTCCCTAGAGGTGCTCTGATGATCCTCCTGGCCTCTGTAGACTCTGAGAGCAGCCTTGCAGGTTGGTGTCCTGGGAGTCTCTGGGGAGCAGCACGCTGGGAAGCTGCAGCAGGGATAAAGCACACAGCATCAGTTCCAGGAGCCCTGAGGTCTGGCCCCACACCTGCCCCTGTGTGCCCCTGACAGCCTCAGGCAGGAGAGCTTCTTCTGCCCTCCCCTGCTGGCTGTTTCCTGGAAGTGGCAGCCCAGGCTGAGGGGGACCAGGGAGGACAGGGTAGGTGGCAATACTCAGACAGTTGTGGGGAGCAAGGCCCAGACTTGGGATGGGGACAGAGTCTGGGAGGAGGGTCATAAGACAGACTCTTAGCCTTGAGCCGCTGCTGGGAGTCCTATCTGGTTGCCCATTCTGGGTCTTGAGTTCTTTACTAAAGGTGCCCTTTGCAGCTTCTAGGTCTTAATTCTTGTTTGGGACTGAATCTACAACCCCCCCCCCCACTGGAAACGTTTGTACATGCGTGGAGGACCTTTTGGTTGTACAAGTCATGGGGAGGGAGGGGATGCTACTGGCGTCTGGTGGGTTGAGACCAGGGTTGTTGCTAAACCTTGTACAATCTGGTATTCTTGTGGTCCATTTGTTCTAGTTGGTGAACCAATATGGTTACATTATTATTATTAACTCAGGCCACAGGTCATTAGGGTTTACTGTCTGTGTTGCACATCTTGGGTTTTGGCAAATGTATAGTGACTTGTACACACCGTTACAGTATCATCCAGAATAGTTTCAGGTGTTGTATTTTTCATGTGCCCAAATGGAATTATGCTAGAGTGTTCATCTGCCTTTGCTTCTTTCACTCAAGATCATTTTCCAGGTCGCTTTACACTGCTGTGTGTGCATTGAACTCCTACCTGGGGATCCAGTGGTTGTATCCAGCCCATGTGACCTGCCCTCTACCCAGTTACGGTTCCCAAGCAGGCTTGTCCATTTCCCCGCTACAGGCAATGCTACAGAAACAACCTCTGACATGCCTCTTTCAAACAGGTGTGAGCAATTGAGATAGTTGCTCAGGAACACATGTCCTGGTGCACAGAGCAGGTTAAGTCTGTGCTTTTTCATTCTCTGTTCTCACCAGTAGACCACAAGGATTGCTTTCTCCCCATATTTCCACCTACATTGGGCACTTTCTAATCTGGGGAATTGAATAGGTGCACAGTGTAGTCCATGGTCATTTTACTCTGTCTTTTCCTTGTCTTAAAACCATCCTTTGGTGTGTCTGTATTACTCCTTCTGTGAGTTCTCTGCTCATATCCTTGGCTCATTTTTGTATTGAGGTCTCTCTTTCTGAATGTCACTGGTT
Source organism: Eumetopias jubatus (assembly GCF_037043125.1). Lineage (NCBI taxonomy): Eukaryota > Metazoa > Chordata > Mammalia > Carnivora > Otariidae > Eumetopias > Eumetopias jubatus. The sequence goes on from NW_028274807.1 coordinate 206,450,971, forward strand.
TCTTATTTATTCTAGATAGTATTTCCTGGTCAATTTTCAGCAATGCAAAAGCTCTTTTCCCAATTTCCACCTGCCTGTTCATGAATCCTGGATATCCCTTGTTGAACAAATTCCTTGGGGAACTTTTCATGTCAGTTTCCTTTTCTGAGCAGTTAACATTATTTCCAGAGAATGGCTTCAACATTTTTTTAATTATGTTATTTAGTCACCGTACAGTACATCATTCATCAACACTTACAGAAGATATGTTTATAAAATTCAAGTGCTTCTTTATATAGAAAGCATGCACATAGACATTTCTTGTCTTTCTAAAATCACCTTAACATTTGTGCTTTTGAGGTTTGTTTAGTAACTCCTTCTTCACTCTTAGATCACAGTTATTCTCCTGCACCTTCTCTTCCTGACTTCATATTTCCTTCTGTGGGTGAAATCCATCTGGATTCCACCTTTGCCTGCAGTTTTGGGCAGGACTTCAGATTTGCACCGCTTCATAAAATCACCAGTTTTCCCACCACAAACCAGTAAACAACCCATTTTTTCTATTTGATTTTGTGCTCCCACCTTTATCACCTATTGGGTTTTGAATCAAGCAGATATTTCTGAGGCATCCAAACAGTATGATCTGTGTATCATATATATGATACATGTCTATTCCAGGCTCACAGTTTTTAAAATGATTCTGAGTCTAGTGTGAGTCTCAATACCAGGAGGGATATCTCTCTCTCTCTCTCGTGTAATACATTTTTATTTACTTTATATTTAAAAAATTTTTTTAGATTTATATACTTATTTGAGAGAGAGAGAGAGCTAGAGTGCGGGAGTCAGGGAGACGTTCAGAGGGAGACAAAGACAAGCAGACTCCCCACTGATTGCTGCACGGGGAGCTGGACTGGGGCTTGATCCCAGCACACTGGTATCATGACCTGAGCTGAAATCAAGAGTCTGACACTCAATGGACTGAGCCACCCAGGCGCCCCATGTACACTCCATTTTTAGAAGAGCAGTATAATTTTTCACTAACTTTATTTTTCAGAAGGAGGTTTAAGATAGTTTTTAAATTTAACTTCTTAAATTGTAAATGTAGTTGCACTGAATATAATTTGGGAAAGAACTGACATAATTGCTCTATTAGCTCATCCCATCCAAGAGAGCACATTGGTTTCCATGTTTTCCATGTATCCAGACCATCTTCTACATATCTATCAGTGGTTAAAATTTCTGTCCTTGGAGATATTGCATGTGTTTGGTTAATTCCTAGATGTTTTATAACAGAGGCTACCAAAGTGTGATATGAGGATCCCGGGGTCCTGGAGACCCTTTCTGGGGGCCATCAAGTCCTCACTTTTCCAGTGAAGGAGAGGATGTATTTTTGTCATATGCTTCAACTAAAACTGCATACAGCCACAAGCTGAATGAAGAAGCAGATACCAGCATCATCTTGTCTTCCAGCCAGCCAGCATTGGACAAATTTGCTAATTTGTAAAACAAAGCCACACTTCTCACTAAATGAGTTTTTAAAATGCAGTTACTTTTCTAAAACATTACTTATATTGACATGATATTGATTGTTCTTTTAGGTTGAATCAAAGGTTGATTATTGTTCTTTTAATGTGTTAATAACTAAATATTTTTAAAGAATCTCAGTTTTAATTATTAATATGGTAAGAATGGAGAGTTATAACTCCCTCAAACAAAAGCCCTCTAGGGGACTCAATAGTTTTTTAGCCTAAAGAAATCCAGAGGCCAGGGGCACCTGGGTGGCTCAGTTGATTAAGTGTCTGCCTTCCGCTCAGGTCATGATCCCGGAGTCCTGGAATGGAGCCTCACAGGAGGCTCCCTGCTCAGTGGGGAGTCTGTTTCTCCCTCTGCCCCTCTGTCCTTCTGCCACTCATGCTCTCCCTCTTGCTCTCTCTCAAATAAATAAATAAAATCTTAAAAGAAAAGAAAAGAAATCCTGAGGCCAAAATATTTGAGAGCTAGTTATAGTTTGTGTCACTAATGGTAATGTTATCTTACTTTTCTCCTATATTCTATGTTTTGCATGATTATTATGGGTGTAATTCTATGGGAAATGCTGTGAGTTTGGAAAGTTTATTTAGTCCTCCACAGCATGTGTTCTTTCTTTGCTCTAAATATAGTCTGCCTTCATTCTTTTACCTTTCTAGGTAGATGATCACATCTCCTCCCTTCCGATCCTGATACTCCTTCTTTTTATATCTTTCCTCAAGTACCATTCCAGACTTTTAGTGCCCAGCTAATGACCAGCAGAGACAGTGAGTAACCTTGGCTTGTTCCTGATTCTAAAATAATGCATTGGCAGTTTCCCACTTCAGGTACTATTTGCTAGTTTTTCAGTATATATTCCTGGTTAGCTAAGAAAGTCTCAGTTGGTTTCAGGTTGAGAAAAAAAACTTTTAAAAAATCTTTATGATATGTGCCTATGTTAATCCTTATGCTATATCTAAAATAATGCAATGTTATATATCAATTATGTATCAATTTTTAAAATCATAAATAGGAACTGAAATTTATTAATCCAGTATTCCTGCCCATTGATATAGTTATATGACATTTCCTTTTTAGTTTATTCATGCGACTAATTCACATGATAGGTTTTCTTTTTTTTATGTTTAGTTAACCAACATATAGTACATCATTAGTTTTTGATGCAGTGTTCAACGAGTCATTAGGGTTTTCTGATGCTGACTCATCCTTGTCTTTCATGGGATAAACCATGTACCTTCATATCCTGTCTGGACTCACCAGATGCAGCATCTGTGGCTGCTCAGAACTACAGCATGGTCTCTGAATTCATCCTTGTGGGCTTCTCCAACTTCCCACTGCGTCTCCTGCCTGCCTTCTTCCTGCTGTACCTGCTGATGTACCTGTTCACCCTGCTGGGGAACCTGATCATCATGGGCACTGTGTGGAGTGAGCACAGCCTGCACACGCCCATGTACCTCTTCCTGTGTGCCCTGTCCACCTCAGAGATTCTGTTCACTGTTACCCTTACCCCTCGCATGCTGGTTGACATGCTCTCAACCCACCACACCATCACCTTTGTGGCCTGTGCCAGCCAGATGTTCTTCTCCTTCACATTTGGCTTCACCCACTCCTTCCTGCTCATGATCATGGGCTATGACCGCTACGTGGCCATCTGCCACCCCCTGCACTACAACGTGCTCATGAGCACCCGCACCTGTGCACATCTGGTGTCCTGGACCTGGGCTGGTGGCTCAGTCATGGGGATGATGGTGACCTTGATAGTTTTTCACCTCACCTTCTGTGGGTCTAATGTGATTCACCATTTTGGCTGCCATGTGCTTTCCCTCCTAAAGTTGTCCTGTGGGAAGGAGACATCCTCTGTCACCTTGGGTGTGATCCTGGTGTGTGTCACAGCTCTGATGGGCTGTTTATTCCTCATCATCCTCTCCTATGTCTTCATTGTGGCTGCTATATTGAGGATCCCCTCAGCTGAAGGCAGGCACAAGACCTTCTCCACGTGTGTGTCCCACCTCACTGTGGTCATTGTACACTATGGTTTTGCCTCTACTATCTACCTCAAGCCCAAGGGCCCCCATTCTATGGACAGTAACACTCTGATGGCCACCACCTATACAGTCTTCACTCCTTTTCTCAGCCCGATCATTTTCAGCCTCAGGAATAAGGAACTCAAGAATGCCATAAAGAAAAGCTTCCAGAGAAAATTCAGTCCCCTAAACTCCTGATGGCTGGAGGAAATATGGTGGTGAGGAAATAAGATAGAAGGGCTGGGAATAATAAGGACTCATTCTATAGGAATTTTGTAGGGATTCAGTATATGAAAATACTGAATAGGTATTGCTGGATGCATCCACAGGTGTTGGACACATGCTATGTTTTGTTTTTCCCAATTTTGCATAAGCTCTAGCAATCATCATCTCTTGTTCTTGACCCCGTATGATGAACTCCAACTCATTACCTCTGTCTAAGAATGTGTTATCTACCTATGGGCTGGTAGGGGGTATCACATGGATGTGTCTGGGCACTGATGCCAATGGTTCATCTTGAATAAAGAAGCAAAGGGGGACCTTCCTTCCCCCACTGTAAGGATAAACAAAAATAAGCATAATAATAAAGACCACCAGCATTGGGCTTTTCTTATCAGGCACTGTGTCCAGTGTTGTATAAGTATTATCTTTTCATTATAACAAATTCACAAAAGAATTTAAACTGTTTGTCTCCAAGGAGATAGTTGACTGTTTATAGTTCCTCACTGTCTGTGAAGGGGATAGATCCTAAGGAGGTTTAAATGTTGATATGAGTTGAATGACTGATGTCTGAAGGCAAAATGGAGAAAGAGAGAGAGACAGAGAGACAGAGACAGAGAGAGGGGCAGGAGAAGGTTCAGTGCTTAGAACATACAGAATGTTAAAAGGGTGTTGCATTCTTTTATCTCATGGAAATCCTTATCCCTATTTCCCCACATTACTTTCAGTAAAACATCAATTTTTCTTTCCTGTGTTTTACTTGAATCTCAATGGGGGAATGTGTTGGAGAGTACAGTGCTATGTCAAGATGGCATAGAGAGAGGTCACACCCTGAAAGCAGATGAGAAATGTTGGTGGAGGTCCTACAACAGCTGAATGAAGGAGTGACATGGAGGTCTATCTGACTCCCATGTGGGGTTTGGGAAGAGCATCCATGAAGGGGCCTTCTGTTGGTGTAAATTCTTACTCAAAGCTATGGCGAGATATTTGAGTTGCAGGCAGCAGATGTTTTATAATAATAAACCTAAGAATGGCTATCTATCACATATGAGTGCCTGCTGCTTGCCAAATGTTGTAGGAAGGGTATCATGTGCATTCACTCTTCTAGTCTCAAAATAAATCATTATTTCTGCACATTTAGAAATGACCTACATCTATTACTATTCCCATTTTTGAAATGCAGAAAATGCAAATCTGAGAGATGATTTGTCCCCAGCCACACTGCCCTGAAGTGGTGAAGCAGGAATCCATTACAATCTGCATGTGAGTGCAGTTGGTGATCAGGAATGCATCCCTCTCGTGTATCTACAGAGAGAAGTGTCGTCCTGACTGGGAGGGAAAAGCTGTCATTAGAAGGACTAGACACCTTTCAGGAATGAGGGCAGGTGCAGCCCCAGGCACACACCCCGTTCACACAGCCAGAGAGAAATACTGACTCCAGAGAAGTTACAGAGACACCTTGTCACATCAACACTGACAATGAGACCCTCGAGTTCCATTTCATTACTTTACAATTGTTGATGTAAATGACTAATGTCAACCCTTCACGCCTAAGATGTCCTTTTCCAGAGCCTGTGACTATGTTCCCTTACCCAACAAAAGGGACTGCATGCAGATGAGATGCAGTTAACAATCTGAGACAGAAGAATTACCCTGGATCATCCAGATGGGTCTGCTATAATTGCAAGTGTTCTTCTAAAAGGGGGCAGGAGAGGTTGTGGAGAAAGGGGAATGCTTTTACACTGTTGGTGGGAATGCAAGTTGGTACAGACACTTTGGAAAACAGTGTGGAGGCTCCTCAAAAAGTTAAAAATAGAGCTACCCTATGACCCAGCAATTGCACTCCTGGGTATTTACCCCAAAGACACAGATGTAGGGAAAAGAAGGGCCATATGCACCCCAATGTTCATAGCAGCAATGTCCGCAATAGCCAAACTGTGGAAAGAGCCGAGATGCCCTTCAACAGATGAATGGATAAAGATGTGGTCCGTATATACAATGGAATATTACTCAGCCATCAGAAAGGATGAATACTCAACTTTTACATCAACATGGATGGGACTGGAGGAGATTATGCTAAGTGAAATAAGTCAAGCAGAGAAAGTCAATTATCATATGGTTTCACTTATTTGTGGAACACAAGGAATAGCAGGGAGGACATTAGGAGAAGGAAGGGAAAAATGGAGGGGGAATTGGAGGGAGAGATGAACCATGAGACACTATGGACTCTGAGAAACAAACAGGGTTTTAGAGGGGAGGGGGTGGGGGGATGGGTTAGCCCGGTGATGGGTATTAAAGAGGGCACATATTGCATGGAGCACTGGGTGTTATATGAAAACACTGGATCGTGGATCACCACATCAAAAACTAATGATGTATTGTATGGTGACTAACATAACATAATAAAATTAAAAATAATAACAATAATTAATTAATTAATTAATTAATTTTAAAAAAGGGGCAGGAGGGGTCAGACACAGAGAGAAGTAGGGGATGTGACACTGGAAGGAGGCATTGGAGTAACTGAGCCAGAAACCTTGAGCCAAGGAATGCCTGCTGCCTCTGGAAGCTGGGAAAGCAGGAGACAAATTCTCCCATGGATCGTCTGAAGGATGCAGCCCTGCTCACACGTTGACTCACACCTGGTGACCCTGATTTTGGCTTCTGGCCTCCAGCACAGAGGAGGATAGATGTGTGTGGCTTTAAGTCACTAGGTTTATGTGCTTTGTTACAGCAGCCCTAGAAAACTGACCCGTGAAATGGCATCCTGTCATTCTGTGTGATTTGGTTTCATGACAAAATTAGTTTCAAGCCAGATTCTTAGGCCACTCTTCTCTATGAAGAAGACTTAGGGCATTGAGATCACTCATGAGAAGGGTTGAATATCCTTGGAAGTCCATCAGCAAAGGTGAAGGAGCCCTGATAGCCCGGCTGCAGGATTTGCTCTTTGGCAGCAAGGCCTTTGGGGTGTGTTGTGAGGATACATGTGACTGTGCAGCTGTAGGGTACCCAGCCCAGGGCCTATGGTCTACACCTAATGAACTCAGCAGAGTAGGAACTGGAGGATACCAGCAACATTCTCGGTGCTCGGTGTGGGCTGTGTGAGCTCTGAAGAGATGCTAAAACTCCTGTGTGATGGGGCCTCTGCCTTATAATGATACTCAAACACGCACATCATCAGAGAGAACACTGAGTTGCCGGGGCCTGACCTGGTGGAAATACTTCCACAAAGGAAAAACCACCAGGGATCCGGAGATCTGGAACTCATCTTTTTAGATGGAAAGGTGACATTTTTACAAGGTTTCTTTTTCTTTTGGATTTGTGGATTATTCAGAGTTCTCCAGAGAACTCCAGGATGGATGTGTATGCATATCTGTGTGTTATATATGTACATGTATATATCATATAACATATGTAAAATTGTTACAGTATGCTTTAAACCCATCTTTTTACTGCTTGTTTCTATTTTTTATTTCTTAATTTTCAAATATAATTTATTTATTTTTATTACTATATAATATATTATTTGTTTCAGGGGTACAGGTCTGTGATTCATCAGTCTTACACAATTCACAGCCCTCACCATAGCATGTACCCTCCCCAATGTCCATCACCCAGCCACCCATCCCTCCCACGCCCCTCCACTCCAGCAGCCCTCAGTTTGTTTCCTGAGATTAAGAGTCTCTTATGGTTTGTCTCCCTCTCTGGTTTCGTCTTGTTTCATTTTTTCCTCTTTTCCCCTATGATCCTTTGCCTTGTTTCTTAAGTTCCACATGTCAGTGAGATCATATGATAATTGTCTTTCTCTGATTGACTTATTTTGCTTAGCATAATATACTCTAGTTCCATCCACGTCTTTGCAAATGGCAAGATTTCATTTCTTTTGATGGCTGCATAATATTCCATTGTGTGTATATACCACATCTTTATCCATTCATTTGTCAATGGACATCTTGGCTCTTTCCATAGTTTGGCTGTTGTGAACAGTGCTGCTATAAACATCGGGGTGCATGTGCCCCTTCGGATCACAACATTTTTACCTTTGGGGTAAATACCCAGTAGTGCAATTGCTGGGTCTAGGGTACCTCTATTTTCAACTTTTTGAGGAACCTCCATACTGCTTTCTAGAGTGGCTCCACCAGCTTGCATTCCCACCAACAGAGTAGGAGGGTTCCCCTTTCTCTGCATCACCAACATCTGTCATTTCCTGACTTGTTAATTTTAGCCATTCTGACTGGTGTGAGGGGGTATCTCATTGTGGTTTTGATTTGTATTTCCCTGATGCCAAGTGATATTGAGCACTTTTTCATGTGTCTTTGGCCATTTGTATGTCTTCTTTGGAGAAATGTCTGTTCATGTCTTTTGCCTATTTCCTAACTGGATTATTTGTTCTTTGGTTGAGTTTGATAAGTTCTTTATAGATTTTGGATACTAGTGTTTTATCTGATATGTCATTTGCAAATATCTTCCCCCATTCTGTTGGTTGTCTTTTGGTTTTGCTGTTTCCTATTTTTAAAAAATGCACAATCTCATCACCCATATAACATTTTTTCCTTGTTAGTAGAACAATAGTCTTGCAGCTAAAGACTCTGTAGCTCCAGGGGGGAGGAGCAAGATGGCGGAGGAGTAGGAGACCTAGATTTCGTCCAGTCTCAGGAATTCAGCTGAATAGGGATCAAACCATTCTGAACACCTACGAACTCAACAGGAGATCGAACAGGAGAGTAGCAACAACTCTCTGAACAGAGAAGCGACCACTTACTGGAAGGTAGGGCGTGCGGAGAAGTGAATCCAAGGCGATATTCGGGAGGATAGACGGCGGGGGAGGGGCCTCCGCCGGCCGCTTCTGGCAAGTGATAGAGCCGCGGAGCACAAAATCGGACCTTTTAGAAGTTGGCTCGGCGGAGGGACGTCGCTGCAGTGGCTAAGCGGGGGGTGGAATCCTCCCGGGACAGTGTGGTCTCAGGACCCTTGGGGTCACAGAGAGACCGGGGGTGCCTGAGTGCGCCAGAGCTCCCGGGTATCAGAGCGGGGAAGGCAGCTGCAGAGACGGAGCTGAGGCGCGGGCTCTCAGCTCGGGGTTGCCATAAACTGTGATCTGCGGCCCAGTCGGGGCACGGCTCCCCCAGCAGGGACCCAACAAGCAGCAGATCCGGGGAGACTCCCCTTCCTTCCCGGGGAGGAGCGGCGCGGGAACGCACTGCAGGGATCTGCTGGGTTTGGAGACTCCGTGCGGGGTCGGGTGCCAGAGATAGCAACGCTCGATCACAGGCCGGGTGAGCACGGAGTGCGGCCAGAGACCGGGGACACGGAAGTGACGGCTTTTCTCTAGGGGCACACTGAGGAGCGGGGCCCCGAGTTCTCAGCTCCTCCGGGCGGAGATTGGGAGGCCACCATTTCTGCCCTGGTCCTCCAAGGCTGTACCGAGAGCTTGCAGGGAACAAAAGCTCCTGAGAGCAAACCTGAGCAGCTTCCTTAGCCCGGACCAACAAGGGCGGGGCAATTCCGCCTCCGGCAAAGACATTTGGAAACCACAGCAACAGGCCCCTCCCCCAGAAGATCAGCACAAACAGCCAGCAAGCCAAGACCAAGTTGATCGATCAAGGAGAATGGGAGAACTCCAGCGCTAGGGGAATACTGCACATAGATTTATGGCTTTTCTTTTTTTTTTACCATGATTCATTATTTCATCAAAGTTAATTTTTGTTGACTTTTTTTTTTATTTTTCTTTTTCCCTTTTTCAACCAACATCTTATCAATCCCTTTTTAAAAAAAAAACATTTTTTATTTTTCATTTTTAGAGTCATATTTTATCCCTTCATAGTAGTTACCCTCATTTTTGGCATATACATATAAGTTGTTCTCTCTTTAAAATTTTGAGGTACAGTTTCTTCTAACAGATCAAAATATACCCTAAATCACTAGTGTATGGCTTTGTTCTAGTCTCCTGCCTGATCACATTCTCTCCCTTTTTCCTTTTTTTTTCTTTTTTTTCTTAAATCTTCTTTCTTTTTTCAAACAACTTATCTTACCAAGTCCCTTTATAAAATCTTTTATAATTTTCATCTTTACAGTCATCTTCCATCCCTTCATTGTATCAACCCTTATTTTGTACATATATGTCTTTCTTCCTTTAAAATTTTAGGAGGCACTTTTTTCTAACAGACCAAAATACGCCCAAAATCTAGTGTGTGGCACTGATCTATGCACTAGCCTGATCATATTGGATCATATTCTGCTTTTTTTGTATTGTTTTGTTTTTGTTTTTATCTTTTTTTCTTTTTTTTTTCTTTTTATCTTTCTTTTTTCTTTCTTTCCCTTTCTTTTCCCGTGGTTTCAGGTCTTTTCTGATTTGTATACAATATATTTGCTGGGGACGTTGTAAACCTGTTAGCATTTTGTTCTCTCATTCATCTAGTCTCCTCTGGACAAAATGACAAGACGAAAGAAATCACCTCAGCAAAAAGAACAAGAGGTAGTACCGTCAGCCAGGGACCTACTCAATACGGACATTAGTACGATGTCGGACCTAGAGTTCAGAATCATGACTTTAAAGATACTAGCTGGGCTTGAAAAAAGCGTGGAAGTTATTAGAGAAACGCTTTCTGGAGAAATAAAAGAACTAAAATCTAACCAAATCGAAATCAAAAAGGCTATTGATGAGGTGCAATAAAAAATGGGGGCACTAAATGCTAGGATAAATGAGGCAGAAGAGAGAATTAGCGATACAGAAGACCAAATGATGGAAAATAAAGAGGCTGAGAAAAAGAGAGAAACAACTACACGATCACGAGGGCAGAATTCGAGAGATAAGTGATACGATAAGACGAAACAACATTAGAATAATTGGGATCCCAGAAGACGAAGAGAGAGAGAGAGGGGCAGAAGGTATATTGGAGCAAATTATAGCAGGGAACTTCCCTAATGTGAGGAAGGAAACAGGCATTAAATCCAGGAGGCACAGAGAACCCCTCTCAAAATTAATAAAAATAGGTCAACACCCCGACATCTAATAGTAAAACTTACAAGTCTCAGAGAAAAAGAGAAAATCCTGAAAGCAGCTCGGGAGAAGAGATATGTAACCTACAATGGTAGAAACATTAGATTGGCAACAGACCTATCCACAGAGACCTGGCAGGCCAGAAAGGACTGGCAAGATATCTTCAGAGCACTAAACGAGAAAAATATGCAGCCAAGAATACTATATCCATCTAGGCTATCACTGAAAATAGAAGGAGAGATAAAAAGCTTCCAGAACAAACAAAAACTAAAGGAATTTGCAAACACGAAACCAGCCCTCCAAGAAATATTGAAAGGGGTCCTCTAAGCAAAGAGAGAACCTAAAAGCAGCAAAGAGCAGAAATGAACACAGACAACAGACAGTTAACAGTCACCTTACAGGGAATACAATGGCACTAAATTCATATCTTTCAATAGTTACCCTGAATGTAAATGGGCTCAATGCCCCAATCAAAAGACACAGGCTATCAGATTGGATTAAAAAACAAGATCCATCCATATGCTGTCTGCAAGAGACTCATTTTAGACCCAAAGACACCCCCAGATTGAAAGTGAGGGGGTGGAAAACCATTTACCATGTTAATGGACACCAAAAGAAAGCTGGGGTGGCAATCCTAATACCAGACAAACTAGATTTTAAAACAAAGACCGTAATAAGAGATGAGGAAGGACACTATATCCTACTTAAAGGGTCTATCCAACAAGAAGATCTAACAATTGTAAATATCTATGCCCCAAACATGGGAGCAGCCAATTATATAAGGCAATTAATAACAAAAGCAAAGAAACACATTGACAACAATACAATAATAGTGGGGGACTTTAACACCCCCCTGACTGAAATGGACAGATCATCTAAGCAAAAGATCAACAAGGAAAGAAAGACTTTAAATGACACACTGGACCAAATGGACTTCACAGACATATTCAGAACATTCCATCCCAAAGCAATGGAATACACATTCTTCTCTAGTGCCCATGGAACATTCTCCAGAATTGATCACATCCTAGGTCACAAATCAGGTCTCAATCAGTACCAAAAGATTGGGATCATTCCCTGCATATTTTCAGACCACAATGCTTTGAAACTAGAACTCAACCACAAGAGGAAAGTCGGAAAGAACTCAAATACATGGAGGCTAAAGAGCATCCTACTAAAGAATGAATGGGTCAACCAGGAAATTAAAGAAGAATTTAAAAAATTCATGGAAAACAATGAAAATGAAAACACAGCTGTTCAAAATCTTTGGGATACAGCAGAGGCAGTCCTAAGAGGAAAGTATATAGCAATACAAGCCTTTCTCAAGAAACAAGAAAGGTCTCAAATACACAATCTAACCCTACACCTAAAGGAGCTGGAGAAAGAACAGCAAATAAAGCCTAAACCCAGCAGGAGAAGAGAAATCATAAAGATCAGAGCAGAAATGAATGAACTAGAAACCGAAAGAACAGTAGAACAGATCAATGAAACTAGGAGCTGGTTCTTTGAAAGAATTAACAAGATTGATAAACACCTGGCCAGACTGATCAAAAAGAAAAGAGAAATGACCCAAATCAACAAATTCATGAATGAAAGAGGAGAGATCACAAGCAACACCAAAGAAATACAAACAATTATAAGAACATATTACGAGCAACTCTATGCCAGCAAATTAGATAACCTGGAAGAAATGGGTGCATTCCTAGAGATGTATCAACTACCAAAATTGAACCAGGAAGAAATAGAAAACCTGAACAGACCTATAACCACTAAGGAAATTGAAACAGTCATCAAAAATCTCCCAAGAAACAAAAGCCCAGGGCCAGATGGCTTCCCAGGGGAATTCTATCAGACATTTCAAGAAGAATTAATACCTATTCTCCTGAAACTGTTCCAAAAAATAGAAATGGAAGGGAAACTTCCAAACTCATTTTATGAGGCCAGCATTACCTTGATCCCAAAACCAGACAAAGACCCCATCAAAAAAGAGAATTACAGACCAATATCCTTGATGAACATGGATGCAAAAATTCTCACCAAAATACTAGCCAATAGGATCCAACAGTACATTAAAAGGATTATTCACCAGGACCAAGTGGGATTTATTCCTGGGCTGCAAGGCTGGTTCAACATCCACAAATCAATCAACGTGATACAATACATTAACAAAAGAAAGAGCAAGAATCATATGATCCTCTCAATAGATGCAGAAAAAGCATTTGACAAAGTACAACATCCTTTCTTGATCAAAACTCTTCAGAGTATAGGGATAGAGGGTACATACCTCAATATCATAAAAGCCATCTATGAAAAACCTACAGCGAATATCATTCTCAACGGGGAAAAGATGAGAGCTTTCCCCCTAAGGTCAGGAACACGGCAGGGATGTCCGTTCTCACCACTGCTATTCAAGATAGTATTAGAAGTCCTAGCCACAGCAATCAGACAACAAAAAGAAATCAAAGGCATCCAAATCGGCAAAGAGGAAGTCAAACTCTCACTCTTTGCAGATGATATGATACTGTATGTGGAAAACCCAAAAGACTCCACCCCAAAACTGCTAGAACTCATACAGGAATTCAGTAAAGTAGCAGGATATAAAATCAATGCACAGAAATCAGTGGCATTCCTATACACCAACAACAAGACAGAAGAGAGACAAATCAAGGAGTCGATCCCATTTACAATTGCACCCAAAACCATTAGATACCTAGGAATAAATCTAACCAAAGAGGCAAAGGATCTGTACTCAGAAAACTATAAAATACTCATGAAAGAAATTGAAGAAGACACAAAGAAATGGAAAAACGTTCCATCCTCATGGATTGGGAGAACCAACATTGTGAAGATGTCAATGCTACCTAGAGCAATCTACACATTCAATGCAATCCCCATCAAAATACCATCCACTTTTTTCAAAGAAATGGAACAAATAATCCTAAAATTTGTATGGAACCAGAAGAGACCCAGAATAGCCAGAGGAATACTGAAAAAGAAAAGCAAAGCTGGCGGCATCACAATTCCGGACTTCCAGCTCTATTACAAAGCTGTCATCATCAAGACAGTATGGTACTGGCACAAAAACAGACACATAGATCAATGGAACAGAATCGAGAGCCCAGAAATGGACCCTCAACTCTATGGTCAACTTATTTATGACAAAGCAGGAAAGAATGTCCAGTGGCAAAAAGACAGTCTCTTCAACAAATGGTTTTGGGAAAATTGGACAGCCATATGCAGAAGAATGAAACTGGACCATTTCCTTACACCACACACAAAAATAGACTCCAAATGGTTGAAAGACCTAAACGTGAGACAGGAGTCCATCCAAATCCTAAAGGAGAACACAGGTAGCAACCTTTTCGACCTTAGCCGCAGCAACTTCTTCCTAGAAACATCGCCAAAGGCACGGGAAGCCAGGGCAAAAATGAACTATTGGGATTTCATCAAGATAAAAAGCTTTTGCACAGCAAAAGAAACAGTCCACAAAACCAAAAGACAACCGACAGAATGGGAGAAAATATTTGCAAATGACATATCAGATAAAGGGCTAGTATCCAAAATCTATAAAGAAATTATCAAACTCAACACCCAAAGAACAAATAATCCAATCAAGAAATGGGCAGAAGACATGAACAGACATTTCTCCAAAGAAGACATCCAAATGGCCAACAGGCACATGAAAAAGTGCTCAACATCGCTCGGCATCAGGGAAATCCAAATCAAAACCTCAATGAGATACCACCTCACACCGATCAGAATGGCTAAAATTAACAAGTCAGGGAACGACAGATGTTGGCGGGGATGTGGAGAAAGGGGAACCCTCCTACACTCTTGGTGGGAATGCAAGCTGGTGCAACCACTTTGGAAAACAGTATGGAGGTTCCTCAAACAGTTGAAATTAGAGCTACCGTTCGATCCAGCAATTGCACTACTGGGTATTTACCACAAAGATACAAATGTAGGGACCCGAAGGGGTACGTGCACCCCAATGTTTATAGCAGCAATGTCCACAATAGCCAAACTGTGGAGAGAGCCAAGATGCCCATCGACAGATGAATGGATAAAGAAGATGTGGTATATATACACAATGGAATATTATGCAGCCATCAAAAGGAATGAGATCTTGCCATTTGCAACGACGTGGATGGAACTGGAGGGTGTTATTGCTGAGTAAAATAAGTCAATCAGAGAAAGACATGTATCACATGACCTCACTGATATGAGGAATTCTTAATCTCAGGAAACAAACTGAGTGTTGCTGGAGTGGTGGGGAGGTGGGAGGGATGGGGTGGCTGGGTGATAGACATTGGGGAGGGTATGTGCTACGGTGAGCGCTGTGAATTGTGCAAGACTGTTGAATCACAGATCTGTACTTCTGAAACAAATAATGCAACATATTTTAAGGAAAAAGAAGAAGATAACAGGAGAGGAAGATAAGGGGAGTATGTCAGAGGGGGAGACGAACCATGAGAGATGATGGACTCTGAAAAACAAACTGAGGGTTCTAGAGGGGAGGGGGTAGGGGGATGGGTTAGCCTGGTGATGGGTATTGAGGAGGGCACGTTCTGCATGGAGCACTGGGTGTTATGAACAAACAATGAATCATGGAACACTGCACCAAAAACTAATGATGTAATATATGGTGATTAACATAACAATAAAAAATTTTAAAAAAAGACTCTGTGGCTCCATCTACTAAGCTAATGAGATATAAGATGTGTAATTTCATTTGCCTCTCCCTTTTGGCACTAATTTTAAAAATACAAAGATCTGGGGTGCCTGGGTGGCTCAGATGGTTAAGCGTCTGCCTTTGGCTGAGGTCATGATCCCAGAGTCCTGGGATTGAGTCCCGCATCGGGCTTCCTGCTAGGCGGGGAGCCTGCTTCTCCCTCTGCCTCTGCTTCTCTCTCTCTCTCTGACTCTCATGAATAAATAAATAAAATATTTTTAAAATTAAAAATACAAAGATCTTTAAAATATATAGCCACAAGAGGAGAGTGGCTGCGCACATCTGTACCTCTCTAAAAAGTAATTTTTTTTCTACATCAGCGCATGGAATTACCTGAACTCAGCTTTGGGGACAGAAACCAAAACTGGAGATGGCAGAGGAGCCCGCGAGGATGGGCCTAGCAAATGAGGATGATCACAAAGGACATAGGGGGAGGTGCTACACACCTGCTCCTTTATGAGACCCTCCAACCACTTGTCCATTCCTTAAAGTGTACAACAAAGCATTTTCAAAATTCAGGGTCAAACTGGAGCCAGACACATTCCTCCTGCTATAAAGAGAAAAGAGTGTGGAGGCACTTGAGTTACAGAACAGACGCTTCCATCCTCATATCCCACTCCTCATCTCCAAGACTTTTCTGTGCAGAGCCTCCATCCGCACCTTTTACATGGTGTGCTCACAGACCTCAGGGCCTGGGGGCCAGGGGAGCCCAGCTTCTGCCTGTACTTATGACTCTTCTCTTTGCTGAGTCCTTTACTTCCATAGAATGTGTGGAAAGTCGCTGAGTTTGCCAGGAGGGAGAAAAGGTAAAACCACAGCTCTCGACACTCTGAGAGCATTTCACAGCTTTCACAGGGTGCAGAGACTTTGCTATCTGCACTTCATTGTAGTTCCTATGAATTATTTTTGAATAGCATGATTGCTGTACAGTACACAATGGTACTCTATTCCCCCGTGAATCTCCCCATTAGCTTGTAAGCTCCTCGGGGTCAGGGTCACTCTCTTGCTTACCATTGTACCCTACTATGCTTGACACATAGTAGGTACTTAATAAATATTTGTTAATTGCCTGAAAAACTTAATGTAGTGAGTAAATAATGTTCTAGTGCAACTACAATATATTATAAATTATAATATGTTGTAAGTGTATTGTTTCATTACATAAAATGGAATATGTATTTAATTATATTTACATACTATAATCCTATATATAATAGTATATGTAATATACACAATATGCTATGTTACTATGGTTTATATATTAATATATAATATATTATATGATATATATCAAGATATAAATATGTCATTTATATATTATATATTAAGACAGAAATATAATTAGTATACTTATATTACATAATTACACAATAATACAAAATATATTATATACACATATATTAATTATTATATGCAACATATCATATGTATATATTATTACATATTATGTATATTATACATATTAATATTGACAATATTAATTAATTCTGTTTTATATTTAAAATACATAGTTATATATTATATTATATATTATATTATATAAATTAATTATAAAATGCAATGATAATATATATTAGTATAACATATAATAGTACACAGTATATACTTTCATAATATATGAGTGTATGTTAATGTGATTATAATATATAATATAATATATGCTATATAATATATAATATAATAATAATTTTATGTAATATAATGCAACATAACATATAATATTACATAATAATATTGATAGATATAAAGAGATTTATTATAGAAAAAAATAAGGAACCAACCCAATATTGCTTTGGGGATTTTATTTGGAAGTAGTGTTTTAAAACAACTTCTCAAATTTATTTAACTCATGCAGATAACATGGTAGAGTTTTGTATAAAAAGGAGAAAGCCACCATGTAATACTTACTAAGGCTTGCACACAGCTCAGAGTTGATGCAAGCATACTGGGCATAGTGTTGTGAGATATGCATTTTCCTTTCAAAGATGGAAAGCCACTGGGTGTGATACACAACTAATGAATTGTTGAACACTACATCAAAAACTAATGATGTACTATATATATGCTAGCTAACTGAACATAATAAAAAAAATAAAAAAATAAAAATCTCAAATCAGTAAAAACAAAAACAAAAACAAACCAAAGATGGAATGCCAACCAGCACCAGATTGTTCCAATTCAAATTTTTTTATTTATTATGTTATGTTTATTAGAGATTGCAGTATACATTTTTTAAGGAAAGACTGGACTTGTTTTTTCTTTTTTCTTGAATTTTCCCTTCCTACCTAGAAAAATGGCTGGAGGCACTGACAAGCTCTGAAGTAGGACTCAACCCAGGTGTGGCTGAATACAGACCCTGAGTTCCTCCCACTGGGATTTTAGAATAGTAGTCATAATAATTATTAATACTATTTTGAATTCTTACTATGCGCCAGGACCCGTGCTGAGCACTTAGGTGCATGATCTTATATAAAACCCAAGCAGCTCTGTGAAGCACAAACCACTATCATGAACACTATGTTGCAGAGGAGCTGGCCATGGTTAGGAAGGGTGAGGGACCCTTCCAAGAAGTCCTCCTAGGCAGGGGCAGTGGAGACCCTGAGTCATGTCTAATGGGCCTTCTTCCCTCCTTCCCTAGCAGGGATGGCTGCCATGGAGGGGCTACAGCACAGCTCCATGTCTGAAGTCATCCTCAAGGGTTTCCCAACCTAGTAGTGGAAAACCTAAACGGAATCAATATAAAGAGGGTGAGCTGTCAAAGAGATCACATGCCACTAACATTTGGCAAGTTACTAACCCAGAGAGACAATTCATCAGTAAGAGTGGGTAATTAGAGAGAAATGGGTAATATGCATGTAGGGGAACACAACATTCAAAATACAGATAAAAAGCCTAATTTTGAGAAAAGATTCATCCCAGGACATGGCAACCAGGGAGCTAGATATTGCTTTGCTACTTTATGAAGCTTCCCGAGTAAGGACATCTTGGTGCTGGTGGCGGGGGGTGGGGGTGGGGGGAGGATTAGTCATTAACACCAATAATTGTAAAATAATGAAATGGAACCCCAGGGTCTCATTGTTTGTGTTGATGTGACAAAGTGTCTCTGTAAATCCTCTGGAGTCAGTGTTTCTTTCTGGCTGTGTGAAAGGGGTATGTGTCTAGGGCTGCACCTGCCCTCCAGAAGGGTGTCTATTCCTTCTAATGACAGCCTTCCTCTCCTGGTCAGGACCACACTTCTCTCTACAGGCACCTGAGAGAGATGCATTCCTGATCACCAACCACACTCACATGCAGATTGTAATGGATTCCTGCTTCACCACTTCAGGGCAGTGTGGCTGGGGACAAATCATCTCTCAGGTTTGCATTTTCTACGTTTCAAAAATGTGAATGGTAATAGATGTGGGTCATATCTAAATGTGCAGAAATAATAATTTAGAGTCATAGAAGAGTGAATGCATAGGAAACCCTTCCCACATTTGGCAAGCAGCAGGCACTCATATGTGATAGCCATTCTTAGGTTTATTATTATAAAACATCTTCTTCCTGCAACTCAAATATCTGCCCACAACTTTGAGTACGAACTTGCCCAATGGAAGTCCCCATTCCTGGATCCTGAGACATATGGTTTCCTGAAATCCAGCATGACAGTCAGACAGACCTAAAGTTGCATGTAACTCCTTCATTCATGTATTGTGTGACCTCCACCAACATTTCATATCTGTTAAAGGGGATACCCACACGCTTGACCTCTCTTTTGCCATCTTCAGTTAGCACTGTGCCCTCCAACACATCCCCAGATCGATTCACATAAGACACAGGAATTAGAAATTGATGTTTTATTGAAAGTAATGTGGGAAAGTCAATTATCATATGGTTTCACTTATTTGTGGAACATAAGGAACAGCATGGAGGACATTAGGAGAAGGAAGGGAAAAATGAAGGGAGAGAAATCAGAGGGAGAGATGAACCATGAGAGACTATGGACTCTGAGAAACAAACTGAGGGTTTTAGAGGGAAGGGGGGTGGGGGGTTGGGTTAGCCCGATGATGGGTATTAGGGAGGGCACGTGCTGCATGGAGCACTGGGGGTTATACAAAAACAATGGATCATGGATCACTACATCAAAAACTAATGACGTATTGTATGGTGACTAACATAACATAATAAAATTTTTTAAAAAAGAAAGTAATGTAGAGAAAAAGGGAAAAGGATTTTCATAAGATGTCAGATAACAACCCACTTTTAATATTTTGTATGCTCTTATCTAAGCACTGAACACTCTCACCTGTCTCTCTCTGTCTCTGTCCCTTTCTCCACTTCATATTCTGACATCAGTCACTTTACTAAGCTCAACATAGAAACCTCCTCAGGGTCCATCCCCCTCAAAGACAGAAGGAACTAAAAACATTCAATCATCTCCTTTAAGAAAAATAGTTAATGTTCTTTCCTGCTATTTGTTGTAATTAAAAGATAACACTGGACACAGTGCCTGATAAGTAAAGCTCCAGTGCTGGTGGGATTTATGTTACTTTTGTTAATGTTATGGTGAGGGGAATGAAACTCCTCCCTTGCTTGTCTATTGAAGAAAAACCCTGTTCATTATTGCCCACTCCTCCATGTGATGCTTTCCACCACTCATAGAGAGATAACACATTCTTAGACAGAGGTAACTGGATAGGGTTCATCACACAGGGTCAAGAACAGAGATGATGATCCCTAGAGTCTATGCAAGAGGGAAGGGGCAAACAAATGGAAAAACTAATACAGAGTCTGCTCCAACACCTATGGATGCATCCAGCAATACCTATTCAGTATTTTCACATACTGAATACCTACAACAGTTCCCTGGAGACAATCATTATCCCCAGTCCTTGTATCATATTCCTCACCACGAAGCTAGCCATCAGGAGCTTAAGGGACTGAATTTTCTCTGGAAGCTTTTCTTTATGGCATTCTTGAGCTCCTTATTCCTGAGGCTGAAAATGACCGGGCTGAGAAAGGGGGTGAAGACTGTATAGGTGGTGGCCATCAGAGTGTTACTGTCCATAGAATGGTGGCCCTTGGGCTTGAGGTAGATCATGGAGGCAAAACCATAGTGTACAATGACCACAGTGAGGTGGGACACACATGTGGAGAAGGTCTTGTGCCTGCCCTCAGCTGAGGGGATCCTCAATATAGCAGCCACAATGAAGACATAGGAGAGGATGATGAGGAATAAACAGCCCATCAGAGCTGTGACACACACCAGGATCATACCCAAGGTGACAGAGGATGTCTCCTTCCCACAGGACAACTTTAGGAGGGAAAGCACATGGCAGAAAAAATGGTGGATCACATTAGACCCACAGAAGGTGAGGTGAAAAACTATCAGGGTCACCATCATCCCCATAACTGAGCCACCAGCCCAGGTCCAGGATACTAGACGGGCACAGGTGTGGGTGCTCATGAGCACGTTGTAGCGCAGGGGGTGGCAGATGGCCACGTAGCGGTCATAGCCCATGATCATGAGCAGGAAGGAGTGGGTGAAGCCAAATGTGAAGGAGAAGAACATCTGGCTGGCACAGGCCACAAAGGTGATGGTGTGGTGGGTTGAGAGCATGTCAACCAGCATGCGAGGGGTGATGGCAACAGTGAACAGAATCTCAGAGGTGGACAGGGCACACAGGAAGAGGTACATGGGCATGTGCAGGCTGTGCTCACTCCACACAGTGGCCATGATGATCAGGTTCCCCAGCAGGGTGAACAGGTACATCAGCAGGTACAGCAGGAAGAAGGCAGGCAGGAGATGCTGTGGGAAGTTGGAGAAGCCCAGAAGGATGAATTCAGATGCCATGCTATAGTTCTGACCAGCCACAGATGCTTCATCTGGTGAGACCATGAAGGACAAGGATGAGTCAGCATCAGAAAACCTATCATGTGGTTAGTCACATGAATAAAGTAAAAAGGAAATGTCATATAACTGTATCAATCTGGGCAGCAATTCTAGATTACTAAATTCATTTCTATTTATGATTTTAAAAATTGATATATAGTTGACATATAACATTGTATTATTTTAGATATACACTATAATGATTGAAATATGTCAATCTTAAAAATGTCTTAAAAAATTTTTTAAAGCTTCTCATCCTGACACCAACTGAGACTTTCTTAGCTAACTAAGAATATATACTGCAAAACTAGCAAATAGTACATGAAGTGGTGAAATATCAACACATTATTTTAGAATCAGGAAAAGCCAAAGTTACTCACTGCCTCTGCTGGTCATTAACTGGGAACTGAAAGTCTGGAGTGGTACTTGATGATGATAAGGAAAAAAGCAATATCGGGATCAAAAGGGAAGAGATATGATCAACTACCTAGAGAGGTAAGAGAATGAAGGTGAAATATATTTGAGCAAAGACAGAACACAAGCTGCAGAAGACTAGATCAACTTCCCAAACTCATAGCATTTCCCACAGAATTAAACACATAATACTCATGCAAAACATAGAATTTAATGAAATTGTAAGATAAACATTACCATTAGGGACACAAATGATAATGAGACAGCTCTTAAAAATTTAGCTGCAGGTTTCTTATGCTAAAATAATATTGAGTCCCCTAGAGGACTCTGGCTTGAGTGAGTTATAACTCTGCATTCTCACCATAGTAGTAATTAAAACTGAGATTCTGTGGAAATATTTAGTTATTGAACTTTTGTATTGCTGAAAATTGACCAGGGAATACTATCTAGAAAAAATAAGAAATAAGAAACCAGTTACATTCAGAAGGAGAAATCTCCGTGCAGAAACGAGCCAAGGATATGAGCAGAGAAATCACAGAAGGAGTAACACAGACACAGGAAAGGATGATTTTAGACAAGGAAAAGACAGAAAAAAATGACTATGGACTTTCACTATGCACCTATCCATTTCCCCAGACAAGAAAGTGCCCAATGATAATGGAAATATGGGGAGAAAGCAATCCTCACGGCCTGCTGGTAAGAACAGAGAATGGAGAAGCATAGACTTCACCTGCTCTGCGCAACAGACATATGCTCCTGAGCATCTGTCTCGATTGCTCACACCTGTCTGAAGGAAGCATGTCAGAGGATGTTTTGGTAGCTTTGCTTGTAGTGTGGAAATGGACAAGCTTGCTTTGGAACCATAATTGGGTAGAAGCCAGGTCCCATGTGCTGGGGAAACTACTGAAGCCTCAAGTAGGAGTTGGATGCATACAGCAGCATAACTGTATCTGTAAAAAGATCTTGAGTGAAAGGATCAAAAGCAGATGAACACTCTAGCATAATTCCATTGGACACATGAAAAATGAGCCCTGAAACTGTTTGGGATGATGCTGTAAGAGTGTATACATGTCACAGTACAATTGTCAAAACCCAAGAATGGGTACACAGAGAGTGAACCCTAATGTACCCAGTGGGCTGAGTTAATAATATATCCATATTGGTTCACCAATTGGAACAAATGGACCATAAAAATACCAGATTATACAATCTTTAGCAGTAACCATGGCCTCAACCCACCAGATGCCAGTAGCGTCCCTTCCCTCCCCATGAGCTCTGACAACCAAAAGGTGGATTTACCCTGTCTCTTTTCTCATGGTAATCCAGCCAGAGAATCCTCCAAGCATGTACACACATTTTGGGGGAGGAGGTGGCAGAATCAGTCCCAATCAAGAATGCAGATGTAGAAGCTGCAAAAGGCACTAGATTGGGTGAAGAACCCAAGACCCAGAATGGGCAATCTGAGAAGACTACCAGCAGCTGCCCAAGGCTAAGAGCCTATCTTATGACCTGTCTTCCAGGCCCTGTCCCCATCCCCAGCCTGGGCATTGCTCCCCACAACTGTCCGAGTATTGCCACCTACCCTGTCCCTCTTGGTCCCCCTCAACCTGGGCTGCAACTTCCAGGAAGCAGCCAGCAGGGGAGGGCAGAAGAAGCTCTCCTGCCTAAGGCTGTCAACAGCACACGGGGGTGGGTATGGGGCCAGACCTCGGGACGCCTGGAACTGATGCTGTGTGCTTTATCCCTGCTGCAACTTCCCAGCAGGCTGCTCCCCAGGGCTTCCTTGAGACACCAACTTGCAAGGCTGCCCTCAGGGTCTGGAGAGGCCAGGAGGATCATCAGAGTTCCTCTAGGGACCTGCAGCCTCTACTCCTTCCTCCAACACAACCAAGGCTCCATGCTTCTCTCTCTACCCAGAGAGCCCCAGCCGCTGCTGAGAACTAGGAACTCCCAGTCTTGGGGGAGACAGGGCAGGATTAGATGTCCTCAAGTCCTTGGGGTCAGGGCAAGGTCAGAGGGAAGGCAGGAGCTGAGCAGCCCAGAGTGGGAATCCAGAGCTCTGCCCTGGGATCAAGGCAGCTGGAAGGCTTCCCAGAATAAGGGTAATTTAGAGCTGGGTCTTGGAGACTGGTTTCTCTTGGTCATCAGAAGTGTTTAGAGTCTTCTGACCAAACTGAATAGCTCTACTTCTCCTCTTGGTGGATTTACCCTGTCTCTTTTCTCATGGTAATCCAGCCAGAGAATCCACCTTAGTATGTGCATCCTTGGGCTCTAAAAAAACATTTGGTCTTTGTCCAGTTTCTGAGACACAGCCCCTAAGCCCCTGTCTCAGGAGTGAGAATAGTGGCTTCTGTATGTTAATGGGATGAGTGGGGCCTGGGGGCCCTACCTCTCCCTCTGGTCAAGTTCTTCCCTACCCCTGTTGTCCTGGTGGTCCAAGCCAAAGAATCCACATTAACATATGCTTCTCTGTGAGATGATCAAACTAATATTTGGTCTCTTGTGTGTTTACTGACAAGAGAGTTACTACAAGAGAGTTTACTCTCTCTTTTTTACTGACCCTCTGATGAGAGTCTTTGTATACTCACAAGATGACTGGTGGCTGTGGGTTTAATGTTACAACACATCTTCTGCCTCCAGCTCCAATATCTGGCCTCACCTTTGAGTAATAGTTTAGATCCACAGAAGGCCCCCTTCCTGGATCATCAGACATATGCTTTTCCAAACCCCAGCATGGGAGTCAGACAGACATAATTTTCCATGGGACCCCTTCACTCATGTATTCTGTGACCTCCACCAACATTTCTCATCTGCATAGTAAGGATACCCATACCCTTGACCTCCCTTTGTGCCATCTTGAGATATCATTGTGCCTACAACACAACCCCCAGAGAGATTCAAGTAAAATACAGGAATGAGAAATTGATGTTCTTCTGAAAGTAATGTGGGGAAAAGGAGAAGGATTTCCACAGATGTCAGATAGCAACATGTTTTACCATCTTTTATGTTCTAACCCAAGCATGAACTCTCTCCCCCTTCCAGCCATCATTTCTCTCTGTCTGCACCCTTCTCCTTCTGGTCCTTTCCTCTCTCTTTCTCCCTTTCCTTTCCCTTCTCATTGGAAAATTGCCCTGTTACCAACATCCTTCTCCTTCCTCATTCCTTTCCCAGATTTTCACCATATCCAATTTTAGGCAACTTTCTGTTCAGATCAGTTTAAAGGTCTCCCATCCCACTAGTCCATTCTCTCTCTTCTATCTCTCTCCCTCTCTCTCCCCCTCTCTCTCTCTTCTTCACCTTCTAAACTCTCAAGATAGAAAGCCTCCCTTAGGGTCTATCCTTTCTAAAGCAGAGAGCAATTATAAATAGTAAACCATCTTCTTGGAGACAAATAGTTCATTTTCTTTTGTGCATTTGTTATAATTTAAAAGATAATACTATAAGACACTGGATACAATGCTTGATAAGAGAAGGATCAGGCTTTGGGCATTTATTATTATGCTTTTTTTTATTATCCTTATGGTGGAGGAGGGGAAAGTCTTCTGTTGCTTGTCCAATCAAGAATAACCCTGTGCATAGGTGCCCAGACATACCCACATGATGCTGCCCTCCCGCCATTAGGTAGGTAACATGTTCTCTGATGGAGGTAAGAGGATGGACTTCATCACACAGGGTCAAGAACAAGAGATCATGATCACTAGATCCCATGCAAGGGGGGAAACAAATTGGAGAAAAACAAATACCAAGCATGCATCCATCACCTATGGATGTGTGTATTTTCATATCCTTGAAAACCTACAAGTCTTATAGAGACAGATGTTGTTATTCCCAGCCCTCCTGGTGGTCCAAGCCAAAGAGTCCACATAAACACATGTTTCTATGTGATATAATCAAACTAATATTTGGTCTCTTGTGTGTCTTTGTTTACTGACCAACTGATGAGCGTCTCTCCTTACCACCAAACTGACCATAAGAGCTCAGGGGACTGAATTTTCTCTGGAAGTTTTTTGTTATGGTGTTCTTGAGCTCCTTATTCCTGAGGCTGAAAATGATCGGGCTGAGAAAGGGAGTGACGACTGTATAGGTAGTGACCATCAGAGTGTTATGGTCCATAGAAGGGGGGGCCCTTGGGCTTGAGGTAGATAACGGAGGCAAAACCCTAGTGTATAATGACCACAGTGAGGTGGGACACGCATGTGGAGAAGGTCTTGTGCCTGCCCTCAGCTGAGGGGATCCTCAATATGGTGGCCACAATGAAGACATAGGAGAGGACAATGAGGAATAAACAGCCCATCAGAGCTGTGACACACACCAGGACCACAGCCAAGGTGAGAGAGGATGTCTCCTTCACATAGGCCAACTTTAGGAGGGAGAGCACTTGGTAGATAAAATGGTGAATCACGTTAGACTCACAGAAGGTGAGGTGAAAAACTATCAAGGTCACCATCATCCCCATGACTGAGACCAGCCCAGCGCCTGGACACGAGATGGCACAACCATGGGGACTCATGAGCACATTGTACCTCAGGGAGAGGCAGATGGCCACATAGCAGTCATTGCCCATGATCATGAACAGAAAGGGGTGCTATATGTTCTCACAGCACTATGCCCTCATTTATTCATTCATATAGTCAAGAAATGTTATTCAAGGCTTATTTTATATGGAAATATTCTAGGTACTCGAATCCAGCAATAACCAATGCCTAGGGCTCTGCTCTGTCCTTTTCATGGTCCACTGAGGGAAGCTGTCATATAATCAAAGCTGACATCACAGAGTGGTCAGTCGTGTGTTGGGGACAGCTTAGGGATCTGCAGAAGCTAAGTGTGGGTCTCAGACCCAGCCTGGGATTTAGAGACTTTGAAATTGGTGATGTCTACAGGGAGACCTGAAGGGTGAGTAGGTATGATTCAGGGGGTGAGGCAGGGAGATGGAAGAGGGATTTCTAGACAGAGGGGACAACAAGTACAAAGGCTCAGGGTGAGAGAGGCATAGTGCATTTGGGACAATGGTATGTTCAGTGCACCAGGGAGAGCTGGAAGTCGTTAGTGTGGTTCTGGATTAAAGGCAGACAGACAGGTGAGTAGAGCGAGAGCATGCAAGACCATGGTGTCCACTTGAGGAGTTTGTTCTAAGGGCAATGGGGACCCCTAAATGTTTTTTAAATACATAGAGGAAAGAGCTGTATTCCATTACGTGAAAGTATTCATGGATGTTTCCATTTGGGGCTTCCTATGAGGGTGTTCTTATGACATCTAGTACATGTCCTTTGGTGGATTGATACTTATGTGTTCTGCTGGGTCTATAGTTAGGTGTGTAAAAATACCAACTCATAGGGAATACCTGTGTTCAGCTTGAATAGATACTGCCAAACAGTTTTCCAAACTGGTTGTACCAAGAGGTACATTTTAAGCACAAGCAGCATGGTCAGATACCTGTTTGTAGAGACCCCCTCTAGTTGATGTGATGAAAGCAGCTGCTGAGGGCGGGTGGGAACGACAGACTCAGGAAGAGATGGGGAGAGGTGCATGAGGGCATCCTGGATGGGGTGAAGTGGCAAACTGAGGTTGATTTCAGGCATAGAATGGGCAGTGTTGCTGATTGGACAAAGGGAGACAAAGTGAACTATTTCTACTTCTAACACTCAAGACACCAAATGTGTGAGTTCTTTCCACACCAATGACCAATTCTCCGACTACCCAGACACCACCTTGGTGTCCTATAATTCAATTTTGATACTTACTCCCTGGAGATGCCAGTCACAAGTGTTGGGTGCCAGGGTACCTGCACTTCTTTCCAATGTGGTTACAAAGGTGAGGGTTTCCACATTCCCCCTTTCAGTTTGGGTACTTTCCTAGAATAACTCACAAAAATCAGGAAAATGCAACACTTACTCTTCCCAGTTTATTATGAAAGAACAACTCAGGAACAGCCAAATAAAAGAGATGAATCCTACAAGGTATGGAGGAAGGAGCAAGGAACTCCCATGCCCTCTCTGGACATGCCACCATTCTAGCACCGCCATGTGTTCACCAGCTGGGAAGTTCTCTGAATCCCATTGTTTAAGGAGTTTTTATGGGGGTTTGATTACACAGACATGATTGATTAAATCTTTCATCCTTATTGAGCATCAATCTGTAGCTCCTCTCCCCTCCCTGGAGGTTGCAATTCTCTAATCACCCCTTGGAAGTTCTGGTGAGCAGCCCCCTTCCTAAAACTATATAGGAGTCCTAAGCCACCACTCATCTCATTAACATACAGAAGCCACTATTCTCACTCCTGAGACGGGGGCCTAAGGGCTGTGTCTCAGGAACTGGGTAAAGACCAAATGTGTTATTAGAGCCCAGGTATGCAAATACTAACGTGGATTCTCTGGCTGGATCACCATGACAACAGAGATAGGGTAAGTCAACCAAGGGAAGAAGTGGGGCTATCCAGTTTGGTCAGAAGACTCTGAACACTTCTGATGACCAAGAGAAACCAGTCTCCAAGACCCAGCTCTAAATTACCCTTATTCTGGGAAGCCTTCCAGCTGCCTTGATCCCAGGGCAGAGCCCTGGATTCCCACTCTCAACTGCTCAGCTGCTCAGCTCCTGCCTTCCCTCTGAACTTGCCCTGACCCCAAGGACTTGAGGGCATCTAATTTTGCCCTGTCTCCCCCAAGACTGGGAGCCCCTAGTCCTCAGCAGGGGCTGGGACTCTCTGGGCAGAGAGAGAAGCAGGAAGCCTTGGTTGTGTTGGGTTATTGGAGGAAGGAGTAGAGGCTTCAGGTCCCTGGAGGCCCTCTGATGATCCTCTTGGTCTCTCCAGACCCTGAGGGCAGCCTTGCAGGTTGGTGTCCCAGGGAAGCCCTGGGGAGCAGCCTGCTGGGAAGCTGCAGCAGGGATAAAGCACACAGCATCAGTTCCAGGTGCCCCGAGGTCTGGCCCCACACCTGCCCCTGTGTGCTGTTGACAGCCACGGGCAGGAGAGCTTCTTCTGCCCTCCCCTGCTGGCTGCTTCCTGGAAGAGGCTGTGCAGGCTGAGGGGGACCAGGAAGGACAGGGTAGGTAGCAATCCTTGGACAACTGTAGAGAGCAAGACCCAGACTGGGGATGGGGACAAGGCCTGGGAGAAGGGTCTTAAGACAGGCTCTTAGCCTTGGGCAGCTGCTGGGGATCTCAGGTTGCCCATTCTGGGTCATGGGTTCTCTCTCAGCCTAGTACCCTTTGTTGCTTCTAAGTCCGCATTCTTGTTTGGGGCTCCTACTGCCCCCTGAAATGTTTGTACATGACTGGAGGACCTTTTGGTTGTCAGAGCTCATGGGGAGGGAGGGAATGCTACTGGCATCTGGTGGGTGGGGGCCAGGGTTGCTGCTAAAGATTGTACAGTCTGGTGTTCTTGTGGTGCATTTGTTCCAGTTGCTGAACCAATATGGATACATTATTATTAACTCAGCCCACAGGTTAAATTAGGGCTCACTGTCTGTGTTGCACATTCTTTGGGTTTCACAGATGTATAGTGACTTGTACACACCATTACAGAATCATCCAGAATACTTCAAGTGCTCTAATTTTCATGTGCCCAAATGGATTATGCTAGAGTGTACATCTTTTGCTTCTTTCACTCAAGATCATTTTACAGTTTCATTTACGCTACTGTGTGTGCATCAAACTCTTGTCTGGAGCTCCAGTAGTTTCATCCAGCCCTTGTGACCTGTCTCTTCCCACTTATGGACAAGCAACTTTTCCCATTCTTCACCGCCAGCAATGCTACAAAACATCCCCTGACATGTTTCCCTATAAATACCTGTAGGCAGTGGAGATAGATGCTGGAGCACATGTGCTGGTGCACAGAGCACAGGAACTCTTAATTTTCACCCTCTAATTCTCACAGGCAGTGCACGAATATTGCTTTCTCCCCATACCTGATCAGCACTGGGAACATCCTAATTTGGGGCATTGAATAGGTAGACACTGAATTTCCACTGCATTTCCCTTTCTCTCCCTCCCTCTCACTTTTTTTTTCTTTTTAGCATGTTTTCTTTCTTTTTTTTTAAGATTTTATTTATTTATTTGAGAGAGAGAGAATGAGAGATAGAGAGCATGAGAGGGAGGAGGGTCAGAGGGAGAAGCAGACTCCCCGCTGAGCAGGGAGGCAGATGCGACCCTCGATCCCAGGACTCCAGGATCATGACCTGAGCTGAAGGCAGTCACCTAACCAACTGAGCCACCCAGGCACCCTCTTTTTAGCATGTTTTCATTTGCCTGTTCTACACCCTCTGTGAGTTCTCTGCTCACAACTTTGCTCATTTCTGTAGTGAGCTTTCTACTTGTTGTAGATGGAACTGGTTTCTTGTTTATTCTACATCTTATTCCCTGGTCAGTTGTGGACAATGAAAATGATCTTTCCCCACCTTTCCATCTCCCCTTAACTGGATCCAGGACATCATTTTTTTTTATTTTATTATGTTATGTTAGTCACCATACAATACTTCATTAATTTTTGATGTGGTGATCCACGATCCATTGTTTTCGTATAACACCCAGTGCTCCATGCAGTACGTGCCCTCCTTGATACCCATCACTGGGCTAACCAATTCCCCCTCCCCCTCCCCTCTAAAACCCTTTTTGTGTCTCAGAGTCCATAGTCTCTCATGGTTCATCTCCCCCTCCGATTCCCCCCCCATTTTTCCCTTCCTTCCCCTAATGTCCTCCCTGCTATTCCTTATGTTCCACAAATAAGTGAAACCATATGATAATTGACTTTCTCTGCTTGACTTATTTCACTTAGCATAATCTCCTCCAGTCCCATCCATGTTGATGTAAAAGTTGAGTATTCATCCTTTCTGATGGCTGAGTAATATTCCATTGTATATACGGACCACATCTTCTTTATCCATTCATCTGTTGAAGGGCATCTTGGCTCTTTCCACAGTTTGGCTATTGCGGACATTGCTGCTATGAACATTGGGGCACATATGGCCCTTCTTTTCCCTACATCTGTGTCTTTGGGGTAAATACCCAGAAGTGCGATTGCTGGGTCAAGTGTAGCTCTATTTTTAAAACAGGACATCATTTTTTGACAAACACTTTTCGTGTTGCTATTTTCATTCTTTCAAAATCACCTAATGTTTGTGCTTCTGAAGTTTGCTTAAGAAGTCCTTCTCCACTCCTATATCAACAAAATTCTTCTCCTACACCTTCTCCTATTAACTTCCCAGTGTCCTATTTTGTATTTATGTCTTGAATTCTGGAATCCACCTTTGTGTGTGGTCTTGGACAGATATTCAGATTGACTTTCCTTCATAAAAGGAAAGTTTTCCTACCACAAACTCCTAAATAATCCACCATTTCCTTTTGATTTGTGCTCCCACCTTTATCACATGTTGAGCTGTGAATCATGGGGGGTTATTTTCTGAGGCATCCAATCAATTTGATCAGTGTCTGTGTCTGTTCCAGATTCACACTTAAAAAAGACTATGATGTCTATGATGAGTCTCCTCCCTGCCAGAGCATTTCTTTCCTATTGACTCCATTTTAGGAAGATTAGTATAGTTTTGCACTGACCTCATTTTTCAGAAGAAATTTGAGGAAACTTTTATGAGATGTACAGCTGATTCACTGGAAGTGTAAATGCAGTCAACCTGATGCTATAATTTGAGGAAGAAGTATTATCATTACCATATTCTCTGACCTCAACTGAGAATGTAGACTGTTCTCCATGTATTCAAATTGCCTTCTACATTTTTATTAATGGTAAAAATTTCTGATTTGCAGGTATTGCATGTTTTTGATTGATTCCTAGATATTTTCTAACAGAGGGTTCCAAAGTGTGCTATGAGTTCCCTAGGGTCCCAGAGACCCTTCTGGGGGAACCATCAGGTCTTCACTTTTCCAATGAAGGTGAGGATGTATTTTTGTCATATGCTTCAACTAAAACCACATACTGCCACAGGCTGAATGAAGAAGCAGCTACAAGCATCATCTTGTCTCCCACCCAGCCAGCATGGGACAAATATGCTAAAATGTAAAAAAAAAAAAAAAATGCCATTCTTGTCACTAAATGTTCATTTTGTAAAAGTAGTTACTTTCCTAAAAATATGTTGCTTACAAAGACATTGAATAGGTTGACTCTTCTGAATGTATCCCAAACTGAATATTGTCAGAGAACCTCAGTGTTCCTTTCTAATATGGTGAACATGGGGAGTGATAATGCACCAAACAAAAGCCCATTAGAGGCTCAAATTTTCTTGCGTGTAAAGAAATCGCCAGACCAAAATGTTAGAAAGCTGTATCTTTACATTTTGTGTCACTCTTGGGAATGGTATCTTACTTTTTACTTCAAATTCATAATTTGAGCGATTACTACTGGTGTAATTCTATGAGAAATACTGGTTTTGGAAGTGGATCTTCTGCATCTCTGTGCTCTCTCTCGCTGTGCTTTGTTCTGACTTCATTCTTTGCTTTTTCTGGGTGCACAAGCCGGTCTCTTCCTGTCAAATCCTCACATACCTTCTTTCTTTCTTTTTTTTTTTTAAGATTTTATTTATTTATTTGAGAGAGAGAATGAGAGAGAGAGAGTATGAGAGGGGGTTGGGTCAGAGGGAGAAGCAGACTTCCCGCTGAGCAGGGAGACTGATGCGGGACTCGATCCCAGGACTCCAGGATCACGACCTGAGCTGAAGGTAGTCGCTTAACCAACTGAGCCACCCAGGCGCCCATCATATACCTTCTTTCTTTTTCTTTCCTCAGAGCACCGCTCAGGGCTTTCAAGTTCCATGCTAAAGAACAGCAGAAACAGTGAGTATCCTTGTCATTTTCCAAATCCTAACACACTGCATTTAAAGTTCTTCCATTTTGTAGATTTTTTAGGGTATATTGTTACATAGATTCATGATCTTTATTCTGGTCACCTTCATTCCCTGTGATCTGAGCAGATGCAGCATTGGAAGCTGGTCAGAACTATAGCATGGTGTCTGAATTCATCCTCGTGGGCTTCTCCAACTTCCCACAGCATCTCCTGCCTGCCTTCTTCCTGCTGTACCTGCTGATGTACCTGTTCACTCTGCTGGGGAACCTGATCATCATGGCCACTGTGTGGAGTGAGCGCAGCCTGCACACACCCATGTACCTCTTCCTGTGTGCCCTGTCCACCTCCGAGATTCTGTTCACTGTTGCTGTCACCCCTCGAATGCTGGTTGACATGCTCTCTAGCCACCGCTCCATCACCTTTGTGGCCTGTGCCAGCCAGATGTTCTTCTCCTTCACATTTGGCTTCACCCACTCCTTCCTGCTCATGATCATGGGCTATGACCGCTATGTGGCCATCTGCCACCCCCTGCGCTACAACGTGCTCATGAGCACCCACACCTGTGCCCGTCTAGTATCCTGGACCTGGGCTGGTGGCTCAGTCATGGGGATGATGGTGACCCTGATAGTTTTTCACCTCACCTTCTGTGGGTCAAACATGATCCAGCATTTTGGCTGCCATGTGTTTTCCCTCCTAAAGTTGTCCTGTGGGAAGGAGACATCCTCTGTCACCTTGGGTGTGATCCTGGTGTGTGTCACAGCTCTGATGGGCTGTTTATTCTTCATCATTCTCTCTTATGTCTTCATTGTGGCTGCTATATTGAGGATCCCCTCAGCTGAGGGCAGGCACAAGACTTCTCCACATGTGTGTCCCACCTCACTGTGGTCATTGTGCACTACGGTTTTGCCTCCATTATCTACCTCAAGCCGAAGGGCCCCCATTCTATGGACAGTAACACTCTGATGACCACCACCTATACAGTCTTCACTCCCTTTCTCAGCCCAATCATTTTCAGCCTCAGGAATAAGGAGCTCAAGAATGCCATAAAGAAAAGCTTCCAGAGAAAATTCAGTCCCCTAAGCACCTGATGGCTAGCTTTGTGGTGAGGAAATATGATAGCAGGGCTAGGAATAATACCGACTCTCTCCATAGGACTGCTGTAGAGATTCAATATATGAGAATACTAAACAGGTATTGTTGGATGCATCCATAGGTGTTGGATGCATGGTAGGTGTTTGTTTTTCTTCAATGTGTTTGCCTCCCTCGTACATAGCCTCTAGTGATCACCATCTCTAGTTCTTGACCCCATGTGATGAAGTCCATCCCATTACCTCTGTCTAAGAATGTGTTATCTACCTATGGGTTGGTGGGGCACATCACAAGAACGTGTCTGTACACTCATACACAGCGCTCTTCTTGCATGGACAAGGAAGGCAGACCCTCCCCTCCTCCACCATAAGAATAACAGGAGTAAGCATCATAATGAATGCCATCATCATTGGGGCTTTTCTTATCAGGCACTGTGTCCAGCGTTGTATAAGTATTATTTTTAATTATGACAAATGCACAAGAGAAAATAAATTATTCGTCTCCAAGAAGATGACTGACTCTTTATAGTTCCTGCTGTCTTGGGTGGTGTTGACCTTAAGGAAGTTTCTATGTTGATCTGAGTTGAGTGAAGGATGTCTGAATGTGAAGTAAAAGAGAAAGAGGGAGGGAGGGAGGGAGGGAGAGGGAAAGAGTGGAAGGAAGAGAGGGTTCAGTGTTTGGATAAGAACATACAGAATATTAAAAGTGTGTTGCTGTCTGACATCTTATGGAAATCCCTTTCCCTTTTCCCCACATTACTTTCCTTTTTTTTTATTAATTTTATTTTATTATGTTAGTCACCACACATTACATCATTAGTTTTTGATGCAGTGTTCCATGATTCATTATTTTCATATAATACCCAGTGCTCCGTGCAATACATGCCCTCCTTAATACCCATCACCAGGCCAACCCATCCTCCCACCTCCCTCCCCTCTGAAACCCTCAGTTTGTTTCCCAGAATCCATAGTCTCTCACTGT
This sequence comes from Eumetopias jubatus, assembly GCF_037043125.1. NCBI lineage: Eukaryota > Metazoa > Chordata > Mammalia > Carnivora > Otariidae > Eumetopias > Eumetopias jubatus. The sequence goes on from NW_028274807.1 coordinate 206,485,597, forward strand.
TTTTCTCCCCCTCCGATTTCCTCCCCTTCACTTTCCCCTTCCTTCCCCTAATGTCCTCCATGCTGTTCCTTATGTTCCACATATAAGTGAAACCATATGATAATTGTCTTTCTCTGCTTGACTTATTTCCCTTAGCATAATTCCCTCCAGTTCCATCCATGTCGATGCAAGTGGTGGGTATTCATCTTTTCTGAAAAGGATGAGTAATATTCCATTGAATATATGGACCACATCTTCTTTATCCACCACATTACTTTGGGTAAAACATCAAGTTCTTATTCCTATGTTTATTTGACTCTATCTAGGGGATGTGTTGTAGGGTAAGTGCTATCTCAAGATGGCAGAAGAGAGGTCAAGGGTATGCGTACTATTATTATGCAGATGAGAAATGTTGGTGGAGGTCACACAACACGTGAATGAAGGGGGTCACAGGGAACATTAGGCTTGTCTGATTCCTATGCTTGGGGTTTGGAAAAGCATATGTCTGCACATCTGGGAAGGAGTCCTTCAGTGGATCTAAACTATTACTCAAAGATGAGGCCAGATACTGGAGCTGGAGAGAGAAGATGCTTTGTAATATTAAACCCACAGCCACCAGTCATCTCGTGAACATACAAGGACTCTCATCAGAGGGTCAGTAAACAAAGACACACCAAATATTAGTTTGATTATATTTCAGAAAGGCATATGTTAATGTGGATTCTTTGGCTTGGACCACCAGGACAACAGGGGTAGGGAAGAACTTGACCACAGGGAGAAGTAGGGTCCCCAGCCACCACTCATCTCATTAACATAGAGAAGCCACTATTATCACTCCTGAGACAGGGGCTTAGGGGCTGATGTTTTGTATGGTGACTAACATAACATAATAAAACTAAAAAACAAATAAAGTTTCCTTCTGAAATAAATAAATAAATAAAAAATATAAAAGGGAAAAAAATTTTTAAAGTTTTTCTCAACCTGATACCAACTGAGACTTTCTTAGCTAACTGAGAATATATACTGCAAAACTAGCAAATAGTATATGAAGTGGTGAACTATCGATGCTTTCATTTAGAATCAGAAAACATGACAAGGTTACTCACTGTCTCTGCTGGTCATTAGCAGGGAACTGAAAGTCTGGAGTGGTACTTGAGAATGTCAAGGAAAGGAAGAATATCGGGACAGAAATGGAAGAGATGTGGTCATCTACCTAGAAAAGTAATAGAATGAAAGTAAAATATTTTTGAGCAAAGACACAATACAAGCTGCAGAAGACTAGATCAATTTCCCAAACTCATAGCATTGCCCATAGAATTAAACACATAATACCCATGAAAACGTAGATTTTTTAACTTTTATTTTATTTTATTATGTTATGTTAGTCACCATATAGTACATCATTAGTTTTTGATGTAGTGATCCACGACTCATTGTTTTCATATAACACCCAGTGCTCCATGCTGTACATGCCCTCCTTAATACCCACCACTGGGCCAACGCATCCCCCCACGCCCCTCCCCTCCAAAACCCTCAGTCTGTTTCTCAGAGTCCGTAGTCTCTCATGGTTCATCTCTCCCTCCGATTCCCACTCCCTTCATTTTTCCCTTCCTTCTCCTAATGTCCTCCATGCTATTCCTTATGTTCCACAAATAAGTGAAACCATATGATAATTGACTTTCTCTGCTTGACTTATTTCACTTAGCATAATCTTCTCCAGTCCCATCCATGTTGGTATAAAAGTTGGGTGTTCATCCTTTCTGATGGCTGAGTAATATTCCGTTGTATATATGGACCACATCTTCTTTATCCATTCATCTGTTGAAGGGCATCTTGGCTCTTTCCACAGTTTGGTTATTGCAGACATTGCTGCTATGAACATTGGGGTGCATATGGTATAAGGAAATACACCGTCTTTTCACTACATCTGTGTCTTTGGGGTAAATACCCGGTAGTGTAATTGCTGGGTCATAGGGTAGCTCTATCTTTAGTTTTTTCAGGCACCTCCACACTGTTTTCCAAAGTGTCTGTACCAACTTGCATTCCCACCAACAGTGTAAGAGGGTTCCCCTTTCTCCACAACCTCTCCAACATTTGTTGTTTCTTGCCTTGTCAATTTTTGCCCTTCTAACTGGTGTAAGGTGGTATCTTAATGTGGTTTTGATTTGAATTTCCCTGATGGCCAATGATGATGAACACTTTTTCATGTGTCTGTTAGCCATTTGTATGTCTTCTTTGGAGAAGTGTCTGTTCATGTCTTCTGCCCGTTTTTTTACTTGATTATTTGTTTTTTGGGTGTTGAGTTTGAGAAGTTCTTTATAGATCTTGGAAATCAGCGCTTTGTAGGGTCATTTGCAAATATCTTCTCCCATTCTGTGGGTTGCCTTTGTTTTGTTGACTGTTTCCTTTGCTGTGCAGAAGCTTTTTATCTTGACGTATTGTATGGTGACTAACACAACATAATAAAATTAAAAAAAAAGTAGTCTCTTATGGTTTGTCTCCCTCTCTGGTTTCATCTTGTTTTATTTTTTCCTCTCTTGCCCTATGATCCTCTGTTTTGTTTCTCAAATTCCTCATATCAGTGAGATCGTATGATAATTGTCTTTCTCTGATTGACTTATTTCACTCAGCTTAATACCCTCTAGTTCCATCCATGTCATTGCAAATGGCAAGATTTCATTTTTTTGATAGCTGCATAATATTCCATTGTGTATGTATATATGTGTGTATATATATATATATACACCACATCTTCTTTATCCATTCATCTGTTGATGGACATCTAGGCTCTTTCCATAGTTTGGCTGTTGTGGACATTGCTGCTATAAACATTGGGGTTCATGTGTATCTTTGGAGTAAATACCCAGCAGTGCAACTGCTCGATCATAGGGTAGTTCTATTTTCAACTTTTTGCGGAACCTCCATACTGTTTTCCAGAGTGGCTGCACCACCTGCCTTCTCACCGACAGTGTAGGAGGGTTCCCCTTTCTCTGCATCCTTGCCAACATCTGTCTTTTCCTGACTTGTTAATTTTAGCCATTCTATACACCAAAAACAAGACAGAAGAAAGAGAAATTAAGGAGTCAATCCCATTTACAGTAGCACCCAAAACCACAAGATACCTAGGAAAAAATCTAACCAAAGAGGCAAAGAATCTGTACTCAGAAAACTATGCAACACTTATGAAAGAAATTGAGGAAGACACAAAGAAATGGAAAAACTTTCCAAGCTCATGGATTGGAAGAACAAATATTGGGAAAAAAATCTGTGCTGCCTAGAGCAATCTACACATTTAATGCAATCCCTATCAAAATACCATCCACTTTTTTCAAAGAAATGGAACAAATAATTCTAAAATTTGTATGGATCCAGAAAAGACCCCGAATAGCCAAAGCAATGTTGAAAAAGAAAAGCAAAGCTGGTGGCATCACAATTCCGGACTTCAAGCTCTATTACAAAGCTGTCGTCATCAAGACAAAATGGTACTGGCACAAAAACAGACACATAGATCAATGGAACAGAATAGAGAGCCCAGAAATGGACCCTCAACTCTACGGTCAACTAATCTTTGACAAAGCAGGAAAGAATGTCCAATGGAAAAAAGACAGTCTCTTCAACAAAATGTGTTGGGAAACTTGGACAGCCACATGCAGAAGAATGAAATTGGACCATTTTCTTTTACCATACACAAAATTAAACTCAAAATAGATAAAAGACCTAAATGTGAAACAGGAATCCATCAAAATCCTTGAGGAGAACATAGGCAGCAACCTCATCGACCTCAGCCTCAGCACCTTCTTCCTACAAACATCACCAAAGACAAGGGAAGTAATGGCAAAAATGAATTACTGGGACTTCATGAGGCTAAAAAGCTTTTGCACAGCAAAGGAAACAGTCAACAAAACCAAAAGACAACCAAAAGAATAAGAGAAGATATTTGCAAATGACATATCAGATAAAGGGCTAGCATCAAAAATCTTTAAAGAACTTATCAAACTCAACACCCAAAGAACAAATAATCCAATCAAGAAATGGGAAGAAGACATGAAGAGACATTTCTGCAAAGAAGACATACAAATGACCAACAGACACATGAAAAAGTGCTCAACATCACCGGCATAAGAGAAATCCAAATCAAAACTTCAGTGAGGTACCACCTCACACCAGTCAGAATGGCTAAAAAGATGGTTTTAAGACAAGGAAAAGACAGAGGAAAACCACCATGGACTTTCACTGTATACCTATTTATTTCCCCAGACTAGAAAGTGCCCACTGCTAATTGAAATATGGGGAGGAAGCAATCCTTGTGGACTGCTGGAAAGAACCAAGAATGGAGAAGCATAAATTTCACATGCTCTGTGCACCAGGTCATGGTCTCCTGAGCATCAATCTCGATTCTCACACCTGTCTAAAGGGGGCATGTCAGAGGATATTTAGGTAGCATTACCTGTAGTGGGGAAATGGACAAGCTGCTTGGGAAACGAAAGTGGGAAAAGGGAGGTCGCATGGGCTGGATGCAAACATTAGAGTCTAGGTAGGAGTTCAATGCACACACAGCAGTGTAAATGAACCTATAAAATGGTCTTGAATGAATGAAGCAAAAGCAGATGAACACTCTAGCATAATTCCACTGGGCACATGAAAATTAGAGCACCTTGAAACTATTCTGGTTGATGCTGTAACAGTGTATACATGTCATTATACATTTTCAAAACCCAAGATGTGCAATACAGACTGAGAACCCTAATTTAACCTGTGGGCTTAGTTAATAATAACGTAACCATATTGGTTCACCAACTGGAACAAATGCACCACAAGAATACCAGATTGTACAACCATTAGCAGCAACCCTGGCCTCAACCCACCAGATGCCAGTAGCATCCCCCCCTCCTCATGAGCTCTGACAGGCAAAAAGATCCTCCAGGCATGTACAAACATTTCAGGTTGAGGGGCAGAATCAGCCCCAAGCAAGAATGTAGACTTAGAAGCTGCAAAGGGCACTAGGTTGGGTGAAGAACCCATGACTCAGAATGGGCAACCTGAGAAGACCCCCAGCAGCTGCCCAAGGCTAAGAACCTGTCTTATGACCTTCTCCCAGGCCCTATCTTCATACCCAGTCTGGGTCTTGCTCCCCATAACTGTTCGAGTATTGCCACCTACCCTGTCCCTCCTGGTCCCCCTCAGCCTGGGCTACCTCTTCCAGGAAGCAGCCAGCAGGGGAGGGCAGAAGAAGCTCTCCTGCCCATGGCTGTCAACAGCACACAGGGGCAGGTGTGGGGCCAGACCTCGGGGCGCCTGGAACTGATGCTGTGTGCTTTATCCCTGCTGCAGCTTCCCAGCAGGCTGCTCCCCAGGGCTTCCCTGGGACACCAACCTGCAAGGCTGCCCTCAGGGTCTGGAGATGCCAGGAGGATCATCACAGGGCCTTTAGGGACCTGAAGCCTCTACTCCTTCCTCCAATAACCCAACACAACCAAGGCTTCCTGCTTCTCTCTCTGCCCAGAGAACCCCAGTCCCTGCTGAGGACTAGGAGCTCCCAGTCCTGGGGGAGACAGGGCAAGAGTAGATGCCCTCAAGTCCTTGGGATCAGGGCAAGGTCAGAGGGAAGACAGGAGTTGAACAGCTGAGCAGTAGAGAGTGGGAATCCAGGGCTCTGCCCTGGGATCAAGGCAGCTGGAAGACTTCCCAGAATAAGGGTAATTTAGAGCTGGGTCTTGGAGATGGGTTTCTCTTGGTCATCAGAAGTGTTCAGAGTCTTCTGACCAAACTGGATAACCCCACTTCTCCTCTTGATCGATTTACCCTGTCTCTGTTGTCATGATGATCCAGCCAGAGAATCCACCTGAGGATGTCATCCTTGGGCTCTAATAAAACATTTGGTCTTTGTCCAGTTCCTGAGACACAGCCTCTAAGCCCCTGTCTCAGGAGTGAGAATAGTGCCTTCTGTATGTTAATGAGATAAGTGGTGCCTGGGGGCCCCACCTCTCCCTGTGGTCAAGTTCTTCCCTACCCCTGTTGTCCTGGTGGTCCAAGCCAAAGAATCCAAATTAACATATGCCTCTCTGTAATATAATCAAACTAATATTTGGCCTCTTATGTGTCTTTGTTTACTGACCATCTAATGAGAGTCTTTACCACCATACTGGCCAATAGGAGCTTAGGGGACTGAATTTTCTCTGGAAGCTTTTCTTTATGGCATTCTTGAGCTCCTTATTCCTGAGGCTGAAAATGATCGGGCTGAGAAAGGGGGTGAAGACTATATAGGTGGTGGTCATCAGAGTGTTACTATCCATAGAATGGCGGCCCTTGGGCTTGAGGTAGATCATGGAGGCAAAACCATAGTGTACAATGACCACAGTGAGGTGGGACACACATGTGGAGAAGGTCTTGTGCCTGCCCTCAGCAGAGGGGATCTTCAGTATGGTGACCACAATGAAGACATAGGAGAGGATGATGAGGAATAAACAGCCCATCAGAGCTGTGACACACACCAGGGACCACACCCAAGGTGACAGAGGATGTCTCCTCCCCACAGGACAACTTTAAGAGGGAAAGTGCATAGCATAAAAATGGTGTATCACATTAGACTCACAGAAGATGAGGTGAAAAACTATTCAGTACCACCATCATCCCCATGACTGAGCCACCAGCCCAGGACCAGGACATTGGATGGGCACAGGTGTGGGTGCTCATGAGCACGTTGTACCTCAAAGAGTGGCAGATGGC